>NC_087208.1:44019138-44026638 GCF_015104395.2 Macrobrachium nipponense | reverse complement strand
GCTGTTTTCAATGGACAACGGAGGCTGATGATACAGATCCCAAAAGGATGCAGAGAGCGAGATATAAACATAAAACTAGAGTTAGGAGAGCTTATATACTCAAATTGGGATGGATTAATATGAGATTATATACCTTTACGTATCCCGCCGCCCGCGTCAGCAGAATCTAGTTTTATGTTTATAGTCGTCGTACCCGCTTTGTAAACGAGGCTCTTATAGGCTTGTTAAGCCATTTCACTCGTATTATCAGATTGGCTGTTAAGACGCGATGTGGTGTACATTTCTGTAATTCATGTGGAGGATTGGATCTAAAGGCCTTCTTCGCTGCGAACATATGTTTCCATTAACGATTGTAATTCTCTTACCTTCACTATTTCTCTAAACGTTTCACAGCATAGGTTCTGAGAGAGAGAGAGAGAGAGAGAGAGAGAGAGAGAGAGAGAGAGAAGTACTGAACTTCACATGCGAGAGTGAAAATGATCGTTTTCACGAGAGAGAGAGAGAGAGAGAATCAACAATGAACTGCGTATGGCAATGAAAATGCCATTGAACTCACTCTGGTGCTCACTTTGAAGAGAGAGAGAGAGAGAGAGAGAGAGAGAGAGAGAGAGAGAGAGAGAGAAGTACTGAACTTCACATGCGAGAGTGAAAATGGTCGTTTTCACGAGAGAGAGAGAGAGAGAGAGAGAGAGAGAGAGAGAGAGAGAGAGAGAATCAACAATGAACTGCGTATGGCAATGAAAATGCCATTGAACTCACTCTGATGCTCACTTTGAAGAGAGAGAGAGAGAGAGAGAGAGAGAGAGAGAGAGAGACAGAGACAGAGAGACAGAGACAGAGACAGAGATACTTCCAGGCAACACATTATATTTCATAAACATCAAATGTAACTTAATTCCAATTATAACATTAAAAGTCACAATAATCCCCACTGTAAATCTAGTTAAACAAATTCCAATGAATCCTAATTCCCGATTTCCCAGCGAGATTGATTGTTACTCGAACGGCAATTCCCAGTTCCAACGACTAGCATTCTATTTGGAACGAGTTTCGTTGTAATCCCAATTACGACCACTAAATTAGGTCAATTATCCTCCTAATTGCAATTAGGCCTTAAGAGAGGGAATAAAATAACGTTGAAGTTTTGCCGCCTCTCTGTCAACCCAAATTGAAATTTTATACTTTTCTACGTTTGGGAGATTTTGCATACGAATAGATATCAGTGTTACTCATAGTTCATACTTTACATGAATTATTTTGAAAAGTCTTAACAAATTTTATTTAGAAAAATCTTTAAAAAAATTATTTTGAAAAATCATTTAAAAAACGTATGCATGTTCTTGAAGACAGAACGTAAATAATCGATTATACTCAATCATGCCACAGTCCTTTTAGTTTTCTGTCCGCTCTCTGATCTTAAACACTACTGAGGCTAGAGGGCTGCAAATTGATATGTTGATCATTACCCCTTTGATCATCAAACATACCAAATTGCAGCCCTCTAGTCTCAGTAGTTTTTATATTATTCAAGGTTACATTTAGCCATAATGGTGCGTCTGCCACTACTGTGGCTGCAAATTGGAAGATTGGAAGATTGATCATCCACCCTCCAATCATTAAGCATACCAAGTTGCAGCCCTCTAGCCTCAGTAGTTTTTTTTTTTTATTTAAGGTTAAAGTTATCCATAATCGTGCGTCTACCACTACTCTGGCTAGAGGGCTGCAAATTGCTATGTTGATCATCCACCTCCCAGTCATTGAGCATACCAAATTGCAGCCTTCTAGCCTCTGTAATTTTTATTTCATTCATGGTTAATTAAAGTTAGTCAAAATCGTACTTCTGGCAGCGGTGTATGTATCAACTCATGATCTTTTCTCACCTGTTGCTCTGTTTAGACTTTCTCTGCACGATATTTATTCATTACTCTGCCATGTTCATCTGCAATCATTTACCATTCCATTCCTCATTAACAATTCATATTTCAAAGTCACCTGTAAGTAAGGAGTATGAAGAAAATGCTGTCTCAAAAGTAGTATCTATATTTATAAATAAATCAGCATAAACTAGTTTTATGCGTAAATACACATAATTCTTTTCGATTCATGAAAATTGTGTAGTGCATTACAAAATCAATAAGTCTGTTTTCACTGCCCCAAAAACGTAATATCTAAAATAAAAAGCAAATCGGCATAAAATAGTTTTATACATAAATAAGAATTCTTTACAATTCGGGACATTTTTGAAGTGAAATGATTACATATGTTTCCACCTTAAGTATTAACAAAAAGAATTTGAATACTCAGAATGTTTTACAAGTCTGGAAAATTATGAAGTGAAATGTATAATTAATACTTATGTTTCCACTCTATCTAAATACAAAAATATTTTGAACACCCAGAACCTTATATAAGTCTGGAAAATCGCGATGTGAAATACAAAGTGAATTATTATGTTTCCATCTCAACTATAACTAAAAAGAATTTAATCCCGTTTGCCTTCAGACTCACCTTTGACAAGAACGGACGTAAAAATTCTGGGAATTTTGGCATTTAAATGCTCTACATCACTGATGTCAGACATTATGCTGCATCGTTGGGGATAACCAAAAAAAATTCAGATTGGTAAACATTGGAAGGATTGGATGCCGTTTGATTAGATCAGATCCCTTAATTGCTTTTTGTAAGTAGCTTTATAGGTGTCAGTAACTTTCTATCTTTATAAGGGAGAAGGGACTACGCTTTAAATATACAGAAACTCACACACACACACAGAATATATATATATATATATATATATATATATATATATATATATATATATATATATATATATATATATATATACACACACACATATATATATGTATATATATATACATATATATATATTATATATATATATATAATAATTATAATATATATATATATACTATATATTATATAAGATATGCTGGAGCATATGCCTAGAACAATAACATCATGTAGCCAGGAGAATGACCCGTTTGATGTCAAAGTAAGCCTGAAACGCAGGTGCATTAGTGTGGCAAAAAAGATGAAAAAAAAATGGATTCCATAAAGGCATAACTCTAATACGACGCGACATCAAAAATTTAAACCAGAAATGCAGGAGGCTACGAATTGGAAGAACGGGAAATATGCATGGCCATAAAATGCAAGATTTCATGGCGGAATAGTTTGTAAAACTCCCGCTAGGGGGTGAATACCTCCCGCCCAGAGAGGGCGTTTCAGCGATTGACTTTTGCCTTTGAACGACAGAGAGAAAGTTTTAGTTTATCTTTAGCTTTTTATTCTTGGGGTCCTTTTTAAGTAGATACTAAGCCTTAAAACTTACAGGTAAAATTAATGATAAGGCTTCAGAGTAATCGTAGGAAATGTTTTATACATCATTAATTAATAAAATCTATTTAATTTGAAGCTCAAGCATAAGACTTTCATAAAAATAAGGAAAGTTCGTCTTTTATTGTGATTCAGGAGTTGCACCAGTAACCAAAAATGATGTGGCAATAAAGTAAATTAAGTTATACATATAAATATTTCTTCATAAAGAGTTCCACGTCTATATTAGTTCTAGGTAAACCTTATGGAATAGTGTATGGGACGGATTTTGTGTTTATGTATATATATATATATATATATATATATATATATATAATATATATATATATATATATATATAATACGTCCCATACACTATTCAATAGGTTGTACCAAGAACTACGGGAGACGTGGAACGTTTTATAAGAAAAATATTTAAAGTCATTTTTATTAAAAAAATTTTTGAAGATAATTAATATTCAAGTGTGACCGAAAGAATTATTGGTCCCAGCCGATGGACGCTAGGGCCAATATCAGGACGTCCAAAATTCGGTCGGGAGCTCATGATAATCATGGAGGTGACTATACGCCCCCCCCCCCCCCCCCCCCCCCCCCCCCCCCCCCCCCCCCCCCCACCCCCCCCCCCCCCCCCCCCCCCCCCCCCCCCCCCCCACCCTCAACAACCTAAATCTCACCCTGAGCCACTCCCCCCCCCCTCCTACCCCCATCCCACCCTTTAATGATTCCTGCCAGCATCAAAGGATGTGGTCCAGTCATGTTAATATCCTCCGGCCACCCCCGTCCCCAGCCCCAATCTATAATCCTTTGTCCTTTGGACCCTATGCCGTAAGCATCCTATAACGTTGGTGCCTCTCGTGATGGGCTTTGGTTAGAAGGATGTGAAGGGGAAATGGTCAATGTTTTCACTAATAACTTAGCTTATAATTTATTAATTCTAACTCTCAATTATTTTAGGGGTTATTTTCTTAAATGTTTGGTGATTTATATATAGTATATATATTTGTATATAAATATATATACTATATCTACATTAGCTGACCAACCAGGCATTGCAAGAGGGAAAACTCTGGATGAGTCAGAAGAATTTCTCTGCAACTCCTTTGAATTGTAAAGTATGGGCACTGTCACTATAAATGTTTTTCTTTCATGTGATCAATAATTCTGTCTTGAATTCATTGCTTTAAATAAACATGATATATATGCACACTTACATACATATATATATCTTTATATATACATATACATTATACATACGTATATCCAGGCATGCAAGTGAAGCATATAAAGGCTATTTGAACCAAGAACAAATTGTAAGTCAGGTGAGAGAGAATTTGAACATTGCACACTTAGACTATGTACAACAAAACACCACCTGAAGTGAAGATCACACGAGAAGAAAGCAAATTTAAAAGAGAACGAAAGATTCTCCTATTCTGCAATAGCTACGATACTGATGAAAAGCACCAGAAGACCATTATAAAATATAAGAATCAACTTATTTAGAAGATTTCCAATGTCCGTCTGAGAGGGAATATTCCTTGTGGAGCGCTGTACAGAAAACCAAAGTAACTAAGTAACACACATACATACACACACACATCAGTGACAATCCACTGCACACTGATCACTAATCAGTGGTATTTGCTTTCGTCATAAATGAAATCAAACCCGTATTTGTTTTCGAAGGAGTAAAATTCAATTTGGTCTCTCTGCGTCATTATAATGAAGTTATCTAATTAAGACCTATTGATTACCTCTAGGGTAATGAAAATAATGTGGAGTCTAGTGTGGACCTCGGGGCTAGGTCGTGTGAATAAAGAGCGAATGAACGCTAATATTACATGTAGATTATATTACAAAATATGATTGCATTTTGATTCACAAAAGGAAAGGCTATAGTAGATTCACATCAACCGTGCATCTGATGTCTAGGTCAGTCACTTACGACGCTCCTGATTGGCTGTAGATAAGCCAGTCACAGGGCTGGAAACTCAGTCTCTCTCGAGAGAGTTCACACAGGCAGGATGTATGTTCCACTTCCCCTGAGGGATACTGTTGAAAGACGTATCCCTCAGGAGAGGTGGAATATACCTCCTGCTTATGTGAATCTCGAAAAAAGACAATTTCCAGCCCTGTGATTGGCTTATCGACAGCCAATCAGGAGCGTCGTATATGTGTGACTATTATAGTTATGCAACATTATCCCAGTAACATCTCCCCTTCCGTCAAGCTACATTGACTAATTAGGTGGGTCCCGATAAGGATAAAAATAAAAATGAAAAAAAAAATTAATAAATAATTCCGACGGCCGAGATAAGGCAGCAAGCTATAGGTGGAAACGGAGCAATTAGTTATAATTGGTCCCTTAGAGGTCGTAAAAATCACTGAACTATGATTGTCTCCTCGAATAGCCTTTATTAGCCATCATTCTCGCATTGGGTGGAACGCGGATTGATGTCAGAATTGGATGGTGGGGTCTCGTGTCAATTATTCATATTTATAAAAAGCTGAGTTAAGTATATGCTTTTTCTCTGGAGGTGATTTGTGTGAAGGAAAATTCACTTATGTATCTGACCTGGTGTGTTATATTTAATGTTAGATGTTTGTGTCAATTATTTGTATTAGCAAACTTACCCATCTACGATGGGTGATAAAATACGGGTGCAGAAGTGAAAAACTTATATGTACTATTTGTTCAGCAATATTAAAATAAGGGCGATTACACGAATAGTCTCTCTCTCTCTCTCTCTCGCTCTCTCTCTCTCTCTCTCTCTCATAATGTAATTCAAGGGACGATCACTGAACGCAGAGAAATTCTTATTCATTGTTGTTTCCCCTCTTTTAATGATATTCTCTCTCTCTCTCTCTCTCTCTCTCTCTCTCTCTCTCTCTCTTAAAGTAAGTGAAGGGACGATCAATGAACGTAAAGATGTTCGTATTCATTATTGTTTACCCTCTTTTAATGATTCTCTCTCTCTCTCAATGTAAGTCAAGTAATGAAGACGGTGATGGGGCTATCGGATTACTTACCTCTCAAATTACAAATTATCTCCTCTCTCTTTCGTTCTCTCATTTTTCGATAGCAGGATAAAATTATAAAATTGTAGTGCATTAATGTTGTTAAATGGCTCTCTCTCTCTCTCTCTCTCTCTCTCTCTCTCTCTCTCTCTCTCTCTCTTGTCGGTGACTTTCATTTAACGGAACAGGGATCTTGATTGGTTCGTTTCTTTGTCAATCACTTTGCACGGTGATACGAATAATAAAGTATCTTTCTTTTCATTATGTTACTGCAAAGACGCAACTTGTATGTTAGTGCGTTACGGCTACTGATAAATGATCTTATGATCCTGTGTCTTCCAAAAAAGAGTAGAGAGTAGGAACTTGTCAGTTTCCTTTTTATTATGTCCATTGGCAGGATCGAAATTCCGAGGCAACATTACCGGGCAGTACTTCTTCAACGTTATTTTGTGCACTGGCAGTCCCGATGGATTTAAGTTATTAAAAAATCTTGCGGATATTGATGATAATTTTCATCTTCTATTGTGTCCAAGCTGAAATATTCGCGACTTTCTCCGGGGAAGTTGTACAGAAATTATGTATGAAAAATCGTAAACGTAACTAAGTCTACGGGAATAACCAGCCTCGTTTCACTGCCTACAAAGGAGGGGGTTAGGTTGGATGAAACCCCATTACAAACCATCTTAGGGGTCCCCATCATAACCCTGCCAAGTTTCATGCCCATCTGACCAGCTGTTTGGCCGTGATTGAATGACAGACAGACAGACAGACATTACACCCATTATAGTATGATGAGAAAACACTCATTTATATTATTTGCATAAAAAGCACTCATGAGAAAACAGTCATTTATATTGTTTGTATAAAAAGTACTCATTTCTATTATTTGTATAAAAAGCTCTCATTTCTATTATTTGTATAAAAAAAAAACACTCACATTATATTATTTGTATAAAAAACAAAAAAACGCCCCTTAAAAAAAGATTTATACTGACCTGCTATGTTTTATTGAAAGTAGAGGTTTGTGTCAATTATTTGTTTAAAAAAAACACTCATTTCTTTATCTGGTCTGGTATTTTTTTTTATGTGTAGAAAAAAGCACTCAAGTAAATTATGTGTATGGAA
>NC_087208.1:44009138-44014138 GCF_015104395.2 Macrobrachium nipponense | reverse complement strand
AGTGAGGTCAATGAAATAATGGGCTATAATACACACCACCAGTATCACAGAAACAATAACTTGGTATATGCAGGAGCAAGATTAGTAGCAGAACTGATGGGGACTCGAACACCAACACCACCAGCACAACCAACCCAACAGAAACCAAAACAAGCAACCTCCTTGGAAATGGCTCCTGGAAAAGCAAATCATGGTGTGAGATCTGACTTGAGTAAACTGAAAGAGATGGCAGAAAAAAGGCTAAGAAGCAAGAAAACAAGGGAGGAACTCAACGAGAAATACAAAGTACAAGAGAGGGGGACTAAACAACACAATAGAAGATGTAAAACAGAGGCTTAAGGCCAAATCACATAAGATCCAACGGTACATGAACAGGAATAAGGGATACCAACAGAAACAAACTATTCGGAACCAACCAGAAAAGACTATACAGCCAACTAAGAGGGGAAGACAACCACCCGAGGAAATTCCTGAAGCCGAACCAAGTAAGAGACTCTGGGAAAACATATGGAGCAATCCGGTATCACACAACAAACATGCAACATGGCTCCAGGAAGTCAAGGAAGAAGAAACAGGGAGAATAAAACAAAGATTCACAGAGATCACGACAGACACAGTCAGACACCAACTAAAGAAAATGCCAAACTGGAAAGCCCCAGGTCCCGATGAAGTCCAAGGATACTGGCTCAAAAAACTTCAAGGCCCTACACCCACGAATAGCAGAACAACTCCAGCATTGTATCTCAAATCACCATGCACCCAAATGGATGACCACAGGAAGAACATACTTAGTACAAAAAGACAAGAGTAAGGGAAATATAGCCAGTAACTACAGGCCTATCACCTGCCTACCAATAATGTGGAAGTTACTAACAGTATCATCAGTGAAAGGCTATACATTACCTAGAGGAGACAAACACCATCCCCCACCAACAGAAAGGCTGCAGAAGGAAGTGTAGGGGCACAAAAGACCAGCTCCTGATAGACAAAATGGTAATGAAGAACAGTAGGAGAAGGAAAACCAACCAACCTAAGCATGGCATGGATAGACTATAAGAAAGCCTTCGACATGATACCACACACATGGCTAATAGAATGCCTGAAAATATATGGGGCAGAGGAAAAGGAAAACACCATCAGTTTCCTCAAAAATACAATGCGCAACTGGAAATACAATACTTACAAGCTCTGGAATAAGATTATCAGAGGTTAATATCAGGAAGAGGGATCTTCCAGGGCGACTCACTGTCCCCACTACTCTTCGTAGTAGCCATGATACCCATGACAAAAGTACTACAGAAGATGGATGCCGGGTACCAACTCAAGAAAAGAGGCACAGAATCAACCATCTGATGTTCATGGACGACATCAAGCTGTATGGTAAGAGCATCAAGGAAATAGATACCCTAATCCAGACTGTAAGGATTGTATCTGGGACATCAGGATGGAGTTTGGAATAGAAAAATGCGCCTTAGTCAACATACAAAAAGGCAAAAGTAACGAGAACTGAAGGGATAAAGCTACCAGATGGGCGCAACATCAAACACATAGATGAGACAGGATACAAATACCTGGGAATAATGGAAGGAGGGGATATAAAACACCAAGAGATGAAGGACACGATCAGGAAAGAATATATGCAGAGACTCAAGGGGATACTCAAGTCAAAACTCAACGGCCGGAAATATGATAAAAGCCATAAACACATGGGCAGTGCCAGTAATCAGATACAGCGCAGGAATAGTGGAATGGACGAAGGCAGAACTCCGCAGCATAGATCAGAAAACCAGGAAACATATGACAATACACAAAGCACTACACCCAAGAGCAAATACGGACAGACTATACATAACACGAAAGGAAGGAGGGAGAGGACTACTAAGTATAGAGGACTGTGTCAACATCGAAAACAGAGCACTGGGGCAATATCTAAAAACCAGTGAAGACGAGTGGCTAAAGAGTGCATGGGAAGAAGGACTAATAAAGCAGATGAAGACCCAGAAAATATTAACAGAGACAGGAGAATGACAGACAGAACGAGACTGGCACAACAAACCAATGCACGGACAATACATGAGACAGAACTAAAGAACTAGCCAGCGATGACAACTGGCAATGGCTACAAGAGCGGGGAGAGCTAAAGAAGGAAACTGAAGGAATGATAACAGCGGCACAAGATCAGGCCCTAAGAACCAGATATGTTCAAAGAACGATAGATGGAAATAAACAAATCTCTCCCATATGTAGGAAGTGCAATACGAAAAATGAAACCATAAACCACATAGCAAGCGAATGCCCGGCACTTGCACAGAACCAGTACAGAAAGAGGCATGATTCAGTGGCAAAAGCCCTCCACTGGAGCCTGTGCAAGAAACATCAGCTACCTTGCAGTAATAAGTGGTACGAGCACCAACCTGAGGGAGTGATAGAAAACGATCAGGCAAAGATCATCTGGGACTATGGTATCAGGACGGATAGGGTGATACGTGCAAACAGACCAGACGTGACGTTGATTGACAAAGTCAAGAAGAAAGTATCATTCATTGATGTCGCAATACCATGGGACACCAGAGTTGAAGAGAAAGAGAGGGAAAAAATGGATAAGTATCAAGATCTGAAAATAGAAATAAGAAGGATATGGGATATGCCAGTGGAAATCGTACCCATAATCATAGGAGCACTAGGCACGATCCCAAGATCCCTGAAAAGGAATCTAGAAAAAACTAGAGCTGAAGTAGCTCCGGGCCTCATGCAGAAGAGCGTGATCCTAGAAACGGCACACATCGTAGTAAGAAAAGCGATGGACTCCTAAGGGAAGGCAGGATGCAAACCCGAAACCCACACTATAAATACCACCCAGTCGAATTGGAGGACTGTGATAGAGCCAACACCAAAAAAAAAAAAATAATATGAATAATAATAACTACGACCTGGATTCCTTCCACAACGTGCAACTGGGCGAAAACAAAATCAACAATTCACCTGTTTATTGTGGGAGCTTCTTCCTCTTTCCAGGAAACTTAAAATCCAGAGGACGGGGCGAAGCGACAAACAAGCAATGCTGTCAGCACCAATTGGTCCAAGAAAACCATTTGCCGCTCCGCATGAATGATAAAGATTCTGGAAGCCACAAAACTGAAAGAATTTCGTGGTATCGAAAAGTTCCTGTTGTCGACAGCCGACGTCACAAACTGAGAATTGCATGAATGTAAAAAGGCGGGAAATCTTGGGTGAATATTGAATCTGCAGAAGTGTCGTGGTTGTGGTAGGTTTATTTATTTATTTATTTACTATTATTATTATTATTATTATTATTATTATTATTATTATTATTATTATTATTATTATTATTATTATTATTATTATTATTATTATTATTATAATCAAATGATGACGAAACCTATTCATATGGAACCAGCCCACCATAGGGACCACTGACTTGCAATTCAAGCTGCCAAAGAATATCAAGGTGTTCATTAGGAAGAAGCAAGAGGAAGTAAAGGAATATACAGAAAAAATTGAACAAAATAGATAGAAAAATTATTAAAATGCAAGAAGAGTAATATCAAGGTAGCAATACATCGCATCTTCGCTCGGGCTTCTGAAGTCCCATACTACACGTCATAGTCTGGGAGGCTGTCGTAATATTACGAGGAACAACTTGAACATATTCACATTTCAGATGCTTCCTGTAATCTCAATTCGCGCCGCAGGAATTCAGACACTAGTATATTTGTTGATAAAGAACTGAGAAGCCCATAAATCATCTCAGATGAGTCAAATCAGCATCTTTTCCCATATCTCACCCAGAGGTTGGAAGGAGGTCCAATCTGGAAGAACGATAAATCTCTATATAAGGTCGGTTCCTTGAAACAGTATTTTTGGGGGGTGGGGGTTGTTGGGGGGAAGTTTTGGGACAGGTATGAAGTGATGGCAACCTGACCTGTGTTTTCAGTCTAGGTATAGTTTATATTTCTATTTATATTTTCTTTATCAAAATGAAAACTAGAATGTGTTTTGCTATATTATTTGCTTTTTTAATGAACTCGTGTCTTCTGAGATTGGCTGATATGGGAAAATACAAGGCAATAATTATGGTAACCAGAATCTTGTTTTTTTTTTATACATTTTTTTTTTTCAAAACTGAAAACGGCATATTTCTATGTATAATTTTCTCTTTTTATTTACAGAATTCCTTTTTATCTTGGCATAACTGATTTGAGGAAATGCAGGGCAATAATTTTGGGTCACGTTTTACATTCTGGTAAGCAAGTAATTCAGTATTCTTTCTAGCTATTCATTATTTTTCGAAAATGAAAAGTAAACATTCTTATTGTTATAATCTTCCTTTCTGGTAACCAGTTTCTGTTTTCTTTCAAGACACCAATTCACTTTTCAAAAATGAAAAAGTGAATATTATCAAATATAATTTTCAATTATGATAACAAAATCATGTTTTCTTTCTAGACGCTAATTCTATTCCAAAATTCAAAAAGTTAATGTTTTTACATAATTTAATTTTCTAGTAACCAGATTTTTTTTTACCAGGCACTAATTAATTTTTCAAAATGAAAAAGGTACTATTTTTATACAAATAATCTCCATACGTTGTTTTAAAGAAATATAGGTACAAATTTTGAGTCCGTGTTTCCCATCCCAAAATGAAAAGTCAATATCTGTATTATATCATTTTCATTTCTTTTAAAGAACTTGTATCTCCTCGGCATAGGTGATACGTCAGACTATTGATATAAAACTTTCTTTTCACAGAATATATAGTTTTTTCAGAATTGAAAACGAAAAAGTTTTTATTAAATTATTTTTCTCTTTTTAGAATTCAAGTCATCTTGGCTCAGTTGATACCTTCAATAGTATTTTTAATCAAACTTTCTTTTCATAAAATATGAAGCTTGTCGAATTGTATTTGTTCAGCAAATTGGATTTGGTTTTAATCCCAACCGTAACTTTATTGCGTCTTATGAATACCAGGAAAACTCATT
>NC_087208.1:43999138-44004138 GCF_015104395.2 Macrobrachium nipponense | reverse complement strand
AACCAAAATTTTGGATTTAGTACGTTTTGTTCGATCTTCAAGATGCTTTTGTGTTTATGAAAATTATGTACAAGGAACTTCCTAGAAATCAAATAATAAGTTTGGATAGAAATCAAGGATAACTTATTTGCATAAATAGCTTCATTTGTTTATCTAATCATCCAAAATTCGCCCAACATTCTACAAAATACAATATTTAACCGAAGTCACCCTAAACATTTCTGATGAAGTTTATCTTGCTTCTATTCACTACACGTCCAACACATGTAGCTGCACTTTGAATTTGATTTATAGAAAATAATGGGGGTCTGGGGGGCTGAGTGCCCTTTCTGGCTTCCCCCTGTCAACGAAGTTTAATTAGAACCAGACAAAAACTTCTCGGGGTCTCTCTCCATTGAGGGAACTTCAAAATGGGTTGTGATCAGAAGCAGATGGATTGAACATTCAAGTGGAATCTATTAATCTTGGTTTTGTGGAATTTGTGAACGATGGAATCGGACGAGAAGACGTGTCCAAATAAATAAATAGATAAATAAATAAACTAAATAAATAAATAGATAAACAAATAGATAAATAAATAAGAAAAATTTAAAAATTTAAAAAAAATAAATAAATAAATAAATTAAAATGAAATAAATAAACAAACAAATAAATTAAATAAGTAATTAAAAATTTAAAAAATAAATAAATTAAATTAAATAAATAAATAAATAAAACAAACAAAAATAAATAAATAAACAAACAAAACAAAAGAATTAAATTAAACCAAACAAATAAATAAATAAAAAGTGAATAAACTAAATATATTATTAAATAAAAAAAATAAAAAAAAAATAAATAAATTAATAAATAAATAAGAAAAAATTAAATAAAATGAATAAATAAACAAACAAACAAACAAATAAGTAAATACTTATATAGATAAAATAAATGAATAACTAAATAAGGGTAATAAAATAAAAAATGAAATAATAAATAAATAAAGTTATAAATATATATAGAAATTATATCTTCAACCCCCAACAATATCCTCATGCAGTATCCCAGTAGGCCATGCGTATTTCATTACAATTGATTTCAAAGCAGCCTCTTTTATATAATAATTTAAATTTTTCCTTACCTCAAAATATACCTTCAAATCCCACCAATAATTTTATTCATTATTGTGTCCTGATATAGTCATTGTCACCCCAGTGGAATTTCATTAGCAATTCTTTGTCAGTTCCAACGCATAGGTCATCAACTCTGAATTAGTTCGTATTCTTGAGACCTCCCCCCCCCCACCCTCACTTTTTTTTTTACTGTCTTTTGGCGAATAAGTTAACCTTGCTCAGCACTTGAGGGAAACGTTTCTTCTCACCAGTAAAGTTTTTCCTCCTCCAGGAAAAACATTATGTGATATGGCAACCTAACTTTGGAGACGACTCTGGGGACCTACGTCCCATTTCTCTCTCTCTCTCCTCTCTCTCTCTCTCTCTCTCTCTCTCTCTCCTCTCTCTCTCTTCTCTCTGAAATTTTCTGAAGAAGAAAAATCCATTTTGAGGATAAAGAAGCCTTATTATTTTAGAAGTACGATTTTATATAGTACGTTCGACGTAGATAGAATCTTTTAGCTTTGCTGGTTATAGATAACTGTTATAGTTTAAAGCCATCATCTTTATTATGAAGCTACAATTATACATGAATTATATTTTCTATAAATATGTCAAAAATTATTTAATACATTACACCGTCCCGACGTACTAAATATTTTTTTGCATTTGCTGGTTTGTAGGTCATTGTTATAGTTTAAAGTCATCATTTTTATTATGTATTTACAATCCTAATTGAACTTTATTTTCTAAATGTCAAAAGTATTCAATACATTAGAAATTCGGTGTATACATTTATTTAGCTTTGCTGGTTATAGAGAACTTAACAGTTATGGCTAAAGTACGTAAATTTTATAATGCATCCTATAATTATTAGAACCAGGCCTATAAACAAAATATTTTTCGTATATGTTCACGTTATTTGATAATATCAATGTAACCGATAATGAAACGAAGATTTAAAGCCTCACCTCAACTATAATTTTTGTATTATGCATTAAGCATCTATAAGTACACACGTCCATGAAATTCATTATGAAATTTATGTATGTATTTAATGAATAGTAATGTATTTGGTGTATTATAAGCTTTCTTCTGGTTTTTGCTAACCAAAAGAATTAAGGTTATAAGGACAGTTTTCAACATTTAGGAAAAATATCTGTGATTTTTACATTCCCAGTAAATTTTAAATTACTTTTAATGGTCTAATTCCTAATATTTATCTTTTGATCATAGATTACCAATATTTTTTTATTTGTTAATTGATATTTTTTTCTATTTGATTAAATACAGACGAAACGAATAAATTGTTGTCGTTTATCCTACGTTTATTCTGATGGATGCAAAATACGTACAAGATTCTCTCTCTCTCTCTCTCTCTCTCTCTCTCTCTCTCTCTCTCTCTCTCTCTCTCTCTCTCTCTCTCAATAATTACTTCTTGAATAGTGGAACTGTTTCTATAAGTCATCTTATTCACCTCTCTCTCTCTCTCTCTCTCTCTCTCTCCTCCTCTCTCTCTCTCTACTCTTTCAATAATTACTTGAATAATGGAGCTGTTTCTAGACAATCATTTTTATTCACCTCTCTTCTCTCGCATCTCTATCTCTCTCTCGCTCCTCTCTCTCTCTCTCTCTCTTGAAGTTGTCATCTCCAGCATATGATTAGTCTTCACGTCAGATCCGAGATATGTAAAGAAGAAGAAGAAGAAGAAGAAGAAGAAAGCCAACTCCAAAACTTATATATAAAAAGAAATTCTTCAGAAATCCATAAAGCGAGATGGAAAGTGAAGGTTTCCTTTATCTATCTGTCAGTGGCAGATCGGCGAGGCTGTTTTCAATGGACAAACGGAGGCTGATGATACAGATCCCCAAAAGGATGCAGAGAGCGAGATAAACATAAAACTAGAGTTAGGAGAGCTTATATACTCAAATTGGGAGGGATTAATATGAGATTATATACCTTTACGTATCCCACCGCCCGCGTCAGCAGAATCGACTCGGAGGCATAATATCTGTTCGTGAAACTTTGACTAATAGGTGGTTTTGATATCCTTCAACGGCGTCCTACGCCTTTGGAAACTCAAGGGAGGATTTCGTGGAATAAGTGTAATGAATATTCTTGGAAAGAGTCGTCTTATACCCGCTTTGTAAACGAGGTTCTTATTGGCTTGTAAAGCCATTTCACTCGTATTATCAGATTGGCTGTTAGGATGTGAATGTGGTTTACATTTCCGCAATTCATGTGAAAGATTGGATCTAAAGGCCTTCTTCGCTGCGAACATATGTTTCCAATAACGATTGTAATTCTCTTACCTAATGATTTCTCTAAACGTTTCACAGCATAGGTTCTGAGAGGGAGAGAGAGAGAGAGAGAGAGAGAGATGTACTGAACTTCGCATGCGAGAGTGAAAATGGGCGATGGTCGTTTTCACGAGAGAGAGAGAGAGAGAGAGAGAGAAATTCAGTAATGAACTGCGTATGGCAATGAAAATGCCATTTAACTCTGATGCTCACTTTGAAGAGAGAGAGAGAGAGAAGAGAGATGAGAGAGAGAGAGATTCTTCCAGGCAACACTTATATTTCATAAACATCCAAATGTAACATAATTCCCGTTTATAACATTAAAAGTCACAATAATCCCCATTGTAAATCTAGTTAAATAAATTCCAATGAATCTTAAATCCCGATTTTCCAGCGAGATTGATTGTTACGCGAACGCCAATTCCCAGTTCCAACGACTCGCATTCTATTTGGAACGAGTCTCGTTGTAGTCCCAATTACGACCACTAAATTAGGTCAGTTATCCTCCTAATTGCAATTAGGTCTTTAGAGAAGGAATAAAATAACGTTGAAGTTTTGCCGCTTCTCAGTCAACCCAAATTTAAATTTTATACTTTTCTACGTTTGGGAGATTTTGCATATGAATAGATATCAGTTACTCATAGTTCATACTTTACATGAATTATTTTGAAAAGTCTTAAAAATTTTTATTTTGATAACATCTTTTAAAAAATTATTTTGAAAAATCATTAAAAAACTTACGGTTGTTGTTGAAGACAGAACGTACATACTCGATTTTACTCAATCATGCAACAGTCTTTTTAGTTTTCTGTCCGTCCTCTGATCTTAAACACTACTAAGGCTAGATGATGCAAATTAAATGAGGTTTATATTCCCCCTTTGACCATCGAGCATACCATATTGCAGCCCTCTAGCCTCAGTAGCTTTTATATTATTCAAGGTTAAATTTAGCCATAATCGTGCGTCTGCCACTACTGTGGCTAGAGGGCTGCAAATTGGAAGATTGATCATCCACCCTCCAATCATCGAGCATACCAAATTGCAGCCCTCTAGCCTCTGTAGTTTTTATTTTATTTAAGGTTAAAGTTAGCCATAATCGTGCGTCTGCCACTAACGTGACTAGAGGGCTGCAAATTGCTATGTTGATCATCCACCCTCCAATTATCGAGCATACCAAATTGCAGCCTTCTAGCCTCTGTAATTTTTATTTTATTCAAGGTTAATTAAAGTTAGCCAAAATCGTACTTCTGGCAGCGGTGAATGTATCAACTCATGATCTTTTCTCACCTGTTGCTCTTTTTAGACTTTCTCGGCACGGTATTTATTCATTACTCTGCCATGGTCATCTGCAATCATTCCACTTTTCATTAATAATTCATATTTCAAAGTCGCCTGAAAGTAACGAGTAGAAAAAATATTGTCAAATAATAGTATCTATGATAATAAATAAATCAGCATAAACTAGTTTTATGCGTAAATACACAATTCTTTTCGATTCGTGAAAATTCTGTAGTGCATTACAAAATCAATACGTCTGTTTTCACTGCCCCGAAAACATAATATCTAAAATAAAAAGCAAATCGGTATAAACTAGTTTTATGCATAAATA
>NC_087208.1:43989138-43996638 GCF_015104395.2 Macrobrachium nipponense | reverse complement strand
ATATATATATATTTATATATACGTATACATTATACATTATACATACGTACATCCAGGCAGGCAAGTGGAGCATATATAGGCTATTTGAGCCTAGAACAAATTGTGAGTCAGGTGAAAGAGCATTTGAACATTGCACATCAAGACTATGTAAAAAAAAAAACACCACCTGAAGTGAAGATCATACAAGAAGAAAGCGAATTTAAAAGAGAATGAAACTCTTCTATTCTGCAATAGCTACGATACTGATGAGAAAACACCCAAACGATCAGTATAGAATAATAAGAATCAACTTATTTAGAAAAGACTTCCAAGGTCCGTCTGAGTGGTAATATTCCTTGTGGAAGGCTTTACAGAAAACCAAAGTAACTAAGTAACACACATACATACACACTCACATCAGTAACAATCCACTGCACACTGATCACTAATCAGTGGTATTTGCTTTCGTCATAAATGAAATCAAACCCGTATTTGTTTTCGGAGGAGTAAAATTCAATTAGGTCTCTCTGTGTCATTATAATTAATTACCTAATTAAGACCTATTGATTACCTCTAGGGTAATGAAAACAATGTGGAGTCTAGTGTGGACCTCGGGGCTAGGTCGTGTGAACAAAGAGCGAATGAACGCTAATATTACATGTAGATTATATTGCAAAATATGATTGCATTTTGATTCACAAAAGGAAAGACTATAGTAGATTCACATCAACCGTGCATCTGATGTCTAGGCAGTCACTTAGGACGCTCCGATTGACTGTATATGTGTGACTATTATAGTTATGCAACATTGTCGCAGTACGATCTCCACTTCCATCAAGCTACATTGACTAATTGGGTGGGTCCCGATATGGACATAAATAAAAATGAAATTAAAAATAATAATTCCGACAGCCGAGATAAGGCAGCAAGCTATAGGTGGAAACGGAGCAATTAGTTATAATTGGTCCCTTAGAGATCGTAAAAATCACTGAACTATGATTGTCTCCTCGAATAGCCTTTATTAGCCATCATCTCGCATTGGGTGGAACGTGGATTGATGTCAGAATTGGATGGTGGGGTATCGTGTCAATTATTCGTATTTATGAAAAACTGAGTTATGTATACTTTTTGTCTGAAAATGATTTATGTGAAGGAAAACTCACATCTGCCTCTGACCTGGTGTGTTTTATTTGATGTTAGATGTTTGTGTCAATTATTTGTATGGGAAAACACTCATTCATATTATTTGTATAAAAAGCACTCATGAGAAAACAGTCATTTATATGGTTTGTATAAAAAGCACTCATTTATATTATTTGTATAAAAAACACTCACTTATTTATATTATTTGTATAAAAAACGCTCACTTATATATCTGACCTGCTGTGTTTTATTGAAGGTAGAGGTTTGTGTCAATTATTTGTTTAAAAAAAACATTCATTTCCTTATCTGATCTGGTGTGTTTTATTGTGTATGAAAAAACACTCACGTAGATTACTTATATGGAAAAACATTCACCTATGTCCCTGGCCTAGTGTGTTTTATTTGATGATGGGGTTTTGTGTTAATTATGTGTAGAAAAAAACACTGAAGTAAATTATGTGTATGGAAAATCACCCACTTATGAATCTGGCCTGTAGTGTTTTATTTGACGGTAGAGGTTCGTGTCAATTATTTATATGAAAAAACTCTCACATATGTAATCAAACACACACACACGCACAAACACTTGAACGTGTAAAATACAAAAGCTATATTGGCTTAATTGATACCTAGCCAACTGTCAGATTCAGTAGCATGGAAGTTTACCTTTAAATAATTACTCTAATTATCTATCCATTCTGCCAGCAATTAAACCCTTATGAGAGCTGTTTTTGGCTGTGGTTTTGTGAATATAGGACTTTACTTTTTATGATATTTGTTATTACTTTTATTTTTTGTGTAATTTAGCTGAAATTTTTAAAATGTTCTTCTCGTTTATTTGTAAGTTGTTTGGTACTTCTGGTCTGTTTTAATCAAGTTGTGCATGTAATTTTAAGTATGAGAGTTGTAATTTTACCATTAAAACTGTTTTTACTTTTCAACTATTGGATCTTGTGATCAGCTCTTATTTTATGTTAACATTTTATACTTTATTTTGTAGAAAAATCCCTGAAGATGTGGCGATGTTGTCACGAAACGTAGGATTAATTAAAGGATAATGTGAATCTCTTCGTGTTCCTGCCCTTGATCTTCTTTATCATGTGAATAAACGCCCTGTACGTCTGGCCTGTGTTGTGTGTAGCTGGGTTGCACTGGATGTTCTACAAATAATTCTACAATGGAGCTGAATAATGCTTTTTTCGTTCTCCTCTTTATTTTCCGTTTACGCTCAAGAGGACACAATAACTTTCAGCAGTTCGTAAGGAATCGTTATGGCCTTGGAGTTCTCCAGAAATGTCAGAAATTGGAAAAAAAATAAAAAATATATGAATAAAGAAAAAGTAAGTCTGGACCTTGAGTCCCTGCAATATTGTTCAATTAATGATATTGTTCCAAATTTTGTTAAATTTAAAGTTTATAAAAAATCATTATATCACTCATATTACTGACACAATTAGGTATTTACTAAACTACGAAATTAGCTGTAAACAAAAGACACTGAACGTCTTAACAAGCAATTCAATAGTTTTCGCCACCAAGTTCTTGAATCGTTCTCTTTTATTGATAGGATTATTTTTACTCAGCTTTTTAATAACAGTATTAAAAATTTTATTAATACTACACAACGGAGACACCATAGAAAATTGTCAAACCTTGGAATTATTCTACCAAAATTTCATAGTTGTTATAAAACTGTTTTTAACTTTTCGAAATGCGTATTGTCTAAACGAGAAGAATTCCTTTTGTCATTTGGGTTAGATTTTTGCTTACCAAATTTTAAACCTAACTACTGTCAGTTTTTTCTGCCCCTTGAAGTGTTATTTCAACGTTTAAAAAATCTCAATTTGTGTAGTGACCTTAGCCGCCTACAGAGTGAGTTAATGGTTTTGTCCCAAAATGCTTTCTCAAAACTTAAAACAAACTGGGCTCCCTTTTTTAAAAAGAGTGATTTGGAAATCCTCAAGTACCCTTTCTAAACGTGATGACATTATCATTATTAGGCCGGTAATATTTTAAGCGATTGTACCAGGTTCCAGAAAATAGGTGTGCCTAGTTATCAAAGCATATTCAAAGTTGAGGATAAAATCAATCGATTTCTCAGAACCTTGAAAAATGACAACATCATTGATGAAAAAGTGTTCCAAGATTTATTTTCCAGTGGTTCATCTTACGGAATTCTTTATGGTCTACCAAAGATACATAAAGATAATGTTCCTCTCCGCCCTATCTTGGCCTCTTACAACACACCTAATTACCAACTGGCAAAATTTCTCGTCCCTCTGTTGGAACCGCTGACCACTAACCAGTATACCCTTAAAAATTCTGAACAATTTAAAGAAACGTATTTCACCCCAGGACTCTGACTTATTCATGACTAGTTTTGATGTCGAGGTCCACATTTACCAACGTACCTGTAAGAGACGCCATAAAACATTATTTCTTGATAAACTACTTCCCGAACCTGAGTCTGTTTACTGTAACTTTAGTTATTCGAATTTTAAAGCTCTTTTAGAATTGGCCGTGCTGGACACGGCATTTGTTTTTAATGGACAGCTTTTTAAACAAATGAGGGGATGGCCATGTGGTCTCCTCTTGGTCCTACCTTTGCGAATATATTCATGTGCTCCCTGGAGGAGCGCATTTTGGACGAATGCCCCCTGGCCTTCCGCCCTTTGTTTTACTCACGCTACGTGGACGACACTTTTATCTTGTTCAAGCATGAATTCGATGCTGACAGGTTCCTAGATTTTGCTAATAATTACCATAATAATATTAATTTCACAATGGAAAAAGAACATAATTCTAAATTAGCCTTCCTAGATATTTTGGTCTCCAAGGAAAATGAAAGTTTTAGTACTTCAATTCTCAGAAAGAAAACATTTACTGGGCTCGGTTCCAACTTCTATAGTTTTCTGTTTTCTCAATTTCAAACTCAACTCGATATATACCTACTTTATCGTGCTCTGTCTCTTACCTCTACCTGGTCTCTCTTCCACAATGAAAATTACTTTTTACTTTTTTCTCCTCCTGTACTTCTCTAATAATTGCTTTCCTTCTAAGATCTTTATAGAATTTTTAAATAAACTACTCAATAAAAGGGTTTCTGAACAGCCTATTAGTTTTAAGGTCCCCAAGCTCCCTTTTTTATTTTTGCCAGTTTCCCGATCTGTTAAATGATAATTTTCGTAACGAGTTTACCAAGATTGCGCACAGATATTTTGGAGCCGTAAATCTAAAACTTATACCTAAAAATCCCAAGACCATTGGCTCGCTCTTCAAGTTTAAAGATCGGCTCTGCCCTTTGATGACGTCGTCTGTTTATGAATACACTTGTCCCAGATGTAATCTGGGAAAATATGTTGGATCTACCCGACGTCTTCTCAGGGTCAGGGCCGATTCCCATCGGGGCGTTAGTTACAGAACTGGGTGTAAATTATCTAACCCTGAAACATCTTATATAAGGAAGCACACTATTAAATGTAAAGCTACATTCAAATACGAAGATTTTAAAATTATTGGCAAACAAGGGAACCCAACGAACAGTTAATTTTGGAAACACTGAACATCAAACTACGAGTTCCAACTTTAAACAACCATTCCTCTGCCGCCCCATTGTTTTTAGCCTAATTATTCTGTCATTCCTTGTGCCTCTTGACGTTGTTTACTTTTAGTGTGTTTTTATCTTGATGCTGAAAGGTTGGTTAAGTGTTGAGCTGTTTTTGGCTGTGGTTTTGTGAATATATGACTTTTACTTTTATGATATTTGTTATTACTTTTATGTTTGTGTAATTTAGCTGAAAATATTTAAATGTTCTTCTCGTCATTTGTAAGTTGTTTGGTACTTCTGGTCTGTTTTTAATCAAGTGTGCATGTAATTTAAGTATGAGAGTTGTAATTTACCATTAAACTGTTTTTACTTTTCAACTATTGGATCTTGTGATCAGCTCTTATTTTATGTTAACATTTTATACTTTATTTTGTAGAAAAATCCCTGAAGATGTGGCGATGTTGTCACGAAACGTAGGATTAAAGGATAATGTGGATCTCTTCGTGTTCCTGCCCTTGATCTTCTTTATCATGTGAATAAACGCCCTGTACGTCTGGCCTGTGTTGTATATATATATATATATATATATATATATATATATATATATATATATATTATATATATATTATATATATATTCAAAAGTTAGTAAACCCAAAGCCACGATACAAAATGCTTTTGGGTTATGTCCACAAATTCCCAGGAATGTAATTCTAAAACAGAAAACAAGAAACCTCATTCGTCAACAACCCCAAAAACTATATCCTCGAAGATCGTGAGTCACAAGAAAGATTATTATGAAACAAACCTACAGGAATAATAAAAAGAAAATAGACGTTTAATTAATTAACAGAAACTGGTCTTTCAAAAGAAAGAGACTTTTTCCCAGGTACAAACATCAAAGCTAGCCGTCAAAACAAAAAATCTTCCGTAGTCAGAAGTTTCAGAAACCCCATTTTCGTACGCCCTCAAATCCCTTCGAACACATCCTACCTAAAAGAAAAATGTTTTTTATTGAAATAGAAAAGAAAAAAAAAGCTAGACTCGTTTCAAAGTTTAAAATCCTTTTCGAAAGGGAAAGTTGATCTTAGAGGTACAATATTTTAAGCTGAAGTAGAAGCCTAGAGGGAAGAAGTTAGTTTGGGGGCGACTGAAGTCCCTTTGAACTCTGACCCCATCCCATACTCTGCCTTTTGGGGAATGTTCTCAGACGTATTTTCAAAGTACTTATGTGACAGTCCTTTGTAAAGAACTCTCCCTACCATGCTGAAGGATGTGTATACCGAATCCTGCGTAAGTCCCCTAATAGCCTCTATGCTGGTAAAATTGGGAAATCTTTGGGGAAGAGAATATAACAGCATGAAATTATAGTTTATTTTAGTAAGATGCTACAAAGAATCATTTAGTTTAGTTTTATGAAAGAAAGCTTATATATATACATATATATATTTTCATGTGTACATATATATGTGTGTGTGTGTGTTTGTGTGTGTGGGCGTATGTGTAAGTGTGTGCACAGATTATCCAACTCATTCAAAAGCCATTTCCATATCTCGTATCTGGTGCAAACTCTGCTGCAGTTTCCTGCATCAACAAAAGATACATATACTAAACTCTGGTTCTAAATATCAACTGACAATAATAAAAAAACAAGACTTTCGTAGTCGCCAAAGAAAGCGAGAAATTCCATTGAATGCAAAACCTTACATCTGAAATACCGACAATGTCTCGGACACACCTTTTCGGAATAACTGGAGCGGAAAAGTTAAGCAAGTGGAAGATGTGGAAGATTTTTGTGCTTCCGTGAGAATATTCGTGTGAGGTTTCGCTTCGGTACAGACTTCCCTAAAAGTATTGCAATGGCTTCGTCTGTCTGTCCAAACTTTATCTGTCCGCACTTTTTTCTGTCCGCCCTCAGATCTTAAGGACTACTGAGGCTAGAGGGCTGCAAATTGGTATGTTGATCATCCACCCTCCAATCATCAAACATAGGGAATTGCAGCCCTCTAGCCTCAGTGTTTTTATATTTTATTTAAGGCTATAGGTAGCCATAATCGTGCTTCTGGCAGCGCAACTACACAAGGCCATCACGGTCGGCTGAGAGCTTCATGGTGCGGGGTGGGGGGGGGGGGGGGGGGGGGGGGGGGGGGGGGGGGGGGGGGGGGGGGTGGGGGGGGGGGGGGGGGGGGGGGGGGGGGGGGCGTCATAACAGTTTAGTACCGAGATTTACCGACAGACTAGATCTATTTTCGGAGGCCAATTAATTATTCGCCTGTACAGAATAACTTGTTATTTCCCTGTTATTTTCCATCAATTTTACCGTTCACCTGTAACATCTGTCATATTCCTTCCCTGTAAAAATCACCTCTTTGATACCGACCTTTAATTTTGGCGCGAATAATGAATTGAACTACATAAAACTAACCTTAAATCTTATTCATATGGGGACGTCACCAGTCAAACCTTATATCCCCATCGCGTTTCATAACAGCGCTGCTGTCAATATTCATCGGAGGAAATAAACAAAAAAATTAAACAATAGATGTCAAAGGAAATGGGAGACTCAGACCTCTCTGCCAATTACTTGTATTTGGGACGAAATATCAAAAGGTGATATGGGAGCAGCGCCCCCGTCCACTCCAAACAGGGGAACAATTATGAAATCGAGAGGGGGAAAACGTTTTCGTTTTAATGAATTTTGACGGAAAGCTGCTGCAGAAGATAAGGAAATTGATGAATGAACGTGAATAAATGTCGGCCGGCGTAAGTATTGTTGAATGCTTGGCTAACAAATCATAATATATTGTTTCGCCCAAAGAATGAAACCTAATT
>NC_087208.1:43971638-43979138 GCF_015104395.2 Macrobrachium nipponense | reverse complement strand
CGGAGGCTGATGATACAGATCCCAAAGGATATGCAGATAGCGAGATATAACATACAAAAATATTATATACTCAAACTTGGAGGGATTAATATAAGATATATACCTTTACGTATTCCGCCGCCCGCGTCAGCAGAATCGACGCGGAGCCATAATATCTGTTTCGGTGAAACTTTGACTAATAAGTGGTGGTTTTGATATCCTTCAAACGGCGTCCTACGCCTTTGGAAACTCAAGGGAGGATGGCATTCGGGGAATAAGTGTAAATGAATATTCTTGGAAAGAGTCGTTCTAAACCCACTTTGTAAACGAGGTTCTTATATAGGCTTGTAAAGCCATTGCACTCGTATTATCAAAGATTGGTCTGTTAGGGACGCAGATGTGGTGTTAAACATTTCTGCAATTCATGTGGAGGATTGGATCTAAAGGTTCTTTCTTCCGCTGACGAACATAATGTTTTCAATAACCGAGTTGTAATTTCTCCTTATCTTAACGATTTTCTCTAAAACGTGTTTAACAGCATAGGTTTGCTGAGAGGAGGACGAGAGAGAGGAGAACCGGTAAAAGTATTAAACTGTATAATAAGATAACGAATTTTGCAAGTTAAATTCTTATGATCACTTGAAAGAGAGAGAGAGAGAGAGAGAAGGTAGAGGAGAGACGAGAGGAGAGAGAGAAATTCAGTAATGAACATGCGTATGGGAATGAAAAAATGCCATTGAATTCTGATGATCACTTTGAATTTGAGAGAGAGACGATGAGAGAGAGAGACAGAAAGAGGAGAGAGGAGAGCGGGGAGAGAAGAACAGAAGAGAGAGAGAGAGAGAGAGGAGAGATTCTTCCAGGCAAACACATTATATTTCATAAAACATCAAATGTAACTTAATTCCAAAAGTATGACATTAAAATTCACAAATAATCACCCCACTGTTAAATCTAGTTGAAATAAATTCCATTGAATTTCCTATTTCCCGATTTCCCAGCGAGATTGATTGTAATGGCGAACGGGCAATTCCCAGTTCCAACGCCTCGCATTCTTATTTGGAAACGAGTATCGTTGTAATCTCCAAATTTACGACCACTAAATTAGGTCAATTATCCTTCCTAATTGCAATTAGGCCTTAGAGAGCGGGAATTAAAATAAAACGTTGAAGGTTTTGCCGCTTCTTTCAGTCCAAACCCAAATTTAAATTTTATACTTATCTACGTTTGGGAGATTTTGCATACGAATGGGTAATTTCAAGTGTTACTTCATATAGTTCATTACTTTACATGAATCATTTTGAATAGTCTTTATTAAAAAGATTTTATTTTGAAAAATCTTTAAAAAAAGTTATTTTGAAAAAAGCATTTAAACAAAAAAAAATAGCGGGTTGTTCTTTGAAGACAGAAACGGTACATAATCGAATTTTACTCCAATCATGCAACAGTCCTTTTAGTTTTCTGGTCAACCTCTGGATCCTTAAAAACTACTAGGATGGGCTAGAGGTGGGCTGCAAATTGGTAGGTTGAACCATACCCCCTTGCGGGTCATCGAGCATACCAAATTGCAGCCCTGTAAGCCTCCCAGTAGTTTTTATATTATTCAAGGTTTAAATTTACGCCATAATCGTGCGTCTGCCACTACTGTGGCTAAGAGGGCTGTCCAAATTGGAAGATTGATCATCCACCCTCCAATTATCGAGCATACCAAATTGACAGCCCTCTAGCCCTAAGTAGTTTTGGTTTTTATTTCATTTAAGGTTAAAGTGTATCCATAAGCGTTGGGCTACCATCTTACCACTTACTGTGGCTAGATGGGCTGCAAATTTGCTATGTTTGATCATCCAACCCTCCAAATTCATTCGAGCAAATTGCAGCCTTCAGGCCTCTGTAATTTTTATTTTATTGCAAAGGTTAAGTTAAAGCTTAGCCAAAATCGTAACTTCTGGCAGGCGGTTGAATGTATCAAACTCATGATATTTTCTCACCTGTTGCTCTTTTCAAAACTTTCTCTGCACGATATTTATTCATTACTCTGCCATGGTCATCTGCAATCATTTACCATTCCATTCTTCATTAATAATTCATATTTTCAAAAACGGTCGCCTGTACGTAAGGAGTATGAAGAAAATGCTGTCTCAAAAAGTAGTACTTCTGATTGATTAAATAAAAATTCAAAGCAATAAAGTAGTTTTATTCATAAAATACACATAATTCTTTAGGATTTTTTCTTTCCGTTGTGAAAAATGATGAAGTTGCAATACACAAAATTAAAATACGTTCTGTTTTCCACTGCCCCAAAACCCCCCCCCCCCCCCCAAACCGTTATCGATCTAAATTAAAAAATAAAAATCAGCATAAACTAGTTATTAATGCATAAATAGCAAAGGATTCTTTGACAAATTCGGGAAATTGGTTTTGGGGTTGAAATGATTGCAGATGTTTCCCCCCCTTAAGTATTAAGAAAGAGAAATTTGAATTACTCAGGAATGTTTTTACAAGTCTAGGAAAATTATGAAGTGAAATGTAAAATTAATACTAATTTTTCCAATCTATCTAAAAACAAAAAGAGTTTGAACACCCAGATCCTTTTATAAGTCTGTTAAATCACGAAGTGAAATATAAAGTGAATTCTTATGTTTCCATCTCAAACTATAACTAAAAAAGAATTTAATCCCGTTTGCCATCCAGACTCACCTTGACATGAACGGACGTAAAAATTCTGGGAATTTTGCCATTTAAATGCTCAGACATTAATGCTGCGTCGTTTGTGGTAACGAAAAATTTAGATTGGTATCATTAAGGATTGGATGCTGTTTGATTAGATCATATCCCTTAATTGCTTTGTTTTTGTAAGTAGCTTTGTAGGTGCAGTAACTTTCTATCTTTATAAGGGAGAAGGGGACCTACTGCTTTAAATATACAGAAACACACACACAAATATATATATATATATATATATATATATATATAATATATATACTATATATATATATATATA
This sequence comes from Macrobrachium nipponense, assembly GCF_015104395.2. NCBI lineage: Eukaryota > Metazoa > Arthropoda > Malacostraca > Decapoda > Palaemonidae > Macrobrachium > Macrobrachium nipponense. The sequence goes on along the minus strand of NC_087208.1, from coordinate 43,976,158 downwards.
TATATATATATATATATATATATATATATATATGTATGTATGTATGTATGTATGTATGATATATATACTGAGCATGATCAGTAATGTAGCCAGTATATATATATGTATATATATACTGGCTACATGATCAGTAACGTCATGTAGCCAGGAGAGTGGACCCGTTTGATGTCAAAGTAAGCCTGAAATGCAGGCGCACAGTTGTGGCATGAAAGATAAAAAAAAAAATGGATTCCATAAAGGCATAACTCTAATACGACGCGACATCAAAAATTTAAACCAGAAATGCGGGAGGCTACGAAATGGAAGCACGGGAAATATGCATGACCATAAAATGCAAGATTTCATGGCGGAATAGTTCGTAAAACTCCGCTAGGGGGTGAGCACCTCCCGCCCAGAGAGGGCATTTCAGCGATTGGCTTTGCGTTTGAAGGACAGAGAGAAAGTTCTAGTTTATCTTTAGCTTTTTATTCTTGGGGTCCTTTTAAAGTAGACACTAAGCCTTAAAACTTACAGGTAAAATTAAGATAAGGCTTCAGAGTAATCGTAGGAAATGTGTTTTTATGCATCATTAATTAATAAAGTCTCTTTATCTGAAGCTCAAGACTTCATAAATTTAAGGAAAGTTCGTCTTTTTGATTCAGGAGTTGCACCAGTAACCAAAAATGATGTGGCAACTAAGTAAATTAAGTTATGCATATATAAATATTTCTTCATAAAGAGTTCCACGTCTATATTAGTTCTAGGTAAACCTTATGGAAGTGAATGGGACGTATTTTTGTGTTTATGTATGTGTATTATATATACATACATACACACACACATATATATATATATATATATATATATATATATATATATATATATATATATATATATATATATATATATATATATATATATATATATATAAAATACGTCCCGTACACTATTCAGTAAGTTGTACCAAGAAACTACGGGAGACGTGGAACGTTTTATAAAAAAAAATATTTAAAGTCATTTTTATTAAAAAAAAATTTTTTAAAGTTTTTAAAGATAAATAATTTCAAGTGTGACCAAAAAAAAATTAATGGTACCAGCGATGGACCGCTAGGGCCAATATCAGGACGTCTCAAAATCGGTCGGGAGCTCATGATATTCATGGAGGTGGACTATACGCCCCCTCCCCCCCTCACCCTCAACAACCTAAATCTCACCCTGAGCCACTCCCCCCCTCCTACCCCCATCCCACCCTTTAATGATTCCTGCCAGCATCAAAGGATTTGGGTCCAGTCATGTAATATCCTCCGGACACCCCCGTCCCCAGCCTCAATCTATAATCCTTTGTCCTTTGTATCCTATGCCGTAGGCATCCTATAACGTTGGTGCCTCTCGTGATGGGCTTTGGTTAGAAGGATGTGAAGGGGAAATGCTCAATGTTTTCACTAATAACTTAGCTTATAATTTATTAATTTTAACTCTCAATTATTTTAGGGGTTATTTTCTTAAAGGTTTGGTGACATATATATAGTATATATAATTGTATATAAATATATATACTATATCTACATTAGGTGACCAACCAGGCATTGCCCCGGAAAAACTCTGAAGGAGTCAGAAGAATTTCTCTGCAACTCCTTTGAATTGTTTTGTTGTGTAAAAGTATGTGTACTGTCACTATAAATGTTTTTCTTTCCTGTGATAAAGAATTTTGTCTTGAATTCATTGCTTTAAATAAACATGATACATATACACTTACATACATATATATATATATATATATATATATATATATATATATATATATATATATATATATATATATCTTTATATATACATATACATTATGCATACGTACATCCAGGCATGCAAGTGAAGCATATATAGGCTATTTGAACCTCGAACAAATTGTAAGTCAGGTGAGAGAGCATTTGAACATTGCACGCCAAGACGATGTACAATAAAACACCACCTGAAGTGAAGATCATACAAGAAGGAAGCAAATTTAAAAGAGAACGGAAGACTCTCCTATTCTGCAATAGCTACGATACTGATGAGAAAACACCAGAAGACCATTATAAAATATAAGAATCAACTTATTTAGAAGACTTCCAAGGTCCGTCTGAGAGGGAATATTCCTTGTGGAGCGCTATACAGAAAACCAAAGTGACTAAGTAAAACACATACATACACACACATCAGTAACAATCCACCGCACACTAACCACTAATCAGTGGTATTTGCTTTCGTCATAAATGAAATCAAACCCGTATTTGTTTTCGGAGGAGTAAAATTCAATTAGGTCTCTTTGTCATTATAATGAAGTTATCTAATTAAGACCTATTGATTACCTCTAGGGTACTGAAACCAATGTGGAGTCTAGTGTGGACCTCGGGGCTAGGTCGTGTGAACAAAGAGCGAATGAACGCTAATATTACGTGTACATTATATTGCAAAATATGATTGCATTTTGATTCACAAAAGGGAAGACTATAGTAGATTCACATCAACCGTGCATCTGATGTCTAGGCCAGTCACTTACGACGCTCCTGATTGGCTGTAGATAAGCCAGTCACAGGGCTGGAAAACTCAGTCTCTCAAGAGAGTTCACACAGGTAGGATGTATGTTCCACCTCCCCTGAGGGATACTTTTGAAAGACGCATCCCTCAGGAGAGGTGGAATATACCTCCTGCTTATGTGAATTTCGAGAAAGACAATTTCCAGCCCTGTGATTGGCTTATCGACAGCCAATCAGGAGCGTCGTATATGTGTGACTATTATAGTTATGCAATATTATCCCAGTACCATCTCCCCTTCCGTCAAGCTACATTGACTAATTGGGTGGGTCCCGATAAGGATAAAAATAAAAATGAAAAAAAATGAATAAATAATTCCGACGGCTGAGATAAGGCAGCAAGCTATAGGTGGAAACGGAGCAATTAGTTATAATTGGTCCCTTAGAGGTCGTAAAAATCACTGAACTATGATTGTCTCCTCGAATAGCCTTTATTAGCCGTCATTCTCGCATTGGGTGGAATGCGGATTGATGTCAGAATTGGATGGTGTGGTCTCGTGTCAATTATTCGTATTTATAAAAAGCTGAGTTAATTATATGCTTTATCTCTGGAGGTGATTTGTGTGAAGGAAAATTCACTTATGTATCTGACCTGGTGTGTTTTATTTGATGTTAGATGTTTGTGTCAATTATTTGTACTAGCTAACTTACCCATCTACGATGGGTGATAAAATACGGGCGCAGAAGTGAAAAATTCATATGTACTTTTTGTTAAGCAATATTAAAATAAGGGTGATTACACGAATAGTCTCTCTCTCTCTCTCTCTCTCTCTCTCTCTCTCTCTCTCGTAATGTAATTCAAGGGACAATCACTGAATGCAGAGAAATTCTTATTCATTGTTGTTTCCCCTCTTTTAATGATATTCTCTCTCTCTCTCTCTCTCTCTCTCTCTCTTAAAGTAAGTGAAGGACGATCAATGAATGTAAAGAAGTTCGTATTCATTATTGTTTACCCTCTTTTAATGATTCTCTCTCTCTCTCTCTCTCTCTCTCTCTCTCAATGTAAGTCAAGTAACGAAGACGGTGATGGGATTATCAGATTACTTAGCTCTGAAATCACAAATTATCTCCTCTCTCTTTCTCTCTCTCATTTTTCGATAGCAAGATAAAATGATAAAATTGTAGTGCATTAATGTTGTTAAATGGCTCTCTCTCTCTCTCTTTCTCTCTCTCTCTTGTCGGTGACTTTCATTTAACAGAACAGGGATCTTGATTGGTTCGTTTCTTTACCAATTACTTTGCACGGTGATACAAATAATAAAGTATCTTTCTTTTCATTATGTTACTGCAAAGACGCAACTTGTATGTCAGTGCGTTATGGCTACTGATAAATGCTCTTATGATCCTGTGTCTTCCAAAAAAAAGAGTAGAAAGTAGGAACTTGTCAGTTTCCTTTTTATTATGTCCATTGGCAGGATCGAAATTCCGAAGCAACATTACCGGGCAGTACTTCTTCAACGTTATTTTGTGCACTGGCAGTCCCGATGGATTTAAGTTATTCAAAAAATCTTGCGGATATTGATGATAATTTTCGTCTTCTATTGTGTCCGAGCTGAAATATTCGCAACTTTCTCCGGGGAAGTTGTACAGAAATTATGTATGAAAAATCATAAAGTAACCAAGTCTACGGGAATAACCAGCCTCGTTTCACGGCCAGAAACAGCTCCGTTTCAGGGAATCCCTTCTCAACCCCACCCCCTACAAAGGAGGGGGTTAGGTTGGATGAAACCCCATTACAAAACAACTTAGGGGTCCCCACCATAACCCTGCCAAGTTTCATGCCCATCTGACCAGCCGTTTGGCCGTGATTGAATGACAGACAGACAGACAGACAGACAGACATTACACCAATTATAGTATGATGAGAAACCGCTCATTTATATTGTTTGTATACAAAGTACTCATTTCTATTATATGTATAAAAAGCTCTCATTTCCATTATTTGTATAAAAAACATTCACTTATTTA
>NC_087208.1:43954138-43966638 GCF_015104395.2 Macrobrachium nipponense | reverse complement strand
AACCTAGTTTCACGAGCGATTTTCAATTACTGTGCTCAAGGCTTTATTTATTTTTGACTTGAGGATGATAAAAGTCACCAAAGAAGAAATGCCACTACTATTGTGCCAATCAATACAATGACCCACCTTATAGTGACTTCATAGGATGAAATAGAGAATGGATATGATAATTCCATAGCCATCACTGAGGTCGCCTCCATATTCATCAGACGAGGTGTAGAGATAATTTAATTCTTCATGGTATTACACTCAGTATTCATAGCACTGAACACAATGAGTCCCATCGTTGTGTTGTCCTGAAAAATGGTCCAGCACTACGACGAAGAATATAAATCCATAAAATATCCAAATGGAAGGTGAGGCGAGGGAGAGTCTTCACTCCTTGACGGTTGGTGTTGGACTGCTTTTTTCTTCCGACCGTGACTTCGAGGTTCTTCGTAGAGTTGTTTGGCTCGGAATATTCAGAAAATTAGGTAGTTAGTAGTTATCTTTAACTCCTCTTTACTTTGGTTTGCACAACGAAGGTTGAGGTCAGTTAATTAGCACAATTTTATTTACGGTGATATTAGGAAAATAAAGCCTCAAACATTAATTGAACAAACCGGAATTAAACCCTTAAAACAAACAAATTAAAGGAAACAAATTCAAAGAAATTATAAAGTAAACTACGGAGATAATTACCAATTCCAAGGAATGTTTCTCCATGTAAGGTAATTAGCGATCATAAAGAAATTTTCTCAATCACCCAAAATAGCAATAAACTTTTTACAAAATGTTATAGGAATATATATTTAGATATATATTTTATACACTCCGAGGGGAGGGATTGAATTTTCATCTGAAAAATCAATGGAAAATAAATTTAAAACAAAAAACTTAACTAGTAATATATACAGATTAAAGGTCTTCCCGTGAAAGAATTTCCTTAGTTTTAGCCATGCTGTCAATGATCACTTGACATTAAAGGAATCAGGCTTGTCACATGACGCTTGACAAATCTTCGACTTTTACCTAGCATTACTTTAGCCCCAGTAACTTCATCGTAAATATTCTTAGTGAGCTCTTTAACAATTCCTATGGGGTAATCAATGGCTTTGGTCATATTTTCCTTAACTAGAACTAGATCTCCTACCTTTAACTGCTTATGTGGTACAGGTTTATACCTATCCTTTTTACTTGTTGCTTGATATACAAGATGGTTTAAAAATTCATTATTATAGATGTCTATCAGCTTAGATTGTACTTTAACAAGTTTTTTTTTCATAGGAGTTTCCTTATCAAATCCACTGGATCAACTGACCAATCCGGATCTAAAGTAGTACCTTGCAACTGTGGAATGATATTCAATGTTACAAGATCGCGGCATATAACAACTTCTCTGGAGTTATGACTTCAGGCAATTCCTCCAGAGAATATTCTCTCAATGAGTCTTTAAAGGCTATAGGCCTGCGATTAATAAGGTGAACTGTTTTAGATACAATAAACTCAAAATCCTTGTATGGTAAAATGTTTTTACCAATAGCTCCTTGTATCAGTCTTTTAGACAGCTTAACACAGATTTCAACTAATCCCCCAAGTTCACTGTTACCCTTATAATAGTGGTCAAATTTGATCTCATTCATATTATGCCTTCTCAGAAAATCTTTAGTTTCAAAATCAGAAAGAAAAGTCTCTATAATATTGGATCCAGCAGTCATTTGAGTTCCCAAATCAGAGACAATATACTCAGGCATTCCAAATTGATAAATGTGGAGCTGCAAGGCTCTTAGCAAATCCTCAACCGAGAGACTATCACACAGCTTTAGATTTACCGCTTCTGGGACCACATGCAACTAATTACAAGGATCCATACCTTTTCTTGGAATTGTTCACTTTAACATAAAAAAGGGTCCCATATGATCAATGTAAATATTACGGAATGGGACATTTGATGGATCAATTCTAACCTCACGATAAGAACTTTGATTTAATTTAATAGGTCTTTCCCTGAACCTTTTGCATCCAATACAGGCCCTTATATACTTCTTTACTAAAGAAAATATATGGGGAATCCAAACAGTTTTCCTAATTTCTTTGTATAACAGAATAACACCCTGCATGATGTAAGCTAAGAGTGTGTGCCTAATTAACAAAGGAACTAATGGGCTACACTTTGACATCAGCAGTGGAAAACCATACTCCCTGTATTTCCTAATTTTCTTGATTCTGTCACACTTACTTTTTACTCTCAGCAACCCTTTGTTATCTTGGTATACATTAGCTGAGAAACCAAAGGTGGAATGTCACTTAATTTCTTTGAAGCAGAATTAAAGTACTCAAAAAATCTCAGGAAACAGACTTCTCTGGTCCAACAGAATTACTCTATGATATGCCTCCCTGTAATAGTTAAAATCAGCAGAGTGAAGAAACAAAGGAGAATACTTGTCTGGATGTTTCGCGAACAAGGAGGTTTTCAGACAATTTACAAATTTTAACACTAAAGCATTAATATTAACCAGCTTACCAAAACTAGATACCTTTTCAGGAGGAATTAATTGATAATGATCAGTGCCTTGAATTTCAACATAACCTGCAAATTTTTCTACCCTTTCAGAATAATCTGGGTCTGGAACCAGTACTGTAAGAATATCTCTACTAATAGTGTTATCTGATGCATCAGTCAAAAATTCTGGTCCCGTGATAAAATTAGTCTTAGTTAACTGATTATGAGAAATAGGTCTGGTTACACAGTCTGCTGGGTTCTGCACACCTGAAACAAAAGAAAACTCCACCTGATGTGCCTCACACAAGTTAGCAATGTGTTCTAGTCTATTAAGAACAAACACTGAGCGTTTCTGCATTTTATCAAGCTTATGTACATACGAGTGACCCCAGCTAACCGTAACCAGACTGTCAGAGTACATTCGCAGTTTATTAATCTTTATAGCTTCAATGCACCGATCTCCAGCAATATCTTGATATATATCAATTAAGCACTCTGTACCCAAAGACAATGCTTGTAGCTCAAGAGACGGAATGGATTTTGACTCCAATTGTTTGTTGACAATCTTCGATTTTGACATTACGAAAGAAACAACATTTGTATTCAAGTTAAGAAGGTAAATGACGCAACCAAACATGACCTTACTACTGTCGGCAAATCCTACAAGATCATATAAATCCTCCCTATTTCCAACATTTCGGTCCAACTTAACTGGTGGAGCAGAGTTTGCCTGCCTGGCAATACAACGCCACTCCCTTACTTGAGAGTCTGTCAAGGTATCATCCCATCCCAAATTTCTTTGAACTTGCAAATCGTGCAAAAATAGCTTTGCTCTGTTCAGAAGGGGAGCATTAAAATTGTGCACATCAAATGGCTAGCAATAGACTTCAAAATAAGTCTCTTAGTGTTTGCTGAAATATCTAAAATGATTGCCTTGGTAGAAATCTTATCAGTGGAAACGATGCCACTGAAGACCTAGCAGTTAATAGGGTCAGAGGTCACTTTATCAAAAATCATCATCAATATTCTCTTGTAGAGATGAACAATTTGTTGCAAACTGTTGCAAGTTAAATCTATAAGTTTTGAATATATCAGGAAGCACAGAATATGCCCACTTAAGATCAGCTTCTTCATCTGTAGTGTATGCCCCATTGTCCATATATATTAGTTGATATACAAGAGACTTCATCCTGTTTATTTTGGAGTCCAGCGCTTCATCCAATATCAAAATTTTAAAGAGGGGCCAACATGAGAATTGTGGGACTACATCTTAATCCGAAACTCAACCCTAGAACATTTATACCCTACTAATGAATAATCTGCTTTCTCAATATTTCTTCCATACCAAAGAAACAGTAGTCTATTTTGATCATTTTCTGTCAAAGCAATTTGATTGAATGCTTTTCAAGATCAAAGCATAATAAAAACTTACCAATCTTAACTGTAGGAGAGGCGGAGGCTAACTTTTGGTTAATGAAGGCCCAGGAAATATTGCCATGTGTGACTAACTGCAGTTGGGGATTTAGAACTTTTTTTCATACAAATTAGAAAGAAAAACTACACGCATTTAGTGGTGTCCCTCTCTGGTTTTAAAGACCCACATGAAAGGCATGAAACTATGCTCAGGATGAGTATCCATAAAATACCTTAAGATTATCAATCTTTCTATGATGCCTAATGTCTCCCTGAGTCTTAAAGGTGTCATTTACTAAGGCCAACTTATCAGGTAATTTTCTAATTTAGATGTAAGGGTTTTCAACACTGAGTTTGGCTAATTTGTAGTTGCGGCCTAGTAGATGACTAACTTTTGGGTTCCATAACAGTGGCATACACAATCTTCCATCAACAGTCCTATGGGTTTTTTCTAAAGCATACTCTATAAGCCTGTCATTCAGTTCTACATTATCTTCATGATATTGACCTCTGTCTTCCCCAACATAATATTTACAAGAGAGTTCTAAGCATTCATTTGTAGCCCTATTCAACTCAGATTCTATTATCTGACCATCATCATCAAACAACTCATATGTATTAGAAGTCTCCAAGTCATTTAAAGCTGAAGATTCTACTGAAACGTTTTCTTTAGTTACTGTTGGAAGTACATTTACAGCTTTTAACATATGTTGCATATTTGACTTCATGGAAAAGAAGAACAAGGCTTCAAGAATCTTAAATTGCTCTTTAATTTATTTATGTCTCCCTTTAGTAATATACCCAAGCATGTATCAGAATAAATGGAGTCATTTGATTTCCCAAATACTATATCCTTTTCAGGGATACAATGCAAGGACTGTGACTGATTATCTATAGGCAGATGCCGAACCTGAGGTAAATTTTGTAAAATAGAGATGCTCTCTTGAATTTTAGTTTTGTACTGTTCACATGCATCAAGCTCAACTTCCAAAGCAGCTTCATCACAGTCCGTAGAAAACTTTGAAGTTTGTATTTTAGAATCTAAGTCAGATAATTTCGTGAAATGCTCTTCAAGCCTCAGTTTCAGTGTAGAACGTTCAATATCACTATATGATGAAAACTGATCCCTCTTATTGTAAATTTCAGTAACTGACTTTCTAACATATTTTCGAGATTTAATCAATAACTCAGTCATCTTGGTACCAGTTTCAGCAAGAATATAAAGCTAAATAAAGTCAAAACGGTAATTGGAAATATAGTAATCTTAAAATTTAACCAGGAAATATAAAAGTTAAATTACACCTCGTCTGACTAGCTTGGAAGCGAACCAGCAGCAATTCTTAACAACCAACATCCTCAATCCTGTCACGGTCGCCATGAGCAGAAAAAATCACTTAGGACAAACGACCATGTTATAAAAAATATTTATTTGCAATACAGAAAACTAACATCTGTAGATTCATTTTGAGAAATTTATAATATGTAGTTGGTTGTCAGTTGATGCTAGTTCACTTGGAGTAGTAACTGCTTCGGTCAGCAAACTAAAAGCATTGGCAGATATACTCCGGTCCCAAGCTTCCCACTCCACCTTGAGCCAGCCCTAAAAGATAGATAAGTCTTAACACCCAATTCAAATTGGAAACTAGAATTTGTATAGAATTGTTTAAATGAAAATATAAATATAATTTTTGACTACACTAAAATTTTGTTCAATATATAAAGGCAAATCAACAAATTAAATTCACCTCCAAAAACTAATCTCAATTTAATATTAATTTCTAAAATTGCAAATCAAAAGCCAACAATTTCAATCATATTTTGACCTAATTAACAAATTAAATATATGTGATGAAGGCATCACTTAGAATATATGTTAAAAGGTCGAATTTCAATAAACAAGCAATTTATGGTCGACAATTGATAATTTTAATTAGAGTAGCCTATAAACAAACCTAGTTTCACGAGCGATTTTCAATTACTGTGCTCAAGGCTTTATTTATTTTTTGACTTGAGGATGATAAAAGTCACCAAGAAATGCCAACTACTATTGTGACAATCAATACAATGACCCACCTTATAGTGGACTTCATAGGATGAAATAGAGAATGGATATGATAATTCCATAGCCATCACTGAGGTCGCCTCCATATTCATCAGACGAGGTGTAGACGATAATTTAATTCTTCATGGTATTTACACTCCTAGTATTCATAGCACTGAACACAATGAGTCCATCGTTGTGTTGTCCTGAAAAATGGTCCAGCACTACGACGAAGAATATAAATCCATAAAATATCCAAATGGAAGGTGAGGCGAGGGAGAGTCTTCACTCCTTGACGGTTGGTGTTGGACTGCTTTTTTCTTCCGACCGTGACTTCGAGGTTCTTCGTAGAGTTGTTTGCTCCGGAATATCAGAAAATTAGGTAGTTAGTAGTTATCTTTAACTCCTCTTTACTTTGGTTTGCACAACGAAGGTTGAGGTCAGTTAATTAGCACAATTTTATTTACGGTGATATTAGGAAAAATAAAGCCTCAAACATTAATTGAACAAACCGGAATTAAATTAAAACAAACAAATTAAAGGAATTCAAATTCAAAGAAATTATAAAGTAAACTACGGAGATAATTACCAATTCCAAGGAATGTTTCTCCATGTAAGGTAAATAGCGATCATAAAGAAATTTTCTCAATCACCCAATAGCAATAAACTTTTTACAAAATGTTATAGGAATATATATTTAGTATATATTTTATACAGCTTACTTGTGGACGAATCTCTTGGTATAAATACCACCTTTTCTGTAAACTTTTCTCATTCATATACCTGAAGAGAGAGACAGCAGTCTCTGAAAATATAGTTACTTTTCTCTTCTACAGGTTTTGGTGTTTTTATGGGCTCCTTTTATTAGATGGAATTCTGTTGTTACAGAACATTTTTATACATATATATATATGATATATATATATATATTTTTATATATATATATATATATATATTATATATATGTACCTATGATATATATATATATGTATATTGTATATATAATATATATATTACTATATATATATAATATTCTATAAACATATATATAAACATATATTCTTAGTTTTTAAATTTATAAAAAAATTCTAAAAATTCTAATAGTAATTTTATATACTGTACAAACTTTTCCTCAGGTACAACTAAACAGATAATGTATCAAACTTATATAGCAATTGCTTTACCAAATTATTAGAAATAATATGTATACATGCATATATATATATATATATATATATATATATATATATATATATATATATATATATATATATATATATATATATATATATATATATATATACTATATATACATATATATATATATATATATATATATATATATATATATATATATATATATATATATATATATATATATATATATATATATATATTTTCCTACGTCTATAGAACGCCTCGCCTTCCCAGCAGAGTTTTAGTGATATTAATTATAAAAGAAGCAGCCATGCCTTCTCCTAAAGTGACTGTTGTTGGGAGAGTGGACATGTCGTAGGGAGATATTTCCGGTCTGACGGAAAGCTTAGGGTAAGAGAGGCAAGTCACAAGAGTAGCTAGGCTTCGAGAGGGATTTTAGGGACTTCTACAATAAGACCTATTTCCTTCTCAATTTGCTGGCGTTTGTTGTTTACCACTTTTCAGGCGATGCTCGAGGCGGTCTTTGGAAGCCCCGTGATTCAGAAACAAACCAGTATCGCTCTCAGTCAACTGCAGTCGGTAGTCCAGGACAGATGTCCAGACCGGTCCAGCCTCCCAAACTTAGTCCTACCCATGGCGTACTGGTGGACACGAACCCCAGACCTGAACAGAGGTCAGGCCGCATTCTTCTACAACGATACAAGGATACACGAATATTGCATCCAGGTTCGTCTAAGAGTGTAATTTCAAACCCAGCACCTTTTACTACCATACGACTCTTGCTAAATTTCATTTTCAATTCTCATTTTTACCCCTTCTACATCAAAACCCAAAAGCCCTTTGTCCTCATCGGGGCCCACGTGCTCCGCCCCTTTTGTGACTTGTTGTAAAGACCAAGCTTTCGTGCATACCTCAGTGAACCATTCGAGTTTACTTTCCCCAATGTTAGAGAATTAATCAGCCTAATCAAAGCAAGAAGTCATTTTTCTTTTATCTCGTTTAATCTGGGATTCTTTTCCAGATTCCATGAGTCACTTGCCGTCTCTCTGCCTGCGAGTGTGCATTACAAAAGATTTATGAAAATCAGCTTGAATGACATAAGTTGGAGCCATCATTTACCTTTCCTCTAGGCCAGTACGGGCCCTTCTTTGTAAATAAAATAGCTGTAAAGTAACGAGCTGAGTTTTCTGGCGACCTTCCCTCTAAAAAAGAAATTAATGATAACTATCAGTTTACGGTAAGTTAAAGCAATTCCCTCTTGAAATCCCTCAATTATTTCCGTTTACGTATCTAGTCTCTCTCAAGGCCAGCTAAATACGTAACAATATATATATATATATATATATATATATATATATATATATATATATATATATATATATATATATATATATATATATATATATATCTATATATATATATATATTCAAAAGTTACTAAGCCCAAAGCCAAGATAAAAAAATGCTTTTGGGCTATGTCCACAAATTCCCAGGAATGTAATTTTAAAACCGGAAAACATAAGAAACCTCATTAGTCGGACAACCCCAAAAACTATATCCTCGAAGATCATAGAGTCACAAGAAAGATTATTATGAAACAAACCTACAGGAATAATAAAAAGAAAATAGACGTTTAATTAATTAACAGAATCTGTCTTCAAAGAAGTGACTTTTCTCCCAGGACGAACATCAAAGCGGGCCGTCAAAATCTTCCCGAATCAGAAGTCTCCCTTTTCATACGCCCTCAAATCCCTTTCGAACACATCCGACCTAAAAGAAAAATTTTTTTATTGAAAGAGAAAAGAAAAAAAGCTAGACTCGTTTCAAAACTTAAAATACTTTTTGAAAGGGAAAGTTGATCTTAGAGGTACAATATTTAGAGCTGAAGTAGAAGCCTAGAGGGAAGAAGTTAGTTTGGGGTGACTGGAGTCCCTTTGAACTCTGACCCCATGCCATACTCTGCCTTGTTGGGGGTGGGGGGATCTGCTTAGGCGCATTTTCAAAGTACTTATGTGACAGTCCTTTGTAAAGAACTCTTCCTACCATGCTGAAGGATGTGTATACCGAATCCTGCGTAAGTCCCGTAATAGCCCCTATGCTGGTAAAACTGGGAAATCTTTGGGGAAGAGAATATAACAGCATGAAATTAATTATAGTTTATTTTACTTAAGATGCTAGAAAGAATCATTTAGTTTAGTTTCATGAAAAAACCTCATTAAATATATATATATATATATATATATATATATATATATGTGTGTGTGTGTGTGTGTGTGTGTGTGTGTGTGTGTGTGTGTGTGTTGAGAGAGTGTAAGTGTGGGTGTGTGTACCGATTATCCTACGCATTCAAAAGCCATTTCCAAATCTCGTATCTGTTGCAAACCCCTGCTGCAGTTTCCTACATCAACAAAACATACATATAATAAACTCTGGTACTAAATATCAGCTGACAATATTCAGAAAACAAGACTTTCGTAGTCCCAAAAGAAAGCGAAAAATTCCATTGAATGCAAAACCTTACATCTGAAATACCGACAATGTCTCGGACACACCTTTTTCGGAATACTGGAGCGGAAAAGTTAAGCAAGTGGAAGATGTGGAAGATTTTTTGTGTTTCCGTGAGAATATGCGTGTGAGGTTTCGCTTCGGTACAGACTTCCCTAAAAGTATTGCAATGGCTTCGTCTGTTTGTCCAAACACATCTCTCCGCATCTTTCTGTCCGCCCTCAGATCTTAAAGGCTACTGAGGCTAGAGGGCTGCAAATTGGTATGTTGATCATCCACCCTCCAATCATCAAACATAGAGAATTGCAGCCCTCTAGCCTCAGTGTTTTTTTATTTTATTTAAGGCTATAGGTAGCCATAATCGTGCTTCTGGCAGCGCAACTACACAGGCCATCACGGTCGGCTGAGAGCTTCATGGTGCAGGGTGAGGGGGGGAGGCGTCATACAGTTTTGTACCGCGATTACCGACAGATAGATCTATTTTCGGAAGCCTTAATTATTCGCTGTACAGAATAACTTGTTATTCTGTACACCTGTAACATCTGTCATATTCTTTCCCCTGTATAAATCACCTCTTTGATACCGACCTTTAATTTTGGCGCGAATAATGAATTGCACTGCATAAAACTAACCTTAAATCTTATTCATATGGGGACGTCACCAGTCAAACCTTATATCCCCATCGCGTTTCATAACAGTACTGCTGTCAATATTCATTGGAGGAAATAAACAGAAATAAACAATAAATGTCAAGGAAATGGGAGACTCAGACCTCTCTGCCAATTACTTGTATTTGGGACGAAATATTCAAAAGGTGACATGGGAGCAGCGCCCCCGTCCACTCAAACAAGGTTTTCCTTTTAATGAATTTTGACGGAAAGCTGCTGCAGAAGATAAGGAAATTGATGAATGAACGTGAATAAATGTCCTGCGTAAAAGTATTGTTGAATCTGGTAACAAATCTAATAAAATATTGTTCGCCCAAAGAATGAAACCAATTTTTAAACTTTCTTGTTCTATTATTATTATTATTATTATTATTATTATTATTATTATTATTATTATTATTATTATTATTATTATTATTATTATTATTTTTATTATTATTATTATTATTATTATTATTATTACGTATTATTATTATTATTATTATTATTATTATTATTATTATTATTATTATTATTATTATTATTATTATTATTTATTCAATAATCAGAAGATGAACTATTCATATGGAACAAGCCGACATGGGCCACTGACTTGGAATTCAAGCTTCCAGAATTTCACGACAGTGGCCCCTTTGGTGTACGACTGGATTCCCACATCTGGGCGAAAACAAAATCAACAATTCACCTGTTTATTGTGGAGCTTTTTCCTCTTCCAGGAAACTTAAATCAGAAAACGGGCGAAGCGACAAACAAGCAATGCTGTCAGCACCAGTTGCTGGAAGAAAGCCATTTGCCGCTCGGCATGAATGATAAAGATTCTGGAAGCCACAAAAACTGAAAGAATTTCGTGGTATCGAAATGTCCCTGTTGTCGACAGCCGTCGTCACAAACTGAGAATTGCATGAATGTAAAAAGGGGGGGAAAATCTTGTCTCTCATGTTTGATCTTGGGTGAATATTGAATCTGCAGAAGTGTCGTGGTTGTGGAATATTTATTCATTTATTTTATTATTTTTATTATATTATTATTATTATTATTATTATTATTATTATTATTATTATTATTATTATTATTATTATATTATTATTATTATTATTATTATTATTATCAGATGATGACGAAAACCTATTCATATGGAACAAGCCCACCATAGGGACCACTGACTTGAAATTCAAGCTGCCAAAGAATATTAAGGTGTTCATTAGGAAGAAGCAAGAGGAAGTAAAGGGAAATACAGAAAAAATTAATAAATAGACAAATAGATAAAAGATTTATTAAAACGCAAGAAGAGTAATATTAAGTTAGCAATGCATCGCATCTTCGCTCGGACTTCTGAAGTCCCAACTACCACATCATAGTCTGGGAGGCTGTTTAAATATTACGAGGAACCGAACTTTAACATATTCACATCTCATGCTTCCTTAACCTCAATTCGCGCAGGAATTCAGACACGTTATTATTTGTTGATAAAGAACCGAGAAGGCCATATCATCTCAGATGAATCAAGTCAGTTCATCAGCATCTGCCCATATCTCACCCAGAGGTTGGAAGGAGGCCCTGTCTGGAAGAACGATAAATCTCTATATAAGGTCGGTTCCTTGAAACTGTTTTTTTTTTTTTTTTTTTCTTTTTTTTTTTTTTTTTTTTTTTTTTTTGGGGGGGGCGGGGGGGGGCAGGATATTAAAGTGATGGGAACCAGATGTGGTTTTCAGTCTAGGTATTGATTTTATGGCTATATATTTTTTTTTCTATCAAAATGAAAACTAGAATGTTTTTTGTTATATTATTTGCTTTTTTAATGAACTCGTTTCTTCTTAGATTGCCTGATATGGGAAAATAAAAGGCAATAATTATGGTAACCTGAATCTTTTTTTTTTTTAGACATTCGTTTTTTTCAAAATTGAAAAGGGCATATCTCTATATACAATTTTCTCTTTTCATTTACAGAATTCCTTTTTTCTTGGTATAACTGATTGGGGAAATACAGGGCAGTAATTTTGGGTCAGGTTTTACGTTCTGGTAACCAAGTAATTCAGTATTCCTTCTAGGTAGTCATTATTTTTGAAAATGAAAAGTAAATATTCTTATCATTATAATTTTCCTTTCTGGTAACCAGTTTCTGTTTTCTTTCATGACACCAATTCTTTTTTCAAAAATGAAAAAGTGAATAGTTTCTCAAAATAAATATATAATTTTCATATTGGTAACCAGAATATGTTTTCTTTCTAGACACT
>NC_087208.1:43941638-43949138 GCF_015104395.2 Macrobrachium nipponense | reverse complement strand
CATCAAATTTCCCTAACATAATTTCTCCGGAGAGTGTCGTAACTGGTCCACCCTTTTCCTCGTCTCTATTATTATTATTATTAATTATTATTATTAATTATTATTATTGTTGTTGTTGTTGTTGTTGTTGTTGTTGTTGTTGTTGTTGTTATCATTAATTTTAATGTTTATTGAGGTTTTCAAATAGCCTGTAGAAAACCTTCATGAATGTTATTATTATTATTATTTTTATTATTATTATTATTATTATTATATTATTATTATTATTATTATAAATATCCTATCATAAATTCCTGTATCTTTAACTCAATACGAAGAACCTTTTTCAGACGTCTTTCGGCTTTTCTATAGACTTTTCCTGCCCCCACAACAAGAACAACCACAGCAAGAACAACAAACAAAGTCGTTTGTAAACTTACTCCCAGAGTAAGATATATTAACTTTATCAGAGAAGCTTATATGAAATTACACAGATTTCCTTGACTCTGAGTAATATAATTTGAAAATAATATAATCAAACATATTCAGTCTGATTCCCTTCACAGCTTAACAGGTCATTCAGCTTCGACTGTGAGGAAATTATTAAATCATCGATTATATTCAAGTAGTTTCATTTTTTACTTTCTCGAGACCAGGTATTTGAAACACCTTCCCTCCCACCCACCTCACATTCCCCTGATTTTTTTCAATTTTTTGCGAGAAAGGGCAGTTTAATTAATACTTTAGGCCAAAGGATGCTATCAAAGAAATTCATCTCTTGATGGCCAATTTAATCTCCAGCATCTCATTTGATCGAATATCCCTTGAAGAAAAAAGTGGAAAGAGGGAAATTCACAATAATGTGGCTACTGTAATCAATAGTTTCTTTATATATGGTATTATTATTATTATTATT
The DNA here is from genome assembly GCF_015104395.2 of Macrobrachium nipponense. NCBI lineage: Eukaryota > Metazoa > Arthropoda > Malacostraca > Decapoda > Palaemonidae > Macrobrachium > Macrobrachium nipponense. The sequence continues at coordinate 43,948,243 of NC_087208.1, read as the reverse complement.
ATTATTATTATTATTATTATTATTATTATTATTATTATTATTATTATTATTAGTCAGAAGATGAACCCTATTCAAATGAAACCAGATAACCACGGGGTTCATGGACTTCCAAGGAATATTATTATTATTATTATTATTATTATTATTATTATTATTATTATTATTATTATTATTATTATTATTATATTATTATTATTATTATTATTATTATTATTATAGCAACTGACATAGATAACAAAATCTATATGCTCATTACCAAATAATAAATGAAGCATTTTGACTGGAATGCTGAACAATTTTCCTTCGAGATAATACTAATTGTGTTCGCATTTTTAGGTTAGATAAATATTAAGGACAAAACATTAGGTAAATATCAAGGACCTTTGAAATCATGAAATGAAATATATATAAAAAATGCTATAGCAATTAAGTTCCTCTCAGACATTTGAGATGGAAAAGCTCATTTACTGAAATAAAAAAGAAAAAAAAAACACACACACCTTTTTACGAGAGTCATTCTGGACCCAAATCGAAAAGAGAAAGAGAGAGAGAGAGAGAGAGAGAGAGAGAGAGAGAGAGAGAGAGAGAGAGAGAGAGAGAGAATCTCCTCCACGCACAGTTTTCAGGACCCAAATTGAAAAGAGGGAGAGAGAGAAAGAGAGAGAGAAAGAGAGAGAGAAAGAGATAATGACGAATCTGCTCAACATACAGTTTTCATCAGAGCTAATCTCTGTAACAGCGATTAATCTTGTAAAAAGGGACGTTGGAATAAATTGTCTCCGGTTATTTCTCTCTCTCTCTCTCTGGTAAATGAAGAAACATCTACAACTCTCCTCGTCTTTGTTCACGTAAAGTATATCTTTTTGAGAGAGAGAGAGAAGGGGGCGGTCACGGGGGAAATTGATCCTAGCATAGAAATTCCTAGTTTTTAGGGTAATTTATTTGAGAGACAGACAGACAGACAGACAGACAGAGACGGAATGGATCCTAGCAAAGAACTTCCTAGTTTCTTAGGTATTTTATTTGAGACAGACAGACAGACAGACAGATATGAATAAAATGGTACTAGAAATATTAGAATACGTCACAAAGATATCTTTCATTTCTTGTTGTACATTCATCAAAGCAGCTTCCAATTTTAGTTTCGGGTATTTCATTTCACATTCATGTGTGGAGGAGAGAGAGAGAGAGAGAAGAGAGAGAGAGAGGAGCCCTCAACAGTAGCATTCCCTTCCAACACGCAATCATAATTTACCGTCCAATACAAAGTGATGATAAAGCTTGGAATTACAAGATCCTTCAAAACATCTCTGGTTTCCTTTCTAGAATCCTAGAGTGTACAGTGTACAACAGAAGGACCAAATCCAAGCTATGGAGAAAGGAGCCCCTCCCCCACCCCCCAACCCCCCACCCCCATTTTTTGAGTTCTGATAACCATGAAGATAAAAGTGGAATAAGTTTCTCCATGTCTCCCTAACGAACCTTTGTGAGTCATAAGTCACGAGTTTCTGAAGCACGTATGGCATAATGTCACTTCAAAGGTCAAAGCACTTAGATCATTATCCTACGCTTATTTATGTGACTTGGCAAACGCTACTACGTTCAGATACGATCAGATGAATGTACCCTAAGAACGTCATCCATGCATCACGTTCTCTATATACTTGACGAAAAGGGCATTCTCGTCAGTTTAGGAGTTATCTCAGTAATAGTTTAGTTTTACTGAGCAATTTGCAAATTGGAGCACTGGCTCTCAACCAGGGGGAATTCCCCACAAGGGGGGGTGTGGGGGGGGGGGGGGTGATATCATAGTTTCAGTGTGTGTGTGTGTGTGGGGTGTGTGTCACGTAGAATAATAAAAGCTACTGCATGAAAAATATTAATTGAAAAGCCTACATAAACTCCAACGTGATTAACGAAAAATAAACAAAACAAAAATATCGGAATCCTGACACCAACTTTCTATGACATCTAGTATTTATTCAGCTTCTAAAATCCCCGTTTGCTTTCCATTACGTTTTCCAATATGTCAAGGTCAGAGGTCAATATACCAAGTCCAATTAGCCTGAGAAAGACCCATTAAACATTTTTTAAACACGTGCTTTTAACGAGAAATATTAATCGTAAATAACTTTAACAAATTCTTATAACCTCATTTTGTAGGGAAGAATTACCAGTTGCATATATTCTATAACCAATTCTTATAAAGTTCATATTTATATTCGATTGTTATAACCCAAGTTGTTATCTCATAGAATAGATCAGATCTCCTGTTATTAGTTCTATGTAATGAAAGAATAATATTCCCAAAAATTACAGATTTGTACAAAAAAAGGCCCTTTCTCCACCCACAGAGGCCATATGTACACATAGAAAGACATGGGTGCTGTGGAACGTCGGGTATTCGCCAACATCGAGAAGCCGTCTATGTACGTCCGGTATATTGGCGACACTTTCATCAGCGCCAGCACGGTGGGGAAGAAATAGAGCAACTGCGACAAGCTTCCACGACACAGCAGACTCAACTCCACCATCGAACTTTGCCGTGACAATCGCCTCCCCTTCCTTGACGTCCTCGTCGGGCAACAAGAGGAGTACTTCGTAACACAAAGTGTATACGAAACCCACGAACTGGGCATGTGCCTGAACGGCGAGAGCGAGTGTCCAGAGAGATACAAGCGCACTGCGATCAGCGCCCTTCACCAGGAGAGCTCTCTCACACTGCTCTTCGTGGAAGGACACGCACACTTGAATCAGAACGTGTTGTCCAAGTTTTAATTAACAACGGGTATTCCAACCGGGACATCACTAAATGCATTCGCAGAAACATCGATAAGTGGTATTAGCAGGAGCCTCACCCCACCGCCCTTGAAGACGTCACTCTCTTTTACAAGGGAGTATTTTCATAAGAAATACAAAGAGGACGAGAGAGCCCTCCTCACCATCATAGAAAGGAACGTCTCCCCCACGGACCCTGCGAAAAAGTTAAATTGATAATTTACTACAAGAGCAAGAAGACCAGTGGCCAACATATATATATATATATATTATATATATATATATATATATATATATAATATATATATATATATATATATATATATATATATATAGTATATACATTATATGTGTATATATTTATATTTATATGTAGGAAGGTATATATACATATGTTTTATATACACACACACATATATATATATATATATATATATATATATATATATATATATATATATATATATATAGATATATATATATCTATATATAGTATATATATATGTATATATATACTATATATATATATATATATATATATATATATATACTAATATATATATATGATATACATACATACATGCATACATACATACACAAATGCATACATACGCGTGGTGCAACGTGTGAAAAGATGTTTTATAGAATCAAGGGCAATGGAAAAAGAGAGATAAAAAAAAATTTAGTGCTGAGAAAAATAGAAGGAAAAAGTAGAAGGGGAATGAGAAGGAAGAATGAGAAGTAAGAAGGAGAATGAGAAGGAGAAAGAGAAACAGAAGGACCTTCATATGAACAACTTGAACCTTCGTTAGCAGACTGCACAAATGGAAGATGAGGCCGTTAAGAAAGATTAATCATTCCCGTGGAGTAGTGGTGGTATTTTTTTTTTTTTAAAGGGGGGGGGGGTGGTTGTTGGGGAGGGGAGGGAGAGAGAGGGTTCCTCCCTAACAATGGTGAGTTCTCTCTCTCTCTCTCTCTCTCTCATCTCTCTCTCTCTCTCATTGGTTAGATAGTCGAATATAATGAGCAGCTCAAGCTCAAGAGATGCTTAGGTACTGCAATACTGCATCTCTCTCTCTCTCTCTCTCTCTCTCTCTCTCTCTCTCTCTCTCTCTCTGTAATAGGAAATTATACGTCTATCAATAATCTCTTGGCCTATGAAATGATATATCCTTTATACATTATGAGCAAAAAAAAAAATCCATGATTTATAATTGTGTTTTTTTTATATTTGGTTTATGTATAGTTTCTCGTACTGTATATTTTAATCTAAATTTAAAGCATTTTGAATTTTGAAAACTCCTGACCATTTAGATTCTCATGAAGGTAATTGGCAGTGCTTGGCACAAACATACACACAAACACAAACTCTAACCCAGAAGCACACACACACACACACACACATATCTATCTTATCTACTACTATCTATATATATATATATCATATATATATATATAATATATATATACATCTATTTAAAATGCTAGTCTTGCTCACCACCTACCTAGAAATGATAATCAAAAAGCAAAGATTTATTTCCTATAGAAAATTCATCACCACCAAAATCGTTCCAATTCCCATCCAAAAGCAAAATCAGCCAGAAGCTCTTTTCGCCCGAATAGATTCATCAAAGTCACTCGCCTCATCTAACGCCTAGGTCTCCTTTCCCAAAAGGTTCGTCTTCTGTCCATGTCTGTCTGGTCTATCGTCTATCAGTGACAGTCTGTTATCCCATCCTTTCCTGAGTCACCCCGTCTGCCGCCACTGAACTTCCAAAGGTCTCTCTCTCGTCCTCCCCTTTGAAGTGGGGGGGCTCTGAGTTGAGTATTCATACACCGCAGGGCCCAACTAATCTTTACTGCTATGGGGTCAGTGATCGAATAATCAATGCTTTGACAGTTCGGTAACTGCGTCATTTGCTTAGCGGCCAGAGCTTCCCCCCCCCCCGCCCCCGAAGTCAATGGTCTCTAAAGTGAGTGGTCTCTAATGTAAGTGACTCTCTAAGTAAATGGCCCGTAGAAATGACCCTCCAAGTTAATGGTTGTTCCAGGTCAGTATCGAGAGAGGCGTTTAATCCATTCCTTAATTGAGGGGACGATTTTGATTTCTCTGCATCATTATAGGAGTGTTGGCATCGCTTGTAGCCAGTGTTTGATAGGGTCCGTGTATATATATATATATATATAATATATATATATATTTTATAATATATATATATATATATATATATATATATATATAATGATTATATATTTATATACATACATAAACATATATATACATTACATATATATATATATATAGTATATATATATATATATATATATATATATATATGTATACATATATATATATATATATATATATATATAATATATATATATATATATATATATATAATACTACATGTATACTACATATATACATATACTACATATATGAATAATGAAGGAATTTTGCAGATAAACTGTGTCTACTTGAGTACTGTCTACGAGTAGTTTAAATTGCATCGGAATAAACAAATTTCATTTATGTTGGAATTCTGAGTCTTTGCTTAAACTTTTATCTCACTTCTGGTTCTGAGTTGAAGCGCTCTTCTTGAAGTACTCGTAATTAACTTGTGACACTTAAATATTCAAGTTCATATAAAAACAACTTTACACATTTTACGTAATCTTGATGCGGGAACTTGTCGTGTAAAATAGATTTTTTTGAAAACTCAGGCTACTGAATTCCATTTTTTTCTCTTTTTGTTTTAAGTTTACGGACTAAAATTTCCATATTACTGAATCTTTCAAAACGAGAACTTTTTCGTGGTTTAATTTAATTTTTCAACAAACTTAGTTAGCCACGTCTAGTTTTTTGTTTTTTTTTGTTTTTTTTTTTTTTTTTTTTTTTTTTTTCAAAGAATACTATGAGATGACTTTGTCTGTCCTTCCGCTCATTTTTCTGTCCGCGCTCAGATATTAAATCTACTGATGCTAGAGGGTGCAAAACTGGTATGTTGATCATCCACCCTCCAAACATCCAGCATACCAAATTGCACCCTCTAGGCCTCAGTAGATTTTATTTTATCTAACAGGTTAAAAGTTAGCCTTAATCGTGCATCTGTCAACCAACAACACAGGCCACCACGGGGGCTAAAAGAGTTCATGTGCAGCGGGCATCATAAACATTATACGACACTGCGCTTTACAGAAAACCGATTGCGGGCAGAAGAAACATTTTTTTCCTTTGACTTGTTTTTATTTCCTTTTGGTCAGCCATCAAAAAATGGATTACCGGACACTACCGTGACAAGGGACTATACATAGTTTTTCTTTTTCTTTTTCTTTTTCTTTCAGTTATTTCTTGTTGTCAGAGCTTTTGACGATTTTTTTTCCATTTTTCTATTTGTTTTGAGAATCGAAAACCCGTGAATGCGGTCAGGAAACCCGGTTGGGAGCCCAACCTATGTTTTGTTGGTACAGCTCCCCTTCTCTCTAGTACCGAAATGTCAATGATATACAATTTCGAGAGATATACCACTTTGTCTCTCCAAATATTTCAGAATATTGAAGATGATATGAATTTATTATTTAATATCCCATTTTGGAATAAATGTGAGGAATATTATTCCTCGCATTTTCTTTTAAGTGGCTTTAATGAAAATAAAGACATTCGCACTGAAAAACTTTGAGATTGATATGATTCAGTCCTATCAAGTTACGAGATACTTTGCCTAATCTCAAAAAAATGAAATATTAAAGAAATATTTATACTAATCCCCAATTGTAACATTATTCTAAAAGCATTATTACATTTTTATTATTACAACGTTGTAGGG
>NC_087208.1:43932901-43941138 GCF_015104395.2 Macrobrachium nipponense | reverse complement strand
CCTGGAGCTACTTCAAGCCTCTAGTTTTTCTAGATTCCTTTTCAGGATCTTGGGGAAATCGTGCCTAGGCTCTATGATTTATGGGTACGATTTCACTGGCATCCCATATCCTTCTTATTTCATTTTCAGATCTTGATACTTATCCATTTTTTCCCTCTCTTCTCCTTTTTATTATTATTATATTATTATTATTATTATTATTATTATTATATTATTATTATTATTATTATTATATTATTATTATTAATTATTATTTTGTTCTAAAGGGTCCACAATAATACAAAGTGTAAAAAGTCTGTGTATAATTTTGAAGACTTTACAGAAAGCTTTCGAACCCTTCCCTGGGTTCATCTTCAGTCCAAATGAAGAATACGTTACGACAAGTACAGAGGTAAATTTAAAAAACAAGAGACGTTGAAGATCGTTGACACGGTCGTTAGCTCGTTAATGGCCCAGGTGAAGAAAGAGGTAGTTAACAACAACTAGGTGATACCTCTCCCCGGGGGGCCCTATCATCCTTCTGGCTGTAATCCTGTTGGATCTTCGTACAGGTTGTTGCAACATTACATGAAGTCCTTCATCCAAGGGCGTGGATTGGGCACCGTAATCATACTACCCCCCCGGGGCAGCGGTTACCTGGACTGGAAGAGGCAAGGCAGAGACAGCATCGGAGAGGGAAAAACAGAGCCTCCTGTCCTATACTAGTTACTCTTTTAAAAAATCTAGTACGAGTATAGTTTAACAAATTGGGGTCTTCGTTGACAAAAGACTTGTTTCCTTTGAATGATTCTCCCAAACTTATAGCAGCTCCCTCGACTAGTCGTCTGACATTTACATTGTTACTTTTAAAGATAATTTTAGCCTCGTTCCAGTTGAGTCTATGATCATTCATGAATGCATGTGCTACTATTGCGCTGTTTTGTGATTGTAGTTCATAAGCTCGCTTATGTTCGCCCAAAGTATATCTAGTCCCCGTCCACTTTCACTATAGGACAGGCTCTGTTTTTCCCTCTCCTGATGCTGCCTTTGCCTTGCCTATTCCTGTCCAGGTAACCGCTTGCCCCGGGGGAGTAGTCTGATAACGGTGCCCAATCTACGCCTTGGATGAAGGACTTCATGTAATGGTTGCAACAACCTGTACGAAGATCCAACAGGATTGCAGCCAGAAGGGGATTGATAGGGGAGAGGGTATCACCTAGTTGTTGTTAACTACCCTCGTTCTTCACCTGGCCCATTAACGAGCTAAGGACCGTTGTCAACTATCTTCAACGTCTCTTGTTTTTCAATTTACCTCTGTACTTGTCGTAACGTATTCTTCATTTGGACTGAAGATGAACCCAGGGAAGGGTTCGAAAGCTTTCTGTAAAGTCTTCAAAATTATACACAGACTTTTTACACTTTGTATTATTGTGGACCCTTTAGAACATTATATATACTCTCGTGATAGAGAGTTTTTCCCTACCCTATTATTATTATTATTATTATTATTATTATTTTTTATTATTATTATTATTATTATTATTATTATTATTTTATTTATTATTATTATTTTTTATTATTATTATTATTATTCAGGAGATGAACCCTCCTCTTCATATCAAACAATCCTACAGAGGCCATCAACTTGAAATTCAAGCTTCCAAAGAATATGGCGTTTATTTGAGAGTAGTTACACAACATAATGGAAAATACACAGAAATAAACAAAGTAAAGATCAGTAGCTAGAGAAAAGATAAATTAAGATATAAATGAATAAAAAAAAGGAATGTATTTTAATATATACCAAATACATTGGTTTAGGGTAGTCATGCATCGAATCTTCGCTTGGATAGAAGACCTCTGGAAATGGAAAACGAAGGATAACCTTTAAATGCCTAAATTTTAAATCTTTTGGGGGATTCCAAAAATTCAAAAATTAAAGACATAAAAAAGCCCTTATGATGAGAACGCAAAGATATAGAGGATTATCAGGTCAATGGCTCACCTTAATACTTCTCAATTAGAATATAATAGTTGTTAGGTTCCGGTTCATAGTTGATGTGGAGCTTTGTAACCATTCAAAAATGAAATACTCAATGAAGATTACATCACTACCCATTATAGATTATCTGCGGATTATCAGATCAATGCCTAAGTTCTGTACTTTCTCAATTGAAATATATATAAGGGTCCCCCAGCTGGTGTAGACCTTCGTAACCATTTAGTATTTAAACAGCTTCGACAAATACACAACTAAGAACACCCCAACCACACCCCCACCAGATATAGACTTTTTAACCACTTAATATTTCAACAGCTTCGTCAAATATACGACTAGGAACAACCCCTAGCTGATGTAGACCTTAGTAACCATTCAGTATTTTGAACATATTCGCCAAATATACAACTAAGAATTCGCCAAATATACAATTAGTAACTCCCTTAGCTGATGCAGACTTCTATAACCATTCAATATTTTAACAGCTTCGCAATAACAATTAGGGATACCCCTACTGATGTAGACCTTTATAAACATTTAATTTTAACAGCTTCGCCCAATATAAGGAACCACCCCTAGCTGATGTACATCTTTGTAGCTATTTGATATTTTAACAGCTTCTCCAAATATGCAATTAGGAACATCCCTAGCTGATGTACACCTTTGTAGCTATTTGATATTTTGTAACAGCTTCTCCAAATATGCAATTAGGAAACATCCCTAGCTGATGTACACCTTTGTAGCTATTTGATATTTTAACAGCTTCTCCAAATATGCAATTAGGAACATCCCTAGCTGATTGTACCTTTGTAGCTATTTGATATTTTAAACAGCTTCTCCAAATATGCAATTAGGAAACATCCCTAGCTGATGTACACCTTTGTAGCTATTTGATATTTTAACAGCTTCTCCAAATATGCAATTAGGAACATCCCTAGCTGATGTACACCTTTGTAGCTATTTGATATTTTAACAGCTTCTCCAAATATGCAATTAGGAACATCCCTAGTGATGTACAACTTTGTAGCTATAGATATTTTAACAGCCCCACCATGTTAAACCTACTCACAGCCGGATGTGTGTGCTGTAGTGACCTTGGAAAAGAGAGAAAAGGATTATTCACTCCTTTACAGGCAGATTCCCTCACCACGCAATACTCAAGTTCTCTGGTTTTGTTTTTTGTTATAAATAGGAGAGACCCTTAATATGAAGTTCCGGGTTCCCTAAGAATCAAGAAGGTTGCTTTTCAAGGGATTTTTGAGAAGAGGAGAGGGTTAATTTTCATCGATTTAAAAAAAAAAAAAAAAAAACACCTTCAAAGGACGAGATACGAGATTTATTTTAAGTCAATGGGATGGAGTATACTACGAAAGATGGCTTATGTTGGTTGTTGAAGTGGAATAATGAGTTTTTTTTTTTTTCGATGAGATGTGCAACTGAGATTTCTTCTTCTTCTCTACCTCCTCTTCCTTCTCCTCCTCCCCTCTCTCTCTCTCTCTCCTCTCTCTCTCTCTCTCTCTCTCTCTCTCTCTCTCTCTCTCTATCTTCTTCTTCTTCTTCTCTCCTCTCCATCCTCCTCCTCCTCCTCATCCTCTCTCTCTCTCTCTCTCTCTCTCTCTCTCTCTCTCTCTCTCTCTCTGAAGTAAAAGCCGTATATCCACCCTTTGAAATCGCTAATCAAAGTGCCCTTGTATTACAAAAGTGTCTTTAACTCCATGAAAAACCTCTATAAGCCTTAACAATAACCATTATGTGGATTAATTAGATTTCCCGGTAACAGCTTATGGAGATTCTATAACAATTTGCTAAACAGAACCTTTATTTATAACAGATAATGAGTTATCCTCCTCTGCCATAGAAACAGCGCTAATTAGCTTTAATTTACTGTTTTTATTTTTTTATTTTTTTTTTTCAAAATTTACGAATCTGCAGAAGGGAAAAGTTATTTTTATATTTCGATATTTGGTTAAGTTATCACAAACAGAATATCTTTTAACAAGGCGTGATCCGACCTTCAGCTTCATCGAGAAGCGTGTAATTTTTTTTTTTATTTTTTTTCCCCGCATCCATAAGTTGTAAAACATTGTATTCGTAACTTGACGTAAATTAAAAACATGCTAAAATCTACGGTCAATTAGAGCGTTGTTTCAATACCGAAAATTAAAATAGATATGCTATATTTTATCAGAAATTATCTTTCTGTACACTTTAACATGCGCATTATTTATTTTTGACATTTTCATTCTAATAAATAAATCATAAATATCTTTATGATTTATTTATTAGAATCTTTAACTCACGCGAAACACATTCTTCAGACCTTTTCAGGTTTTTCCATAGAACCTTCCTACCCCCCAGACAAGACCAACAACAGCAAGAATAACAACAACAGTTATATAGGAATGGAGGTCATGCAAAAGGTTAAAAAGTGGGTTGCCAAGCTATTTTGTCCGATGACGCTGCAAACATCCTCTAGTAATACATACATTTTGATAAGTAAGGCACACTGTTGGCACTGAACTTATTCGGGTCAACCAGCTGATGGTCTTCCTAGGACGGTAGAACTTCTTCCCATCTGTAAAATGATATAAAGTTGATACATCTGCTTGATTATTATAATAATTGCACAAAACTTAAGATATTTAAGCTAACTGACAGAATACACACGATAAGTTACTTAAAATGTATATTTATCCTAAGAATATTTTATTGGTAATACTCAAGGAGGTATTTAAATTACCAAATGAGACAAATTGCCCAAAAGACATTACAGCTATACGTTTGAATGATCAAATGAGAAAATTACCCAGAAGTATAATATGCTATATAACATTAGACGTGATTATCAACACAAACACATTGACATATTTTGCTTAAGAGACCACTGAACCTCAGAAAGTATAAGAGAGGTATAATGCATTTATATCGTACGCCTATTTTCTTGTTCAGTAAGTATCTACCACTGTACTCGTACTATGTTAACCAGTATTCGTGAGCTTCAAAAAAATCAACACTTGATATTTTACTGCAGGAACATTTTTCTAATTTAGAACACATTATTAATACTTATATATATATATATATATATATATATATATATATATATATATATATATATATATATATATATATATATATATATATATATATATATATATATAAATATACATATTATATCATAAAATCCGCGTAAAAAAAGTAAGTGTGAACTTGAAAATGTAAGAATAAATGACGAAAGTACTTGTTCCATGTTCCTTTTTTTCACTCGCCTTCATACGCAGATTTTATAATATCCTCGGACACGTGGACTTTCGGGCTACATATATACATATATATATATATATATATATATATATATATATATATATATAGATATATATATATATATATATATATATATATATATATATATATACATACATATATTATATATATATATATATATATATATATATATATATATATATATATATATATATATATATATATATATAGAAATATCTCTCTATTGCTTTTATCTTTTCATTTTATATGATAATTTAATTTTATTTCCCACCTCAAAATACTATACCTTCAATCTTTATTCACTATTGTTTCCTGATATAGTCATTGTCATCCCAGTGGAATTTCATTAGCAATTCTTTGTCAGTTCCACCGCATAAGTCACAAATTCTGAATTAGTTCGTATTCTTGAGAATTCCACTTTTTTTTTTTTTTTTTTTTTTTACTGTCTTTTGGCGAATAAGTTAACCTTGCTCAGCACTTGAGGGAAAGTTTCTACACACCAGAAGTTTTTCTTCCTCCACGGGAAAACATTATGTGATATGGCCACCTAACTTTTGTAGACGACTCAGGAACTACGACCCATTTCTCTCTCTCTCTCTCTCTCTCTCTCTCTCTCTGAAATATCTGCTGAACACTGAGGACTGGAATAAAACTGCTTTCGGTTCGTGGGTCGTGGAAAAAGGAAAGTTTCCTGGGACTTGCTGGCAACAATGAGAACTATTATTAGAAAGTGAGGTCTTCTTCATTTTCATTTGTGAGAAGAAATTCATTTTGGGGATAAAGATGCCTTATTATTTTATACGTACGATTTTATATAGTGCGTTCGACGTAGATAGAATCTTTTAGCTTTGCTGGTTATAGATAACTGTTATAGTTTAAAGCAATCATTTTATTATGAAGCTACAATTATACATGAATATATTTTCTATATATGCCAAAATTATTGAATACATTATACGTCCGACGTACATAAACATTTTAGCTTTGCTGGTTGTAGGTAATTGTTATAGTTTAACACTTCATTTTTATGATGCATTTACAATTATAATTGAATTTTATTTTCTAAATATGTCAAAAGTATTCATACATTGAAATTCGGTGTATACATTTATTTAGCTTTGCTGGTTATAGAGAACTTAAACAGTTATAGCTAAAGTACGTAAACTTTATAATGCATCTATACTATAGACAGGCCTAAAAAATATTTTCGTATATGTTCACGTATTTGATATATCATATAACTGATATGAAAGAAAATTCAAGCTCAGCTCAATATAATTTTTGTATTATGTTATTATGCATCGATAAGTAAACACACGTCCATGAAATTCATTCCGAATTTGTCGATGTATTTAATGAATAGTAATGTAATTGGTGTATTATAAGCTTTCTTCTGTTGCTAACCAAAAGAATTAATGTTATAAAAGATAGTTTTCAACATTTATGAAAAATATCTATGATTTTTATATTCCCCAGTAAATTTAAATTAATTATAATTGTCTAAATCCTAATATTTATCTTTTGATCATAGATTACCAATATTTTTTATTTATTTTGTTAATTGATATTTTCTTCTATTTGATTAAATACAGACGAAAACGAATAAATTGTTGTCGGTTATCCTACGTTTATTCTGATGGATGCAAAATGCATACAAGATTCTCTCTCTCTCTCTCTCTCTCTCTCTCTCTCTCTCTCTCTCTCTCTCTCTGGGTTGTCATCTCCAGCACATGATTAGTCTTCACGTCAGATCGAGATATGTAAAGAAGAAGAAGAAGAAGAAGAAGAAGAAGAAAAGAAGAAGAAGAAGAAGAAGAAGATGAAAGCCCACTCCAAAACTTATATATAAAAAGAAATCTCTCAGAAATCCATAAAGTGAGATGGAAAGTGAAGGTTTCCTTTATCCATCTGTCAGTGGCAGATCGGCGAGGCTGTTTTCATGGGACAACGGAGGCTGATGATACAGATCCCAAAAGGATGCAGAGAGCGAGATATAAACATAAAACCAGAGTTAGGAGAGCTTATATACTCAAATTGGGATGGATTAATATGAGATTATATACCTTTTACGTATCCCGCCGCCAGCGTCAGCAGAATCGACTCGGAGGCAATAATATCTGTTCGTGAAATAAACTTTGACTAATAGGTGGTTTTGATATCCTTCAACGGCGTCCTACACCTTTGGAAACTCAAGGGGGAGGATTTCGTGGAATAAGTGTAATGAATATTCTTGGAAAGAGTCGTCGTACCCGCTTTGTAAACGAGGTTTTTATAGGCTTGTTAAGCCATTTCACCCGTATTATCAGATTGGCTGTTAGGATGTGAATGTGGTGTACATTTCCTCAATTCATGTGGAGGATTGGATCTAAAGTTCTTCTTCGCTGCGAACATATGTTGTTTTTTTTTTCATATAACGATTGTAATCTCTTACCTTAACGATTTCTCTAAACGTTTCACAGCATAGGTTTCTCAGAGAGAGAGAGAGAGAGAGAGAGAGAGAGAGAGAGAGAGAGAGAGACGTAAGTATTAAACTGTATATAAGATAATGAATTTGCGATTAAATTCTTATGATCCACTTGAAAGAGAGAGAGAGAGAGAGAGAGAGAGAGAGAGAGAGAGAGTAATGAACTGCGTATGGGAATGAAAATGCATTGAACTCTGATGCTCAACTTGAAGAGAGAGAGAGAGAGAGATGAGAGAGAGAGACGAGAGAGAGAGAGAGAGAGAGAGAGAGAAGAGAAGAACGTAAGTATTAAACCGTTATATACAGGATGATGAAATTTGCAATTAAATTCTTATGATCTTGAAGAGAGAGAGAGAGAGAGAGATTCCTCCAGGCAACACATTATATTCATAAACATCAAATGTAACTTAATTCCAATTATAACATTAAAAGTCACAATAATTCCCATTGTAAATCTAGTTAAATAAATTCCAATGAATTCTAATTCCCGATTTCCCAGCGAGATTGATT
>NC_087208.1:43895401-43917901 GCF_015104395.2 Macrobrachium nipponense | reverse complement strand
TTCTGGTAACCAGCTTCTGTTTTCTTTCAAGACACCAATTCTTTTTTCAAAATGAAAAAGCGAATATTATCAATATAATTTTCAACTCTGGTAACAAGATAATGTTTTCTTTCTAGACGCTAATTCTATTCAAAAATTTAGAAAGTGAAAATTTATGTATATAATTTTAATTTTCTGGTAACCAAGATTTTTTTTGCCAGGCAATTAATTTTTCAAAATCAAAAATGAAAAATGGGGCTATTTTTATACATATAATCTCCATACGTTGTTTTAAGGAAATAAAGGTCCAAATTTTGATTCCGTGTTTCCCTCCTATGAACTAATTCTATTTACAAAATGAAAAGTGAAAATCTTTATTATACAATTTCCATTTCTTTTAAAGAACTTGTATTTCCTCGGCATAGCTGATACGTCAGACTATTGATACAAAACTTTCTTTTTTTCACAGAATATAAAAGTTTTTTTTTAATTGAAAACGAGAAAGTTTTTTATTAAATTTTTTTCTTTCTTTAGAACTCACGTCATCTTGGCTCAGTTGATACCTTCAATAGTATTTTTAATCAAACTTTCTTTTCATAAAATATGAAGCTTGTCGAATTGTATTTGTTCAGCAAATTCGATTTAGTTTTTTAATTCCAAACCCGTAACTTTGTTTATGTCTTATGAGTACCAGGAAAACTCTCTCTCTCTCTCTCTCTCTCTCTCTCCTCTCTCTCTTCTCTCTCTGTCTCTCTGTCTCTCTGTCTCTCTCCCCCCAGATTGCTTGGTTGGTAGTAACTTGAAAATATACAAAATGAGAGATTAAAAACTCCGCAATGAAAAGCTTTCAAACTCTCTCTCTCTCTCTCTCTCTCTCTCTCTCTCTCTCTCTCTCTCTCTCTCTCTCCATTTTGACAACACAAACATTTCAGGACTTGAGAGTTTCGTCATATTATTCACTCAAATCTTTTGCACTTACTTTCAATATAATTTTATTGTGGTTCACGTACACATTTCTTTACCGGTTCAAGAAGGAATTGTCTGAGTTTGTCTCGCAATGTTTAATATCAATTGTTTTTTTTTTTCAGTTTTCTGTAAAAAAAAAAAAAAAAAAAACTATTGAGGTGGCTATTTGTTTGTCTGTCCGCACATTTTCTGTACTCCTCAGATCTACAAGACTACTGAGGCTAGAGAGCTTGCAAATTGGTATGTTTGATCATCCATCCCTACAGTCATCACCACATACCAAATTACAGCCCTCTACCCTTCTTAGTTTTTATGTTAATTAAGGCTAAGGTCAGCCATGTATCGTGCATCTGGCAGCGCTTTCCTGAGGCATCGCTGACGCACCTTGACTCGGCCACATCTGGGGAGCGACTGAGCGTAGCTGAATAGGTAAGGTAAGGTAACATATAGAGCCTCGTTTATACGCTGTAGTACAGAAAACTTCGTCATATTGTCTACTTGTTTTTTTTTATTGTATAGAAAAATAACCTTAATCCACATTAATAAAAAAATCATTCTGAACATCAAAAGAAAAAAGAATATTGAGTATATTAGCTCGCTGGAGGAAGCGATATGAAAATTATGCTGAATTGCCGTTTTAATAAAAACGTATGTTCTCCATCTAAAAGCAGAATTTTTTTTTTTTTCAAAAGGTATTCTGGTAATGATCATCAAACTGCAAGTATCGCAGGCAACATCCCTTTGACCACGAACAAAGTTTTAAGAGAGGTGCATTTTCGCTGGAAGTGTTGCAAAAAAAGACGTACAAATATTTTTTATTTGCTATTTTTCGGCTTCATTTCGTCTCCTCTCTCTCTCTCCTCTCTCTCTATCTCTCTCTCTCTCTCTCTCTTCTCTCTCTCTCTCTGAGGAGTCAGGTCTGATATTACTTGCATAAGCTGTGTCCAGGAAATGTTACAGTGGAAAAGACTTCGAAAATTAGTTGCTCTTTGGGGGAGGACAAGAAAATATTACTGGAATTTTTTTATCTCTCTCTCTCTCTCTCTCTCTCTCTTCTCTCTCTCTCTCTCTCTCTCTCTCTCTCCTTCTCTTAGTTTTTTCTCAGGTTTTGTAAATGTCTGATTTAGTATTAATATTTACTTGATTGATTGTGTGGATAATGCATAAGGTAAATTTTTGGAGTATATATATAAAAAAAAAATTTAAATTTTTTTTTTCTCATGTGATCCTTTTTCGTTGGATATTATTATTAAATTAAATTTTTTTATATAATTTGTTAAACCTAGTTTTTAAGTTTCACTTGTCGTTTGACCACCTCTCTTGTATAACAACTGTTTGCTTGTTATTAACGTTCGTGTTTATCTTTAAGGAGGTTGTGTGAGTGGTCCCAACCCTGTGGATAAGGAGGGGGGGTGGGGGGGGGGGTAACTTTCTTGGCTTATGGGAGGAGAACAGGCAGTCGTTCTCTGGACCTTGTCACTTTTGGATGATTTTTGACCTTGCTTCGTGCACTAAGAGTACTGCCGTCTCTTGCTTCTTGGTGGTTGCAGCCTCTATTGGTGATTTGCCCATATCTGCAGGACCCGAGGATTATTGAATATCCGGTATCTTCAGATTGGAAGATCTCTCCAGATAACATATCTGGACGTCCTTATGATTCGCCGCACCACCTCTGGTTCAGTTATAAAGCCAGGGGGATCTCGCTGTCCCATGGTAAGGTTGTTTGATACCTTTTTCATTGATCACGGCTGTGATTCTGTTGAGACTGCTCGACTGGGCCCCGAGTTATTCAACCACCTGTGGTACCACTCCTCCAGACGTGGAGGATTCTGTATTCTTCAAAAAGAATAATAAGCATTTTGAATACGAAGCTTTTTGGTGACAAGTTTGGAATTAGCCTGTAAATCGTCAGGATATTCTTTCTTTTCGATTTCCTCCTCCTTTCTGGGCCCCCTTATTTTGGTTTGAGAGTGTGTTGGTTATGCTATCTTAATTTTGTACACGTGTGTTGAATTATTATTAAGTGTGACAGTAGTTCATTTATTTCTGTTCTCAGAGAGGTTCAGGTGTATTTTCTGTCTGGCTATTTATGTATTAAATTTATGGTTTTTCATTGTGTTTGTTTACTCCTCCCTTGAATTCATCCTTGCACTTTGAAAATTGAGTTTGTGGTATGATTCCACCTTATTGTGGACTTCATATCAGTGGTATATGGATACTTAGAGAAAATTGAATAGTCTATTCTGGTGACGGTATAACGAGCCGTTTCAATATATATATATATATATATATATATATATATATATATATATATATATATATATATATATATATATATATTAGAGAGAGAGAGAGAGAGAGAGATAGAGAGAGAGTAGAGAGGAGAGAGAGAGAGAGAGAGAGAGAGAGAAGAGACCATAAATCCCAATAATATATTCATGTCTGCATATGAAATATGGAATGTTAGTCCATATATATAAAAGACTAAAACTAAAGAGGTCAACCAGATTGCTTGCAGGAATGTGTCAGACTAGAGACGCTAAAGATGACGTTATACCCTAAAGTATGTAGGCTAAGTTGACATGCCGTCATCTGTGGTCATTCATTGTTTTGTAACAGTCCAAGCTTCCTGCTTGAGACAACTACCCCTACCTATAATTCAAACGGCCTACGTGATCTGTAGCGTGTCTCATTTGATTGTGTGTTCGTATGTAACTATGTCATCTGATAGTATGTTCATATGTTCGAACTACTGCCTGTTCTTTCATAACTTGTAACAGAGATGGTAGACAGGCAGTACAGAGTTAGCTATCGTCATTAGAAGACCTGTATCTCTTTACCTAAGCTTTATCATGTAGAGAGAACAGAAGTAGCCATCATCATTGGCAGAAGCGATCAAGCTATCGTTATTAGAAGACTTGTACAATCATATCTGATCTTCAGCATGTAAAACTTCAGAAGAATATATATATATACTTCGTGTTTTCTACAAGAACCTCCTCACCATGAGTTTAACACTCATCGTCATAAACAAGAAGATAATCCCGACTTCGTAAGTGATCTACAAACCCCAAAACACTCCATTGAATATGGAAGTGCAATACCAACCGACTTAGCGTAAGATTATCGCAAGTCTAACATTACCTCATAGGGCGCCTTATCATACAAGGCACAAGCCCTAATACATACACCAACCAACCTATCTATTAGCCTATCTCTCTCTGACTCTCTTTAAGACCTTGCTAGCCAACCACTACAACTCCCATTTATCACTGTTTTAAGCTGACTGGTCGAAAGTGGGCCCCGAGTGCTTGGCTTGACAGCCTAAATCCTGTTAGATCGAATCATCCCAGTTCCCCTCAGAATTTATACCAGATTCTGATGTGATTTCCTGGCCCAGTCTGGTTTTCCTAGGCCGACCAGACCTAGCGCTAATCTGATGACCCCCAGATATTGAAGGGTACAGCCCTACGTCTGTTCTTGTGTATCTTTCTTTTCCAGCCATTCTGGATGATTCTTCTGTTTCTTTGACTTCAACTAATGCAACACTTATTATTCATTTGTTTTTTAAAACATTAGTTTTAATATTTGAATTAGTAGGTTTGTAAGATAATGGTCAGTTGTATATATATATATATATATATATTATATATATATATATATATATATATATATATATATATATATATATATATATATATATATATATATATATATATATATATCAATAGGTTTGCATAGCAATGACCACTTATTTATAATTTCATATACATTATTCTTTTTAAATTAACTGGTCTTTCTATCAATGGATTTATCTACGACGAAACATGTTTAGAATATATTCTAAGAATATTTTACATTTCTATCAAATGGTTCACATAGCATATAATTTTTCCTAATTATATCAAGAAGTGAAGAGGAATTTTGAGTCTATAAAGTGTTATCGCTTTATAATTATTACTTTCAATTCACAAATTTGCATCACAATAATCACCAATTTCGAATATTACATTATTCATGACCACTGTTCAATGAATTGGGGAAGATTCCTTTCTTCTCCCTTACCAAAAAAAATAAATAAATAAATAAAAATCAAATGAATAAAAATAAAAATAAGACATGTCCTTCCGACATATTAATTAATCAAAGAAGATCCAAATTTGTTCTGGACACCGATATCCATTTTTAACGAAGGGAAAGTTTAACGTAATTAGTAAATACGAAAAGGGTGAAAAGGCAATAAGAAAGGACTTCTTTTAATTAAGACAAACTGCACCTAATGAGACTTTCTTTTGAAGACTCCGGCAGGAAATAATTGATCAGAGATCGCACACGGAAAGGCAAGTTAACTATTTTTTTTTTTTTTTTTTTTTTTTTTTTTTTTTTTTTTTTTACGGGTCACTGTGGGAAATAAAAATCTGATTTATTATATTTTATATCAGGTTTTGCAGGTCAGGAAAGACAGGTTTTTTTTTTTCGCTGGTGAAAATGGAACAAAGGAAATCTATATATACATTTTAGCTTTCTGAAAAGAAAACTATTGTGCTTCTTTGTCTCTCCGTCCGCACTTTATTCTGTCCGCCCTCAGATCTTCAAAACTGCTAAGACTAGAGGGCTGCAAATTGATATGTTAATCACCCACCCTCCAATCATCAATCGTACCAAATCGCAGCCCTCTAGCCTCAGTAGTTTTGATTTGACTTAAGGTTAAATTTAGCCATAATCGTACATCTGGCAACGATGTAGGCCAGACCACCACCTGGCCGTGGTTAAAGTTTCATGTGCCGATGCCCATACAGCATTATACTGTGACCACCGAAAGATAGATCTATTTTCGGTGGCCTTGATTATACGATGTACAGAAAACTCGACTGAGCCCAAGAAACTTAGGCGCATTTTTTGTATATGTTTTAAATGACTTGGATTTTGATATCACATCTTTGATACTATCGTGTCTTTTAACGACTAAAACATTCATTATTATTCATTCTAATTATGATAACTGTCATTATGAGCATTATTATTATTATCTCTCATTATACTCATATCTAAGCCATTATAAATATCTCAGCTTATCACTAATATCTGCATCATCCATTGTCGAAACAAGACATCATCCTTATATTTCATCCACATAAATTCCAACAGCTGAATCATGGATAGACCCCATGTGCCGGAAGTACGATCATGGCTAACTTTAACCTTCAATAAATAAAACTACTGAGGCTAGAGGGCTGCAATGATTCATGATTGTAGGGTGGATGACCAACATAATAAATTTGCAGCCCTCTAACCTCGATAGTTTTCAGGATCTAAGGGCGGACAGAAAAATCACAGAGTCCACGAACCTCCGCCATTTCCGTAGCTGTTGCAATAATGATTCCATTTACTGAAGAACACCGTCGGTCATCCGGTTCCTGAACAGCAGGAGAATCCGATTATCAAATTCATAATCAGATTCACCAAGTTCGGATAATCCTTCGCTCCCATAAAGAGACCGGCTGGTTTTGAACGGATTTCGAGCTGGTTATCATTTAAACAGGGGCTTATTAAAATGAGAGAGAGAGAGAGAGAGAGAGAGAGAAGAGAGAGAGAGAGAGAGAAGAAGGGGGGCTTTCATGCTTAGATTACTTGTCGATGTGTACGAGATGAGACTAGCACTATAGCTGGTTCACTTAAGGTAGATTCTTGGATGAGCCCTATGCCTACGAGACGTATGTTTGTCGGCCGCTGATTGGCTGGGAGCTGCCTCCCTCCCGGTACCAGCCAATCAACTGTCGCCAAACAAACGTCTCGTAAGCATTTGGCTCATCCAAGAATCTACCTTATCTGAACCAGTGTTAATATCTTTTATTGTACAGTGAAATGAAAGAGTTAATTCTCTGAGAGAGAGAGAGAGAGAGAGAGAGAGACAGACAGACAGACAGACAGACAGACAGAGAGAGAAGGAGTCATGCGTCGCTTTACTTGTCAATGTAAAGGAGATAAGACTAACACACATGTTTCCAATAACATTAAAACGAAAAAAATTTATTCACGTTAATTATCTGAAGTGTGTCAAAATTCTAACTGAAAATATATTACTAAGTGTGTCTTTCCTTCCGTTTTAATTCAATATTTTTCTTTCTTTTCTGATTAAATATAATTATATTTAAACATTTAATAATTAAGGATTAAGGTTCTACTTTTAGCTAATTTCGAAACTGACAGTGACCAGTATTTTAAAAAGAAAAATCAAATTAAAACAAAAACAAAATCCCAGAAAAGTGTAATAATAATAATGATAATAATAATAATGTTCGAAAGCTTTCTGTAAAGTCTTCAAAATTATACACGGACTTTTTACACTTTGTATTATTGTGGACCCTTTAGAACATTATATATACTCTCGTGATAGATAGTTTTTTTTCCCTATCAATAATAATAATAAATAATAATGAATAATAAATAATCAATAATAATAATAATAAAATAATAAATAATAATAATAATATATGAAGGTAGGAGACCCTCTCTTAAACATGTTTTGTTAAAGATGATGGCAGCATCAGTGGAATTGATTTTATATAGGTCTTTTTCAATTCTTCTTATTATTCTCTTCATCAGGGCTGATATTTGCTAATAGCTGGCCGATGTTCATATCTTGGTTAAAGAAATGTTTTCTAAAAATACTAATTTATTGTTATGATAACAAAAGTGATTAACAAATCTTAGTAATGGAATTCCAACGTTTCCAACCGTATCATCGTTCATTTTCAAGGAAAGGTGAGCGTGAACTGATTGGAATGGGTGTTGTTGTTGTTGGAGTATTAAGCTGGCTTTATGCCAGCACGGGCTTTAGCTAATGTAGCAGCCCGTAGGTCATTTGAATTATTTTTTAGATGCATTGGTGATTTAAGGATATGAGGCGATCTTTTTATTTATGATTTCTATGGAATGTGCAGGTGGAATGGTATGGATTTCAAAGGTGAAAGGAAAAGTGAACTAGGCAAGGTTACAAACCCCTTTAAACACCCTAAGGTACCCATTAGTAGAAGATAAAGATCGATAGTAGCGAGTCCTGGCGAGTCAGAGATAGCCAGTAATGAAATCGAAAAATTTATAGTCGTAGGAAACGGAAAAAAAGCGCAACTCTATGGAGTTCAAGTACCATATTTCACTTTACGAGAAAAAAAAAAAACAGAGAGCGTCGATCGTTTAGCAATAGGGAACGACGAAGGAAAAACGAAATATTATCAGTTTTAGAAACAGGATAACAAAAATAAGCGACAGCTTAAGCGTAGTTAGAGTGACAGTTGAAATATTCGGTCGTTAGACGTGAGGCGGCCGAAAAACGGAGGGGAAAGGAGGATTGTTTAGTAAAAGAAAAAGCAGTTTTAATGCTATAAAACAGCACTTTTCATGTAGCTGCGATCTTTATGTTTGAGATCTGTATCTGAAATCTTCTAACAGGAGGTCATCTGGGAGACTGATCTCTAGGTCCAACAGAGCGTGGACGAGCTCAGAGAACAGCTGATGACCACTGTCACTGTCGTTATTGGAGATGGCTCTATTTAAAAATGCCTCAAACTCCTCGTAAGGTCAGCAGGAACTCCTGATCTGATATTCTCCTACGAGGAAGTATTCGTTACCGACGTTTGCAGTTCTATTTTCTTGTTTGCAGGTCTGAGTTTCGCTGTTTGCTTAGCTACAAACTCCTCTGTTTGTGTTCCTGCTTCTTTAAACAAAACAGGAGCTACAGTCGGTGTCTCGGTCTGCATTTCTTCTTCAACTGCTGTCTTCTGTCTGGGTTCCTGCTTCGGCACGAGCAGGAATCGACGTCTTCGGCGATGCAGGGGTTAGGGGGTAACCTGAGGGGTTGGGGGAGTAGGAGGTAGAGGGCGGGAGTTTGGAGATATGGAGAGGTTTTATGAGGGGTGGGGATGTAATGCCGGGGGTTGGGATCGAGGAGGTTGGGAGGAAGGTTGGGTGGTTTGTGGTACAGGAGGTAGGTTCGTTCTAGGATCGAACCTGGGGTTGCTGGGAGGTTTCCTGGTCGGTGATGGTTGCCGAGGTCTTGCAGGTGGAGGAGTGATGCCCTTCGCCTTCCAACCAATCCTCTGCAGTCTGACTGGGCATCCTTAAACCAAGCATGATGTTGCTGGCTGCAGTTAGGGCATCGGGCAACTGTGTGGCCCTTTTCCTTGTACTTTTTCAAGCACACTTCTGTCTCGTGTTTCGCACTGCACACTCCACAGATGTGTTTCTGATTTACATTCGTTCTTGAGGTGTCCATACCTCTGACACTGAAGCATCTCAGAGGCTCTGGTACGAAGGCTTCTGTCTCATAAGTGCCAAGAATCCCAAGGCTGACCCTGGCTGGAATTTGGCCCTTGAAGGTCGCTTCTATCTTAAGAGTTTCCTGTCCATCTTTTGCAGTACATCTCTTGGCTTCCATGATGTTGGGAACCTCGAGGACTCTTTCGATAGTTATGTATTTGGGGACTTTGCATATCATCCCCTTGCTTATTTTTGAAGCAGGATCAAGAAGGTGGCACAGGTTGTCTTTCCTTAGTAGTTCAGCAGCTTTTTGGAGTCCTTGGGAGTAATTATAAATTCTCCCCTTAAATTCGGTCTGGCTATGAGGTTGGCTTCTGGATATTTTTTCTCGAGGGCCCTGACTGCAGGCATATAAGTCTGGCCCTCGATAACAAGCAGCTTTTGAACTTGGGAAGTGCCGGAAATTCCGCAAAACTCGCCGTATTCGGTGCCGATGTCGTAGGGAGCAGGTTATTATTGGTCGAAATCGGTGGTACAATCTTCTTCTGTTTCTTCTTCTTCTTCTTCCTTACGGTGGCGAAGCCTTGCTCGTCCTCCAAGGGCGGGTCCTCCCTGGGATTACCGGGCGACAGGGGTCTCTTAGAGGCCATACTTGTCAAAATTGTAGGTTTAAAATGACGAGAGTTACGTAACGCGCCTGTGCACGAAAATACGTAACCTCTGATGTGATTTGGAATGGGGTCGTTCGCGGTATTATTGTGTCCCAGGTGCTCTGTCTGATGGGCGCTGCGTTTTCATTGGCTGAACAGAGGATTAAGTCCCTGAGTCAAGCCGTCTTGCAGAGGTGGAAGCTCGCACTGCTCTTCGCGTGCGGACGCTGGAGACTGGGAGCATAGTATTGGGCAGGGGCACCTGATTGGTCCGTTCGATCGGCTCTATGGTGCCGGCGGGCAGCGCCCTACGTGCCACCGTCGGGAGGAGTGAAGTCTCTTGAGTGGTGTTAAGGCTGGGTCTCTCCTTCCCGATGTGTAGGGCCTCTAAGAATGCTATTTTTGACTCCTTACGTTTCCAGATGACCACAGTTTGAAGTCCTCTGCCGAGTTTATAGAAGCCCTGAAAACGACACCGTCCGGAGGAGTTATTGCATCGATGGACGTGGAGTCCCTGTTCACGAACGTCCCCGTGGATGAAACATCCAGATAATTTCTGGATCGTGTATACAGAGACGACTCCACGCCCCCATTAAACACCCTGAGCATGCCCTCCAAAAACTCCTTGAAATATGTACGAAATGGGCCCCCTTCTCCACCTCACAGAGGCCATATGTACACGCAAAAAGACGGCGTAGCGATGGGTTCTCCCCTCGGAGTACTTTTCGCGAACTTCTACATGGGTGCTGTGGAACGTCGGGTATTCGCCACCATCGAGAAACCGTCTATGTACGTCCGATATATTGACGACACCTTCATCAGTGCCAACACGGTGGAAGAAATAGAGCGCCTGCGACAAGCCTTCCACGACCACAGCAGACTCAACTTCACCATCGACCATTGCCGTGACCGTCGCCTCCCCTTCCTTGACGTTCTCGTCGGGCAACAAGAAGAACGCTTCGTAACACAAGTGTATACGAAACCCACGAACCTGGGCATGTGGCTGAACGGCGAGAGCGAGTGTCCAGAGATACAAACGCACTGCAATCAGCGCCTTCATCAAGAGAGCTCTCTCACACTGCTCTTCGTGGAAGGACACGCACACTGAATTAGAGCGTGTTGCCCAAGTTCTAATTAACAACGGGTATTCCAACCGGGACATCGAAAAAGCCATTCGCAGAAACATCGATAAGTGGTACCAGCAGGAGCCTCGCCCCGTCGCCCTTGAAGACGTCACTCTCTTTTACAAGGGTGGAGCATTTCACAAGAAATACAAAAGGGAGGATGAAACGAGCCCTTCGTAACATCATCGGAAGGAATGTCTCCCCCACGACCCTGCGAAAAACGTAAAATTGATCATTTACTATAAAAGCAAGAAGACCAGTGGCCTGATTATGAAAACAACCCAGCCCCTGAGTGATGGCAGGACCCTCTCAAGAAAACTAACGTTGTCTACCAATACAAGTGCCCTGTCCGGGAATGCCCGGCGCCTACATTGGTATGACAACGATGCGATTTTCCAAGAGGATATCCTGCACGCTCAGGAAGGCGCCATCCATAATCATGCAAAAAACGTCCACAATACCAGGATAACTCGGAAGGACATTATTCCTAATATTGGTATTATCGATAAGGCAGCAGACCACCGTCGCCTCCGCCTCTTAGAGGCCCTACACATCGGGAAGGAGAGACCCAGCCTTAACACCACTCAAGAGACTTCACTCTCCCGACGGTGGCACGTAGGGCGCTGCCCGCCGGCACCATAGAGCCGATCGAACGGACCAATCAGGTGCCCCTGCCCAATACTATGCTCCCAGCCTCCAGCGTCCGCACGCGAAGAGCAGTGCGAGCTTCCACCTCTGCAAGACGGCTTGACTCAGGGACTTAACCTCTGTTCAGCCAATGAAAACGCAGCGCCCATCAGACAGAGCACCTGGGACACAATAAATACCGCCGAACGACCCCATTCCAATCAGTTCACGCTCACCTTTCCTTGAAAATGAACCGATGATACGGTTGGAAACGTTGGAATTCCATTACTAAGATTTGTTAATCACTTTTGTTATCATAACAATAAATTAGTATTTTTAGAAAACATTTCTTTAACCAAGATATGAACATCGGCAGCTATTAGGCAAAAATATCAGCCCTGATGAGAAGAGAATAATAAGAAGAATTGAAAAGACCATATATAAAATCAATTCCACTGATGCTGCCATCATCTTTAACAAAAAAAAATAATAATAATAATAAAAATTGTGAGGTCCTGCTCTCATCTGATTTGAAAACAGACTTTGTCTAGTGTTTGGAAAAAGGCCAAAATAAAAAATAAAAAAATCCCTAAAAACTGTAGTTCAAACTTACTTAAAATACCAAATTAATTTTCCTTCCCTCACGTTACTTAGAATGTCCATAAATTCTGACTCAAAATGTGAGAAAAAAAAAAATAAAAAAAAATGGACATAAATACTGAAGAGGTTCACAGAACCTGCTGTCGAATAATTCGGGTCGTTGTTGTTGGATGTAAATGGCGGAACGGATTCGGACTTGAATAATTCATGTACAGGCTGCTTCTCTTGATGTACAAGTGAAATGGAAATGATTCGGACGTGAAGACTGAGAGAGAGAGAGAGAGAGAGAGAAAGAGAGTGAGAGATGGAGGGAAAGAAAGAGATAGAAATAGAGAGAGAGAGAGAGCGAGAAACATACAGAAAGAGAGAGAGAGAGATGGAGAGAGAGACAGAAAGAGAGAGAGAGAGAGAGAGAAACATACAGAACGAGAAAGAAAGAGAGAGTGATGGAGAGAATGACAGCGACACAGCGAGAGAGACAGACAGACAGGCAGGCAGAGATAGAGAGAGAGAGAGAGAGACATAGACACACACACACAGAAGCCAGAAACACACAGAAAGAGAGAGATGGGGAGAAAGACAGAGACGAGAGACACACACACACAGAAACATAGAGAGAGAGAGAGATCTCCGAGGGGAAATGGTAAATGGAAACAAATGTTGTCGGGGAAGAAAGACAGATTAAAATGCAAATGATTGCACCTCGCTGATATGATTATGCTAAGGCGTTGCTGGAAGGAGTTTGTTATGGGGGGCGGGGGTTGGGGGAGTTGGTTAACTGGAAGTCATGCGTGCAAAATGATTGTGGGAGATTGTTCCTGAATGAGCGTGGAGTCTCTCTCTCTCTCTCTCTCTCTCTCTCAATCTATATATAATATATTATGTGTGTGTGTGGGTGTGTGTGTGTGTGCATATATATATATATATATATATATATATATATATATAAATATATATATATATATAGATTATAAACAAATATATATATATATATTAGGAGAAAAAGAGAAAGATAGGGAGAGATCCTCTCTCTCTCTCTCTCTCTCTCTCTCTCTCTCTCTCTCTCTCTCTCTCTCTCAATATATATATATGTGTGTGTGTGTAAAGAGAGAGAGAGAGAGAGAGAATCTCTCCCTCTCTCACTGTCTCTCTTTCTCTTTTTCTCTTTCTCTCATATGTATATGTAATGATTACATATAAATACGAATGTATTGTGACATTCTATAAGTTGCAACATGTTGTTGAGTTAATATGGTGACTCCTGTGTTCCAGTAGGATCTTCATTATTGGAAAACAATAGTTAGTGAATAGCTGACATTGCTTTGACATTGCTCTGACGATGCTTTTTATAACGTCTTAGTTTGTAGACACCTGGATCACCAGTTTAAAAAGGTACGCCAACCGATGCCCCATTGGCAAAATACATGTTGTCGTTCCATTACAGTCTGTGCCTACGTCACAGTCCTAGATCCGTATATTCGTGTGTTTGTAAAGCTTCGAGCAATGTATCGCTCGACTATGTTCTCGTAACAGAATTGTATATCAGACTTCTATCACACCTCTCTGCTTGAAGAGCTATCCAAATCTTCCTGTAGATATCATTGTGATGTAAGCTTGTTATTTAACTATGAGTTTTACCGTCTTCAAACCTACATACCAGAAGTAACAATTGATGGGCACTTAGAAGAAATATCATCACAGTCAATGATACTTTGATGAAGATGTGATGTATACCAACCGACACTTGCGGATATCATCGCAGTTAAAGTCAGTCAAATTTTCCAAGTGTTCAAAGCAAAGCAAATTCCACATAGGTGATTTCAGCAGGGGGGAGAGTGATGTTGGGTCATTCATATCAACACCTTTTGAATTAAAAAATAAATTTAATCACCTAGAAGTATTATGTGAATCTCAGAATTTTCCTATGAATCACACGACCGTATCAGATAAAACAGAGCAGGTTCCCGTAGATTTTCATACAATACACGCTATAATCAGTAATGATGAATTACACTCTACTTTACATGCCGTAAATTTAGAATATCAGCCAATTACATTGTTTTTTTATTCCGGTAGTCCACGTAATATCATGGACCTACGGACTCACCGTTTGTTGTTTTCGAACTTCCCTATTGAGAAGTCCGGAGTAAGACTTTCAGGAATTGGCAGTAACGAGTTAAGTGTCGTAGGCATAACTCAGATTCAGTACAGGGTGGGTATGCGCACGCTTACAGATACCTTTATAATTGTAAAAAACATTGATATGTATCCAGATGTAATTGTAGGATACACATCTATGGGCATACAAAACATTATCTTAGCTCCTGCCAAACATGGCGTGTTTATCAAAGGAAAATTCTTTAAATCTTCTAACACGTTAAAATCTGTTTTGGACAGAAAAGAGACAGTTAATCAAACAATAACTTACATAGAGGAACCAATCACTTGTCTCATAAATGAAGATATTGTTCAAGCCACCCAACAGAATTCTCGCACACCCGCAATATCAGCTTGCACACAAATTCTCGAGACAAATGCATCCTCGAATATCTTGGTGCGTGTGAAAAAGGCTTTGCCGGGATCTGAAATCATAATCCTTCCTGACACTCTGAAAATAAACGGACTTTCCGCGACACAAGCGCTATACACTGTTGACTCACAGCAACAGGTTAATATTGAAGTCTGTAACCATTTGAATACCAATCTGGTAATCCACAAAAATCTACATATCGTGGATATGGAAGTTTATAAGTATCGCATCCTTACCGTTGCTGAAATTAATCACTCTCAACCTGTTGTTGACAAATCCCTCTTACAATCTATCAAAAGTAAAATCAATAAAGACATTCAAGAAGAGGAGATCCAGAAGAAATTTTTTATCTTTTATCTGAATATCATGATGTTTTCTCCACTAGCGACGGATCTCTGGGGAAAACGGATGTCAATGAACACCAAATAAGGTTAAAGGACAAACATAAAGCTATATGCGTACCTTTGTATAGACTCCCAATGAAATTTCAAAATGAGGTAGGAGACGAAGTCGATAAAATGTTAGAAGAAGGAGCCATTAGGAAATCAAATAGCCATTACAATTTTCCATTAATCGTCGTGCCTAAAAAAGATCGGACTTGGCGTATCTGCGTAGATTTCTGTCGCTTAAACGAGGAAACGATTCCCAATCGTTTTCAAGTGCCATGTACCGACGATATCTTATCTTTGTTAGGTCAGAACAAATTCTTCCCCAGCTTGGACTTACTTAAAGGCTTTCACCAGATACCCTTAGCTAGTGAGAGTACCCCAAACACCGTCTCAGCACAGCCAGGGGACATTATGAATTTTTACGTATGCCTTTTGGGTTACATTGTGCCCCAATTACATTCACCAGAATTATTAATATAGTGTTTGGAGACTTGTTAGAGGATACCCTTCATGCCTATATGGATGATCTTGTAATCTTTTCTAATACCTTAGAAGAGCATTTGCATAAACTAGAGCTAGTGCTACAGAGACTAAGGCAACACAATCTAAGAATAAAAATATCAAAGTCTGAGTTTTTAAAAACAGAACTCATCTATTTAGGTTTTATGGTGTCTAGTCAAGGTCTTAAGGTAGTCCATGATAAGGTGTCGGCTATCCGTAACTTTCTGGTACCTAATAAAGGGGATACAGCAATTTTTGGACTGTAGTGGGTATTATCGTAGGTTTATACACAACTATTCAATCATAGCAGCTCCTTTAACAGATCTTACGAATAAAGGGTGTAGATTTTATATGGTCTGAAAAGCATCAACAGGCGTTCGATACCTTGAAAGAGGAATTATGCAGTTCACATATCTTAAAATTCCCTGATTTTAATAAGGAATTTTTCATTGCAACAAACGCCTCAGACCAAGGGGTAGGAGGGGTACTACTTCAGCAATATGATAAATAGTTCTTTCCTATAGCTTTTTATTCACGTAAACTGAAGCCCTCTGAAAGTAAATATGCGGTAATAGACAAGGAAGGGATAGGTATCGTTAACTCACTAGTACATTTTAAGTTCATTATCTACGGCTATCCTGTTAAGGTCCTTACTGACCATAAGCCCCTTACCGAGTTTTTCAAAGGCTTTAATCACAGTCCCAAAAGAAGTCGGTGGCATATGATCAATCAGGACTTTGGAGCCAAGATAGGATACCTACCTGGGAAAGCGAATATCATAGCTGACGCATTATCCCGCAATCCCGTGCCATCCTGTAAGGAACAATTAGCTGGACTAAAAGATATAGAAACATCCGTGCCTATTGTTAAAACCGTATCTGAACAAGAACATTCACTAACCCAAGCGATCATGCACATTGAAGACCCGGGTTGAAGCGCTGAACTGGTTCAAACAGAACAAAGAAATGATCAGCAGTTAAGCAAAATAATAGATGCTTTGAACGGAAATCCTAAAGCAAAAGAATATTTAAAGTATGTGCAGCAGAATTATGTAATCAAAGGTAATATTCTGTGCAGGCCCGTGATAAGGAAAACCCGAAGCACACCGCAGGTGACTAACGACCAGTTAGTAGTATCAGTCTCTCTTATACCAATCGTCCTAAACTGGTTGCATTCTAATCCCTTACATGGTCATCCAGGGTTCTCTATTATGTCACAGGAAGCCAAAACAAGGGACACACTAAGACACCTGTCAGTTTAGGGGCCTATCCCGTGCCAAATCAACCCTATGAAAGAGTACACACATATTTATTAACAGGGTTTTACGAGTCTGACAGAGGAAATAAACACCTCTTAGTGTTAATAGATGCCTTGATACGTTATACAGAATTAATAGCACTAAACACAAAAACCGCAATTGAATGCGCTATGAAATTCTATGAGTGCTACATCTGTAAACACAGAATTTCATACATGATAATCTCTGACTCGGGTGGAGAATTCAATAATCATTTCCTCAACTCGTTATGTGAATTCCTTTGCATTAAGAAAATCAATACCGTGATTTTATCAACCAAAGTCAAACGGATTGGTAGAGAGAGTAAATAGGAAAGTGTTAAATGTCCTACGAGTTACTCTCGGGGGTATGGATCCTAACTGGGATATAGCGGTTCCCGCGGTTTTAAGTACTCTTAATCATTCATATCATGTATCTATAAAAATGACACCGCATGAGGCCTTATACGGTACGCCCGCTAGAACACCTTTCCACATACTCAAGTTAACCACTAATTTATTTTCTTATTGAATGTGCAAATCAAAAATGAATTATAGCATGGCCTGGAATACTGAATATATACTAGTGTATATATATATATATATATATATATATATATATATATATATATGATATATTATATATATATATATATATATATATTATATATATATATACATATATAGTAGAAATATGTATTCATACTTTTACATTATATATATAAATATATATATATATATATATTATATATATATATATATATATATATATATATATATATTTACACCCAGAGGAAATTATAAATGACATGCCTGCCACCCACCCAGGATTCGAACCTATGCAGTTTAGGGTTGACGCACACATTAACCGAGCATTTATCCGCTCAGCCATCACGGTCAATGACCAACTACCTTCAGTAACCTATTGACAGAAAAATATATCAAAATCAGATGCGAAAATCCATAAAGTTATATAACTAAAGTTTAACGTGCTCCTCATTCAAACACAAATTCATATTTACCTCGCAAGGATGAGTTGATAAAAGCTCTACTTTAGTATTAAAATTATGAAAATAAACAGAGTCTTGGATTATGCTTCGTACGATTTGCTTTGCACGACAAATGAGAGAGAATTACGTAGGTGCGTTGGACATAAAATATGAGCCGGGGCCAAATCTTTGCTTTTAAAATATACAAAGTGTAAATTCAACAATGTTGACGTGAAACCAAAATAGAAAATCTCACAACAAAGGAAGCAACCCAACTCCCAGAAGATTTTGATGAGAATATGTTTCGGTTCGATGCCAACAAAACTATGCATTTTGGCGTGCGTGATAATATGCTATCATATCTTAGCATCTTTATATCTTCTACAACATTATTATTATTATTTTTCAGGAAATGAACCCTCATTCATATGAAACAACCCTACAGGGGCCATTAACTTGAAATTCAGGCTTCCAAAGAATATGGCGTTAATTTGTGAGTAGTTACACAACATAATGGAAAAAAAAACACAGAAATACACAAAGAAAAGATCAGTAGCTAGAGAAAAGATAAATTAAGATAAAAATTAATTAAAAAATACCAGTGCATTGAATTTTCGCTTGGATACCAGACCTCTGGAACGTGAGCAAGGAAGGAAAACCATTAAATCGCCAAATTCAATTTTTAGCCGGATTCCAAATATTAAAGACTTTAAAAGCTCTTATGATGAGAAAGCAAAGATGTATAGTGGATTATTATGGCAATGGCTCCCCTTAATACTTCTCATTCATTTACCATTTCATTCCTCATTAACAATTCATATTTCAAAGTCTCCTGAAAGTAAGGAGTATAAGAAAATGCTGTCTAAAAAGTAGTATCTATGATTATGAATAAATCAGCGTAAAGTAGTTTTATTTATAAATACACATAATTCTTTACTGATGTCAGACATTAATGCTGCGTCATTTGGGGTAACGAAAAATTTAGATTGATATCATTGGGGATTGGATGCTGTGATTAGATCATATCCCTCAATTACCTTTTGTAAGTAGCTTTGTAGGTGCAGTAACTTTCTATCTTTATAGGGAGAAGGGGACCTACTGCTTAAATATACAAAAACAAACACACACACAAATATATATATATATATATATATATATATATATATATATATATTATATATATATATATATATATATATATATGTATGTATATATATGTGTGTGTATATATATATATATATATATATATATATATATATATATATGTATATATGTATATATATACAGAGCATATGCTGAACAGTAACATCATGTAGCCAGGAGAGTGACCCGTATGATGTCAAAGTAAGCCTGAAACGCAGGCGCACAGTTGTGGCATGAAAGATAAAAAAAAAAATGGATTCCATAAAGGCATGACTCTAATACGATGCGACATAAAAAATTTAAACCAGAAATGCAGGAGGCTACGAAATGGAAGCACGGGAAATATGCATGACCATAAAATGCAAGATTTCATGGCGGACTAGTTCGAAAAACTCCCACTAGGGGGTGAATACTTCCCGTCTAGAGAGGGCGTTTCAGCGATTGACTTTTGCGTTTGAAGGACAGAGAGGAAGTTTTAGTTTATCTTTAGCTTTTTATTCTTGGAATCCTTTTTTAAGAGACACCAAGCCTTAAAACTTACAGGTAAAATTATAAGGCTTCAGAGTAATTGTTGGAAATGTGTTTTAAGCATCATTGATCAATAAAATCTCTTTATTCTGAAGCTTAAGGATAAGACTTTCATAAACATAAGGAAAGTTCGTCTTTTTTTTTTTATTCAGGAGTTGCACCAGAAACCAAAAATGGTGTGGCAATAAAGTAAATTAAGTTATACATATAAATATTTCTTCATAAAGAGTTCCACGTCTACAGTAGCTCTACGTACACCTTATAGAATAGAGTATGGGACGTTTTTTTGTGTTTATGTAGGTATGCATATATATATATATATATATATATATATATATATATATATATATATATATATATATATATATAAACACAAAAATACGTCCCATACACTATTCAATAAGTTGTACCAAGAACTAACGGAGACGTGGAACGTTTTATAAATAAAAATATTTAAAGTCATATTTATTGGAAATTTTTTTAAAGATAAATATTCAACATAATTGGAAAGTGTGACCGAAAAATGAATGGTCTCAGACCGATGTACTGCTAGGGCCAATTTCAGGACCCCTAAAATTCGGTTGGGAGCTCATGATGATCATGGTGGTGGACTGTATGGCCCCCCCCCCCCCTGACCTTCCCCAACCCAAAATCTCACCCTAGGCCACCCTCCCTCTACCCCCCATCCCTCCCTTTAATGATTCCTGCCAGCATCAAAGGATTTGGTCCAGTCATGTTAATATCCTCCGGCCTCCCCCGTCCCCAGCCCCAATCTATAATCCTTTGTCCTTTGGATCCTACGCCCTAGGCATCCTATAACGATGGTGCCTCTCGTGATGGGCTTTGGTTAGAAGGATGTGATGGGGATATGGTCAATGTTTTCACTAATAATTTAGATTATTATAATTTATTAATTTTTTCTTAAAGGTTTTGTGACATATATAGTTAGTATACCTAATATGACTTATGTATACAAAATATATACTATATCTACATTAGCTGACCAACCAGGCATTGCCCGGGAAAACTCTGAAGGAGTCAGAAGAATTTCTCTGCAACTCCTTTGAATTGTTTTGTCGTGAAAAGTATGTGTACTGTCACTATAAATGTTTTTCTTTCCTGTGATCAATAATTCTGTCTTGAAATCATTGCTTTAACTAAACATGATATATACACAATTACATACATACATATATATACAAATATATATATATATATATTGTATATATATATATATATATATATATATATATATATATATATATATATATATATATATATATATATATGTATATATATATATATATATATATATATATATATATATATATGTATATATATATGTATATATGAATATATATATACATACATATATATATATATATATATCTATCTATATATATATATATATATATATATATATATATATATATATATATATATATATGAATATATATATATATACATATATATATATGAATATATATATTATATACATTGCACACTTAGACTATGTACAACAAAACACCACCTGAAGTGAAGATCATACAAGAAGAAAGCAAATTTAAAAGAGAACTAAAAACTCTCCTATTCTGCAATAGCTACGATATTGATAAGAAATCACCAAAGGACCATTATAAAATATAAGAACCAACTTATTTAGAAGACTTCCAAGGTCCATCTGAGAGGGAATATTCCTTGGAATTTTTTGAGACAAAACTTACCAAGAATTTTGCCCCAAAAAGTTATTTGGTTTAGATATGTGGATGATATCTTTTGTATTTGGCCAGTTTCCGAAAATCTCCAGGAATTCCTTAATAATCTCAATAATTTAGTCCCTTCTATAAAATTTACTGTAGAGGAAGAAAGAAATTGTAATTTGAATTTTCTTGATGTAACTGTCCATAGAAATGATAGAAATTTCACCTTTTCAGTCCTTCGAAATCAACTAACATTGGCTCTTTTGTTCATTACTACTCCAATCACCATCAAAATGTTAAATTCTCTGTTTTTTTCTGGGATGTTTCTAAGGGCTTTACGTGTCTGTAGCCCGCAGTTTATTGACGCTGAAATTAAAACTATTTATGATATTGCAATGAAACTTAAATACCCAAGGACCTTTGTAGATGTGGCATGGAAAAAGAGCTAGAAAAACATTTTATTCAACTAATGACAAACTTGAATTTAGTAAGCATAACATTCTAAAATTACCCTATGACGAAAGGATTTTAGATATTCCTAGAATTTTAAAGCTTTTTAACATAAATGTTGTTTTCAGTAATATTAATGTCAAGAGTTTAGTAATCAAAAATTCTCCTACAGATCTTCCAGGCTGCATATATGAAATTCCTTGCAAAAAGTGTGATAAAGTCTATTACGAACAAACCGGTAAATCTCTTTCACAACTTCTCAAACAACATCAATATTCTGTGAGAACTGGGCAAATATCGAATGCATTATTCGTACATATGAGAGATTTAGACCATCCTATTAACTGGAGTCAAGCAAGAGCCTTAATCCCATGTAATGACACAGTTAAAAGGAATATCATTGAATCTTGTTTCATCAAGTCAAATAATAAAATGTTCAAAATTTAAGTCTTGGTTATTTAAACTTGATGCTTTCATAATGAAAAAAGTTGTAGATAAATATAATGCAACAAAATTAATATATTCAGTTTTTACATGTTTTGGACTGTAAATAAACTTTGTATTTCGGTTAGGGTCAATCTGTTTAGGTTTGTGACCGTGTGATATCCGATAATCCTGGATTATCTCTTTTATTTTTTACCCTTTTGACAATTAACCATCTGGTATTCTTGATCTTGCTGTGTACCTAAGACCTTTCACTACAATTGTATTTCATTCGCTCCTTGACAATGTCTTAGTAAAGACGAAAGCGCTTGGATTTCTGACTATCATTTTCCTGTGGAATTCGCTT
>NC_087208.1:43875401-43877901 GCF_015104395.2 Macrobrachium nipponense | reverse complement strand
TACTCAATGAAGATTACATCACTACCCATTATAGATTCTCTGCGGATTATCAGATCAATGCCTAAGTTTCTGTACTTTCTCAATTGAAATATATATAAGGGTCCCCTAGCTGGTGTAGACCTTCGTAACCATTTAGTATTTAAACAGCTTCGACAAATACACAACTATGAACACCCCAACCACACCCCCACCCGATATAGACCTTTTTAACCACTTAATATTTCAACAGCTTCGTCAAATATACGACTAGGAACAGCCCCTAGCTGATGTAGACCTTAGTAACCATTCAGTATTTTAACAGATTCGCCAAATATACAACTAAGAATTCGCCAAATATACAATTAGTAACTCCCTTAGCTGATGCACACTTTTATAACCATTCAATATTTTAACAGCTTCGCCAAATATACAATTAGGGACATCCCTAGCTGATGTAGACCTTTGTAGCCATTCGATATTTTAACAGCTTCGCCAATATACAAATAGGAACACAGGTTGTGTAGACCGTTATAACCATTCAATATTTTAACAGCTTCTCCAAATATACAACTATGAACCCCACTCCCACCCCTACCTGATGTACATATTTGCAACATTTCAATATTTTGACAGCTTTGCCAAATATACAACTAGGAACACCCCTACCTGATGCAGACCTTTATAAACATTTCATATTTTAACAGCTTCGCCAAATATATAATTAGGAACCACCCCTAGCTGATGTACATCTTTGTAACTATTTGATATTTTAACAGCTTCGCCAAATATGCAATTAGGAACATCCCTAGCTGATGTACACCTTTGTAGCTATTTGATATTTTAATAGCTTCGCCAAAATATACAATTAGGAACACCCTAACTGATGTACACCTTTGTAGCTATTTGATATTTTAACAGCCCCACCATGTTAAACCTACTCACAGCCGGATGTGTGTGCCTGTAGTGACCTTGGAAAAGAGAGAAAAGGATTTTTCACTCCTTCACAGGCAGATTCCCCCACCACACAATACTCGAGTTCTCTGGTTTTTGTTTTTTGGTTATAAATACGAGAGACCCTTGATATGGAGTTCCGGGTTCCCTAAGAATCAAAGGTTCCTTTCAAGGGCTTTGAAGAAGAGGAGAGGGTAATTTCATCGATTTAAAAAAAAAAAATTCTTCAAAGGACGAGGTACGAGATGATTTTAAGTCAATGGATGGAGTATACTACGAAAGATGGCTTATGTTGGTTGTTGAAGTGGAATAATGAGTTTTTTATCTTAATGAGATGTGCAACTGAGATTTTTGCCTCTCTCTCTCTCTCTCTCTCTCTCTCTCTCTCTCTCTCTCTCTCTCTCTCTCTCTCTCTCGTGAATGCCGTTCAAAAAGACACTCTCCCCTCTATCTGTCTTGAATCATATTGCAGAGAAATCTCTCTCTCTCTCTCTCTCTTTCTCTCTCTCTCTCTCTCTCTCTCTCGTGAATGCCATTCAAAAAGACACTCTCCCCTCAATCTCGTCTTGAATCATATTGCAGAGAAAGCTCTCTCTCTCTCTCTCTCTCTCTCTCTCTCTCTCTCTCTCTCTCTCTCTCTCTCTCAGTGCCATTTTGCTTGGTGAGACGTTCCCGCGCACAGTCTGATTAATCAACAAATATCACGCGTTTAACATACGTCTGGACATTGAAAAATATCTAGAAGTGTTCGTGAACTGTCGGTGATAAGATTAGTATGAAAATAGTAGGATAAAGTGTCTACTAAGTTAGTTTATCAATTGAAATGCTGTAAATCAGATCAAGATGGCAGTAAGTTCCAACTGTGGGAAAAAATGGCGAAATTTAGCTGTTTAGCAGATTTGCAATACGATGAGGTAGCAGGAAGGGAGCTGGCATTTCTCATCTATGAGATCAACAACAGCCCTAACCAAAAAAATACAAAAGCATTCATAAACATATTAGAAGGATATGATCCTTCAAACTGGAACAAATCAACAGAAAACATCTTGAAAATAATTGAAGAAGTTCCAAATAAAATCCAAGTGGTCAAGAGACTCTTAAAGAAAATATACATAAATCAACATATTCCGACAAAGAAAATGAATAAGGTGAACATTGTGAATATCCTAATTGATATAAGGTGAACATTGTGAATATCCTAATTGATGCAATAAGAAAAAGAATGCCAAAAGCATACAACTGTGTAAGGTGTGGTATAGCATAGTTAATCCACAAAAACCTGATCAGAAAATGTGCTGCATGCAACATTCCGACGCATCCTCAATGTGCTGAACTGAAGTAATGCAAGATATGAGAAAGGATAACAGAATATTTTGCTCAACATGTCTATCATGGATAGACAATGTTATTAATCAAGGCTTAATGTAATAATAGTTGAGGATGAAGAAGAAGAGGAAGAGGAAGAAGAAGAAGAGGAGAACAGAAGAGAAGTAAACAAAACTGAAATGACAGAAACAAATAAGGAAAACATAGAACAAGATTAAAGTAATGGATGCAGAGAAACTCATTG
>NC_087208.1:43873215-43874901 GCF_015104395.2 Macrobrachium nipponense | reverse complement strand
TATTCATATCTTGTTTTCTAGGCATATTTTTACATTTCTATCAAAAGTTCCATAGCATATATTTTTCCTAATTATATCAAGAAGTGAAGAGGAATTTTGAGTCTATAAAATATTATCGCTTTATATTTATTTCTTTCAATTCACAAATCTGCGTCACAATAATCACCAATTTCGAATATTACATTATCATGACCACTGTTCAATGAATTGGGGAAGATTCCTTTCTTCTCCCTTACAAAAAAATATGAAATAAAGTGAAATAAATAAAAATAAAAATAAGACGTGTCCTTCCGACATATTAATTAATCAAAAAAGATCCAAATTTGTCTGGACACCGATATCCTTTTTAACGAAGGGAAAGTTTAACGTAATTAGTAAATACGAAAAGGGTGAAAAGGCAATAAGAAAGGACTTCATTTAATTAAGACAAACTGCACCTAATAGACTTTCTTTTGAAGGCTCCGCGAAAGGGTAATTGATCAGAGATCGCGCACGGAAAGGCAAGTTAACTTCTTTGTTTGTTTTTTTTACGGGTCACTGTGAGAAATTAGAATGTGTTTATTATATTTTATTATATCAGGTTTTGCAGGTCAGGAAAGACAGTTTTTTTTCGCTGGTGAAAATGGAACAAAGAAAATCTATATATACATTTTAGCTTTCTGAAAATAAAAACTATTGTGCCTTCTTTGTCTCTCCGTCCGCACTTTTTCTGTCCGCATTTTATTCTGTCACCCTCAGATTTTATTCAAGGATAAATTTAACCATAATCGTGCATCTGGCCGTGGTTAAAGTTTCATGTGCCGATGCCCATACAGCATTATACTGTGACCACCTAAAGATTGATCTATTTTTGCTGGCCTTGATTATACGATGTACAGAAAACTCGATTGAACCCAAAAAACTTAGGTGTATTTTTTGTTTTTATTTGTTTTAAATGACTTGGATTTTGATATCACATCTTTGATACTATCGTGTCTTGAACGACTGAAATATTCATTATTATTCATTCTAATTATGATAACTGTCATTATGAGCATTATTATGATTATTATCTCTCATTATACTCATATCTAAGCCATTATAAATATCACAGCTTATCACTATTATCTGCATCAATCCATTGTCGAAACAAGACATCATCCTTATATTTCATCCACATAAATTCCAACACCTGAATCATGGATAGAATCCATGTGCCGGAAGTACGATCATGGCTAACTTTAA
The DNA here is from genome assembly GCF_015104395.2 of Macrobrachium nipponense. Lineage (NCBI taxonomy): Eukaryota > Metazoa > Arthropoda > Malacostraca > Decapoda > Palaemonidae > Macrobrachium > Macrobrachium nipponense. Next base: position 43,873,677 of record NC_087208.1, on the reverse strand, counting down.
ACTTAAATATTTCAAACTGGTATGTTTGATGATCGGAGGTTGGATGACCAAACGTACCAATTTGCAGCCCTCTAGCCTCAGTGGCTTTCGAGATCTGGGGGCGGACATTAAAATCACTGAGTCCACGAAACCTCCGCCATTTCCGTAGCTGTTGCAATAATGATTTCCATTTGCCGAAGAACACCGTCGGTCATCCGGTCCTGAACAGCAGGAGAATCCGATTATCAAATTCATAATCAGATTCACCAAGTTCGGATAATGTTTACGAGAAGAGACTAGAACTAAGATCTTTTCCTGTACATTGGAATGAAACTGATTTTCTGAGAGAGAGAGAGAGAGAGAGAGAGAGAGAGAGAGAGAGATTGAGAGAGAGAGAGAGAGAGTCATACATAGATTACTTGTTACTGTATAGGAGATAAGACTAACACACATTTTTTCCATAACATTAAAACGAAAAAAATT
>NC_087208.1:43865715-43868215 GCF_015104395.2 Macrobrachium nipponense | reverse complement strand
TGGCTGTAATCCTGTTGGATCGTACGGAGGTTGTTGCAACATTACTGAAGTCCTTCATCCAAGGGCGTGGATTGGGCACCGTAATCATACTCCCCCGGGGCGGGGCAGCGGTTACCTGGACTGGAAGAGGCAAGGCAGAGACAGCCATCAGGAGAGGGAAAAACAGCAGCCTGTCCTATAGTTAAAATCTTTTAAAAATCATACTAGTAATATAAAAATTAACAAATGGGTCTTCGTTGACAAAAGACTTGTTTCCTTTGAATGATTCTCCCAAACTTATAGCAGCTCCCTCGACTAGTTCGTCTGACATTTACATTGTTAATTTTGTTAAAGATAATTTTAGCCTCGTTCCAGTTGAGTCTATGATCATTCATGAATGCATGTGCTACTATTGCGACTGTTTGTGATTGTAGTTCATAAGCTCGCTTATGTTCGCCCAAACGTATATCTAGTCCCCGTCCACTTTCACTATAGGACAGGCTCTGTTTTTATCCTCTCTGATGCTGCCTCTGCCTTGCCTATTCTGTCCAGGTAACCGCTGCCCCACCCGCTGGGGGAGTCTGATAACGGTGCCCAATCTACGCCCTTGTATGAAGGACTTCATGTAATGTTGCAACAACCTGTACGAAGATCCAACAGGATTGCAGCCATAAGGATGATAGGGGAGAGGGTATCACCTAGTTGTTGTTTACTACCCTCGTTCTTCACCTGGCCCATTAACGAGCTAACGACCGTGTCAACGATCTTCAACACGACTCTTGTTTTTTAAATTTACCTCTGTACTTGTCGTAACGTATTCTTCATTTGGACTGAAGATGAACCCAGGGAAGGGTTCGAAAGCTTTCTGTAAAGTCTTCAAAATTATACACAGACTTTTTACACTTTGTATATTGTGGACCCTTTAGAACATGATATATACTCTCGTGATAGAGAGTTTTTCCCTACCCTATTATTATTATTATTTTTTTTTTTTTTTTTTTTTTTTTTTTTTTATTTTTTTTTTTTTTTTTTTTTTTTTTTTGCTCTATCACAGTCCTCCAATTCGACTGGGTGGTATTTATAGTGTGGGGTTCGGGTTGCATCCTGCCTCCTTAGGAGTCCATCACTTTTCTTACTATGTGTGCCGTTTCTAGGATCACACTCTTCTGCATGAGTCCTGGAGCTACTTCAGCCTCTAGTTTTTCTAGATTCCTTTTCAGGGATCTTGGATCGTGCCTAGTGCTCCTATGATTATGGGTACGATTTCCACTGGGCATATCCCATATCCTTCTTATTTCTATTTTCAGATCTTGATACTTATCCATTTTTTCCCTCTCTTTCTCTTCAACTCTGGTGTCCCATGGTATTGCGACATCAATGAGTGATACTTTCTTCTTGACTTTGTCAATCAACGTCACGTCTGGTCTGTTTGCACGTATCACCCTATCCGTTCTGATACCATAGTCCCAGAGGATCTTTGTTTGATCGTTTTCTATCACTCCTTCAGGTTGGTGCTACCGTACCACTTATTACTGCAAGGTAGCTGATGTTTCTTGCACAGGCTCCAGTGGAGGGCTTTTGCCACTGAATCATGCCTCTTTTTGTACTGGTTCTGTTGCAAGTGCCGGGCATTCACTTGCTATGTGGTTTATGGTTTCATTTTTCGTATTGCACTTCCTACATTATGGGAGAGATGTTATTTTCCGTCTATCGTACCTTGAACATCTGGTTCTTAGGGCCTGATCTTGTGCCGCTGTTATCATTCCTTCAGTTTCCTTCTTTAGCTCTCCCCTCTGTAGCCATTGCAATTGTCATCGCTGGCTAGTTCTTTAGTCTGTCTCATGTATTGTCCGTGCATTGGTTTGTTGTGAGTCCTCTGTTCTTTCTGTCTTTCTCCTGTCTCTGTATATTTCTGGGTCTTCGTCTACTTTTATTAGTCCTTCTTCCCATGCACTCTTTAGCCACTCGTCTTCACTGGTTTTCAGATATTGCCCCAGTGCTCTGTTTCGATGTTGGCGCAGTCCTCTAACTTTGTAGTCCTCTCCCTCCTTCCTTTCGTGTATGTATAGTCTGTCCGTATTTGCTCTTGGGTGTAGTGCTTTGTGTATTGTCATTTGTTTCCTGGTTTTCTGATCTATGCTGCGGAGTTCTGCCTTCGTCCATTCCACTATTCCTGCGCTGTATCTGATTACTGGCACTGCCCATGTGTTTATGGCTTTTATCATATTTCCGGCGTTGAGTTTTGACTTGAGTATCGCCTTGAGTCTCTGCATATATTCTTTCCTGATCGTTGTCCTTCATCTCTTGGTGTTTTATATCTCCTCCTTCCATTATTCCCAGGTATTTGTATCCTGTCTCATCTATGTGTTTGATGTTGCTCCCATCTGGTAGCTTTATCCCTTCAGTTCTCGTTACTTTGCCTTTTTGTATGTTGGACTAAGGCGCATTTTTCATATTATTATTATTATTATTATATTATTATTATTATTATTATTATTAATTATTATTATTATTATATTAT
>NC_087208.1:43853215-43860715 GCF_015104395.2 Macrobrachium nipponense | reverse complement strand
GGGTGGTTTGGGAGATCGTATACGGACATTGAGTTTGGATTTGCTTAGGTGGGTGACCAGCAATATAGATATTAGAAAACACTGCTTTGGGTAGGGAGTGTGGTTTGCAATCTCATCCTACATTGGTTGTTGAAAACTTGAAGGTTGCAGATTGAAGTAACTGCTATAATATATATACATGTGTATACATATATATATATATATATATATATATATATATATATATATATAATATATATATATATATATATATATATATATATATATATATATATACTATATATATATATATAAGCGAATACCACAGGAAAATTATTCCAGATGGTAATTGTCAAAAGGGTAAAAATTAAAAGAGATAATCCAGGATTATCGGATATCACACGGTCACAAACTTAAAACAGATTTGACCCTTACATTACAAAGTATCCTTACATTCCAAAACATGTAAAAACTGACTATTAATTTTGTTGCTTATATTTATCTACAACTTTTTTCAATATGAAAGCATTCTAGTTGATATAAACCAAGACTCTAATTTAGAACATTTCTATTATTTGACTTGATGAAGTAACTGCTATAATATATATACTACATATATATATATATATATATATATATATATATATATATATATATACATATACATATATACTATATAAAGATATATGCCACGAAGGAAATAAATAAACAAAGGAGTATCCGCAAGACCTTTCGACGTTCAAACGTCCGTTACTAAGCAGATGAACTGACATACATGAGGAAAAAGACAAAACAAGAAGATTCGTATAACTGACAGATAGGGATTATAAAGAGATTAGTACTAGAATCCGACACACCTGGAGATGAGTAACCTCCCCAAACAAGCATAAACAATGGGTGCAATTAAAAGTTTAAGACAATCATCTCAGATAACGCTCATATCTAAAAGACTACTGAGGCTAGAGAGCTGCAAATTGGTATGTTGATCATCCATTCTACAGTCATCAAACATACCAAATTACAGCCCTCTAGCCTTCTTAGTTTTGTTTTATTTAATTTAAGGTTAAGGTCAGCCATGTATCGTGCATCTGGCAGCGCTTTCCGGAGGCGTCGCTTACGCACTTCACTCGGCCACATCTGGGGAGCAACTGAGAATAGCTGATAGTAACGTATACAGCGTTATACCGCTGTTGTACAGAAAACTTCGGCGTATTGTCTACTTGTTTTTGTTTATTGTACAGAAAAATAACCTTAATCCACATTAATAAAAATCATTCTGAACATCAAAAGAAAAAAGGATATTGAGTATATAAGCTCGCTGGATGAAGCGATATGAAAATTATGCTGAATTGCCGTTTTAATAAAAACGTATTTTCTCCATTTAAAAGCAGAATTTTTTTTCTTTTCAAAAGGTATTCTGGTACTGATCATCAAACCGTAAGTATCGCAGCAACATCCCTTTGACCACGAGCAAAGTTTTAAGAGAGGTGCATAATATGTCGCTGGAAATGTTGCAAAAAAACGCGCGCAAATATTTTTTTTTTTTTTTTCGCCTTCATTTAGTCTCTCTCTCTTTCTCTCTAAGGAGTCAGGTCTGATATTACTTGCATAAGCTGAGTCCAGGAAATGTTCCAGTGGAAAAGACTTCGAAAATGAGTTGCTCTTTGGGGGGAGGACATGAAAATATTACTGGGATTTTTATCTCTCTCTCTCTCTCTCTCTCTCTCTCTCTCTCTCTCATCTCCATACTATATATATATATATATATATATATATATATATATATATATATATATATATATATATATATATATATATACTATATATATATATATAATATATTATAAAGAGAGAGAGAGAGAGAGAGAGAGAGAGGCAAAAATCCCAATAATATGTGCATATCGCATACACCAACCAACCTATCTGTTAACCTATCTCTCTCTGAATCTCTTTACCTAATTAGCCAAACCACTCCAACTCCCCTTATAACTGTCTTAAGCTGATTGGTCGAAAGTGGCCCCTACAGTGCTTGGCTTGACAGCCTAAATTCTGTAGATCGAATCGTCCCAGTTCCTCACAGTTTAATTTATACCAGCTGATGTGATTTCCTGGCCCAGTCTGGTTTTCCTAGGCCGACCAGACCTAGCGCTAATCTCATGACCCCAGATACTGAAGGGTACAGCCAGCCCTACGTCTTTTTTAGTGATCTTTCTATTCCAGCCATTCTGGATGATTCTTCTGTTTCTTTGACTTCAACTAATGCCACATTATTATTCATTTGTTTTTTTAATCCATTTGTTTTAATATTTGTATTAGTAGGTTCGTAATATAATGGACAGTTGTTAATATATATATATATATATAATATATATATATATATATATATATATATATATATATATATATATATATATATATATATATATATAAGATGCATATATCTTGTCTGCTTATATTTTAATGTTTCTATTAATAGGTTTCCATAGCAATGACCACTTATTTATAATTCCATATACATTATTCTTTTTAAATTGAGTGGTATTTTTATCAATACGATGTAACATGTTTAGAATATATTCATATCTTGTTTTTCTAAGCATATTTTTGTTACATTCTATCAAAAGGATTCCATAGCATATAATTTTTCCTAATTACATCAAGTAGTGAAGAGGAATTTTGAGTCTATAAAATATATCGCTTTATATTATTTCTTTCAATTCACAACTCTGCGTCACAATAATCACCAATTTCGAATATTACATTATTCACGACCACTGTTTTCAATGAATTGGGGAAGATTCCTTTCTTTACCCTTACCAAAAAAAAAATAAATAAATAAAAATAAAAAATAAGACATGTCCTTCCGACATATTAATTAATCAAAGAAGATCCAAATTTGTTCTGGACACCGATATCCATTTTTAAAGAATGGAAAAGTTTAACGTAATTAGTAAATACGAAAAGGGTGAAAAGGCAATAACAAAGGACTTCTTTTAATTAAGACAAACTACACCTAATGAGACTTTCTTTTGAAGACTCCGCGAAAAATACTGATCAGAGATCGGGCACGGAAAGGCGAGTTAAGTTTTTTTTTTTTTTTTTTTTACGGGTCACTGTGGGAAATAAAAATCTGTTTTATTATATTTTATATCAGGTTTTGCAGGTCAGGAAAGACAGGTTTTTTTTCGCTGGTGAAAATGGAACAAAGGAAATCTATAAATACATTTTAGCTTCCTGAAAAGAAAACTATTGTGCCTTCTTTGTCTGTCCGCCCTCAGATCTTCAAAACTGCTAAGACTAGAGGGCTGCAAATTTGTATGTTGATCATCCACCCTCCAATCATCAATCGTGCCAAATCGCAGCCCTTTAGCCTCAGTAGTTTTGATTTTCTTCAAGGTTAAATTTAGCCATAATCGTGCATCTGGCAACGATATAGGCCAGGCCACCACCTGGCCGTGGCTACAGTTTCATGGGCCACTGTTCATACAGCATTATACTGTGACCACCGAAAGATAGATCTATTTTCGGTGGCCTTGATTATACGATGTACAGAGAACTCGATTGGGCCGAAGAAACTTAGGTGCATTTTGTGTATATGTTTTAAATGACTTGGATTTGATATCACATCTCTGTTACTATCGTGTCTTTTAACGACTGAAATATTCATTATTACTCATTCTAATTATAATAACTGTCATTATGAGCATTATTATGATTATCATCTCTCATTATAATCATATCTAAGCCATTATAAATATCTCAGCTTATCACTAATATCTGCATCATCCATTGTCGAAAACAACAAATCATCCTTATATTTCATCCACATGAATTCCAACAGCTGGATCATGGATAGACTTCATGTGCCGGAAGTACGATCATGGCTAACTTTAACCTTAAATATTTCAAACACTGGTATTTTTGATGATCGGAGGGTGGATGACCAACGTGCCAATTGCAGCCCTCTAGCCACGGTGGTTTTCGAGATCTGGGGGCGGACATTAAAATCGCAGAGTTCACGAAACCTCTGCCATTTCCGTAGCTGTTGCAATAATGATTCCATTTGCCGAAGAAACACCGTCGGTCATCCGGTTCCTGAACAGCAGGAGAATCCGATTATCAAATTCATAATCAGATTCACCAAGTTCGGATAATTCTTCGCTCCCACAAAGAGACCGGCTGGTTTTGAACGGATTTCGAGCTGGTTATCATTAACCAGGGGATTATTAAAGCGAGAGAGAGAGAGAGAGAGAGAGACCTTACCTTACCTTACATCTTGTTCGGGTTGCCCCAGGTCCCTCAGTGTGAGGCACCTCTAATGTCTACCAGAGAGTTGCTAGTACATCTTCCGGTATATTTTGCATCTTCCAATCTTGGATGGTCTGGGATGCAGTTTAGATATTTGTCGAGCTTATTCTTAAACACATCTACGCTCACTCCTGATATATTCCTCAGATGAGCTTGCAACGCATTGAATAGACGCTGCATTATCGATGCTGGTGCGTAGTGGATTAATGTCCTGTGTGCTTTCCTTATTTTTCCTGGTATAGTTTTGGGCACATTAATCTACCTCTGCTTGCTCTTTCTGATATTTTTAGTTCCATGATATTTTCTGCTATTCCTTCTATCTGTTTCCATGCCTGAATTATCATGTACGTTCTCTTCTCCTTTCTAGACTATATAATTTAAGAATTGTAGTCTTTCCCAGTAGTCTAGGTCCTTAACTTCTTCTATTCTAGCTGTAAAGGACCTTTGTACACTCTCTATTTGTGCAATATCCTTTTGATAGTGTGGGTACCATATCATATTGCAATATTCAAGTGGACTACGAACATATGTTTTATAAAGCATAATCATGTGTTCAGCTTTTCTTGTTTGAAAGTGCCGTAACAACATCCCATTTTTGCTTTACATTTTGCCACAGAGTTGCTATTTGATCATTGCATAACATGTTCCTATTCATCATCACACCAAGGTCTTTAACTGCTTCCTTATTTGTGATGGTCTCATTATTAGGTCCCTTATATGCATATAGCTTTCTTTCTCTGTCTCCATAATTATTGATTCAAATTTATCAGAGTTAAATACCATCCTATTTTACCTCTGCCCAATCATATACTTTGTTAAGGTCTCTTTGTAGAGGCGTTCCTATCTCATACAAGTAATTTCTCTACTTATCTTGTGTCATCTGCGAAAACTACTCACTACCGAATCCTTAACATTACTGTCTATGTCTTCAATCATAATAACAAACAGTATTGCAGCTAACACCGTACCTTGCGGCACACGGATATTACCCTTGGCTTCATCCGATTTCTCGTCGTTTGCAATAACTATCTGTTTTCTGTTGTGTAAAAATTCTTTTAACCATCTTCTACTTTATCCACGATATTGTGTTTTCTAATTTTCTTCGCTAATATATTATGGTCTACTTTATCAAAAGCTTTTGCAAAGTCTAAATAAACCACATCTGTTTTCATTTCCGCTTTTCATATTTTTGAATATGTTCTCACGGTGGACTAACAGTTGGGTTTGTGTACTTTTTCCGGGTACGAAACCATGTTGTTCTTTATTAAACAAATTATTTTTTATTAAATGTTTCATAATATTTTTTTTTTTTTTTTTTTTTTTTTTTTTTTCTCATTACCCTTTCATACACTTCATAATATGTGATGTTAGACTCACAGGCCTATAATTACTTGCCTCTAGTCTTGATCCACTTTTGAAAGTAGGGGTAATATATGCTAATTTGTGCTCATCATAAATCTTGCCTGTATCTACACTTTGTCTTAATAATATTGCAAGTGGCTTTGCGATAGAATGAACTACTTTCTTTAACAAAATAGCAGGAATTCCATCAGGCCCTGCAGCAGCTCCATTTTTAATTTCATTAATAGCCTGCACAATATCAGCTTCATTTAATATCTATGTCAGCTAAATATTCACTATTTTTTCATCCCTTACTTCTATATCATTATCTTCATTATCTATTCTAGGGGTGAATTCTCTCTTATATCGTTCTGCCAGTATGTTGCAAATTTCCTTTTTTTCATTCGTTAATCTCCCTTCAATTCTCAGAGGGCCTATTTCTATCTTCTTTTATTCATCTTCTTCGCATATGAGTATAATAGTTGGGGTTTTGCTTGATATTTAATAGGGTTTTTTTTGTTTTTTTTCTTCCAAGTCCCGTTTTCATTTTCTTTTGATTGTATAATCTTTGTTCTGCATTTGCTATCTTACTTTTATTTCTATAACTTTCCATGCATTTTTCTTTTGCAAGACCTTTTTCCACTTTCTGATTTTCTGGAACAAGATCCTTCTGTCTCTTGGTATGCATGAATGATGTTTACTTGTCTTCTTCGGTATATATTTTTCCACTATTTTCTCCAATATTTTATATAATATCTCGTATTTACCCTTATGTCATCACTTACGAAAAATGTTATCCCAATCTTTGTTTTAATTCTTCATTAATTTCTGACCATTTTATATTTTTACTGTAGAAGTTGTATTTTCCATATCCTTCCCACTTTTTCATTTCTTGCTTATCTCTATTTTCACTTGCTTTGGAATGAACTGTTAATTCTATGACATTATGGTCTGAAATACTCGCATTATAAACTATTATTTCTTTAACATAATCATCTCGTTCACAAATACTAGGTCTAAAGTATTTTCCTTTCTTGTTGGCAGGTGATTTATTTGTTGAATGTTGTATTCTAGTAGCATATCTAATAGCTTTCAAATTGCCTCTTATCTTCTGCACTACTATTACTCTCTTTTTTATATGTATAAGTACAACCACAATCTCCTATTCGTTCTTTCCATTCTACGAAAGGAAAGTTGAAGTCACCAGATAGGAGAATAGTCCAGTCCTTGTGATTTCTACATATATCATCCAATTTTTCAATTATTAAGTCAAACTCTTTAGTATTAGGAGGTCTATATATTACTATGTTCATCAATTTTTCAGATTCAAATTCTACCGCCTATTAGTTCACATTCTGAGTTACTATATTTCTCATATATTTTCCTTGTTTTTTGTCTTTCCATATATTGCGGTTCCCCCTTGATTCCTATTTTTTCTATCTGATCTATAAGTTTGGAACCCTTTTATTTGATCATCATTCCAGTCTCTTGGGAATACCAGGTTTCACTTATATTCATTATATCTATTTTCTTTTCATTTTGGGTTAGTTCTTCTAAGTACTCTATTTTTCTTTTTGAGTTACTCGTAACTAAAACCTGCGCATTCATCACTATGATGGTTTGCGTGTTTTTCTCCTTCATTTAATACTGGTAGTAATAAGGGATTTTCCCATGTCTCTTTCCTGTTCTGGTATGTTGTTCTTTTTTTTCATTTCTAGAAATTCTGACATTAAAAAATCCAACGTTTTCCATAATATTTGATCTTCCTTCATCATAATTATTCATTTTGTGTCTGAATCTGCAATTTCTCCGTTTCTGCAATATCCTCTTGCATAATAAATACAGTTATTATCTCTTGAGTAGAATTTCGGA
>NC_087208.1:43835548-43848048 GCF_015104395.2 Macrobrachium nipponense | reverse complement strand
AGAAGCTGGTAAAATATTGAATGGTTATAAAAGTCTGCATCAGCTAAGGGAGTTACTAATTGTATATTTGGCGAATTCTTAGTTGTATATTTGGCGAATCTGTTAAAATACTGAATGGTTACTAAGGTCTACATCAGCTAGGGGTTGTTCCTAGTCGTATATTTGACGAAGCTGTTGAAATATTAAGTGGTAAAAAGGTCTATATCTGGTGGGGGTAGGGGTGGTTGGGGTTGTTCTTAGTTGTGTATTTGTCGAAGCTGTTTTAAATACTAAATGGTTACGAAGGTCTACATCAGCTAGGGGACCCTTATATATATTTCAATTGAGAAAGTACAGAAACTTAGGCATTGATCTGATAATCCGCGAGAATCTATAATGGGTAGTGATGTAATCTTCATTGAGTATTTCATTTTTGAATGGTTACAAAGCTCCACATCAACTAGGACCGGACCTAACTATTATATTCTAATTGAGAAGTATTGAGGCGAGCCATTGATCTGATAATCCTCTATATATCTTTGCGTTCTCATCATAAGGGCTTTTCAAGTCTTTAATATTTGGAATCCCCCAGATTTAATTTAGGCATCTAAAGGTTATCCTTCCTTTCATCCAGTTTCCAGGTCTTCTATCCAAGCGCAGATTCGATGCATGACTACCCTAAACCAATGTGTTTTTGTATATTAAAAATACATTCCTGTTTTTTATTCATTTATATCTTAATTTATCTTTTCTCGAGCTACTGATCTTTACTTTGTTTATTTTCTGTGTATTTTCCTTATGTTGTGTAACTACTCTCAAATAAACGCCATATTTCTTTGGAAGCTTGAATTTCAAGTTGATGGCCTCTGTAGGATTGTTTGATATGAATGAGGGTTCATCTCCTGAATAATATATAATAATAAATAATAATAATAATAAATAATAATAATAATAATAATAATAATAATAATAATAATAATAATAATAATAATAATAGAAAAATGCGCCTTAGTCAACATACAAAAGGCAAAGTAACGAGAACTGAAGGGATAAAGCTACCAGATGGGAGCAATATCAAACACATAGATGAGACAGGATACAAATACCTGGGTGGAATAATGGAAGGAGGAGATATAAAACACCAAGAGATGAAGGACACGATCAGGAAAGAATATATGCAGAGACTCAAGGCGTATACTCAGTCAAAAACTCAACGCCGGAAATATGATAAAAGCCATAAACACCATGGGCAGTGCCAGTAATCAGATACAGCGCAGGAATAGTGGAATGGACGAAGGCAGAACTCCGCAGCATAGATCAGAAAACCAGGAAACAAATGACAATACACAAAGCAAACCTCACCCAAGAGCAAATACGGACAGACTATACATAACACGAAAGGAAGGAGGGAGAGGACTACAAAGTATAGAGGACTGCGCCAACATCGAAAACAGAGCACTGGGGCAATATCTGAAAACCAGTAAGACGAGTGGCTAAAGAGTGCATGGAAGAAGGACTAATAAAAGTAGACGAAGACCCAGAAATATACAGAGAAGAAAGACAGAAAGAAACAGAGGACTGGCACAACAAACCAATGCACGGACAATACATGAGACAGACTAAAAGAATCTATATATATATCATATATATATATATATATATATATATATATATATATATATATATATATATTATAAAATCCGCGTAAGAAAGAGAGTGGGAACTTGAAAATGTAGAATAAACTACGAAAGTACTTGTTCCAAGTACTTTGGAGTATCTCTCTATTGCTTTTGTCTTTTCCTTTTTTTTACATTTGCGCTTGCCTCGTCCGTGCTAAGACGTGTACTATGTGTAATAATAATAATATTCCATTTCGATAATTGGATTATGGTATTACTCACTCTGGTACATAATTAACAGTGATTAATTCTGCATATTCAGCATACGATATATTGAATCAATATTATTATAATTATTATTACTATTATAATTATTGAGAAGATAAGCCCTCATTTATATGGAGTAAGTCTCAAGGGACCATTGATCTGAAATTAGCTAAATTATATCTTTATAATAAATATGATTTGGAACGCTAACTTATTTTGATAATTCGTCAACAATTACAAGCCATTGCTCCAAAATGGCCAATATTTTTTCTTTTGACTTATATATATATATTATATATATATATATATATATATATATATATATATATATATATATATATATATATAATCATATCACTTTTCCGTGATTCATATACATATAACGAGCTACAATGTCCTTTAATATCTAACTTCGCTCTACCTCGGAATTATATATTTTCATATATGGCTTAACCGAAGGTATTGTAGTAGGTAAAAGCTTCACTGACGTTCCTGGATTTGAAAGGAGGATCCTGGGATCGCGCCCCGATCCAGGCAAGTCTATATTCGGGAAAAAAATTCCCCTTCGGTTAAGCATATATGAAAATATATTAATTCCGAGGTAGAGCGAATATTAGATATTAAAGGACATTGTAGCTCGATATATGTATATGAATCACGGAAAAGTGATATGACTTATATATATATATATATATATATATATATCTATATATATATATATATATATATATATAATAAATGTTATAATGTTCTAATTTTTAAAAAAAATGTCCTTGCAGTAAAATATGAAAGTGTGGAATTTTTTGAAGTTGACGAATACTGGTTAACATTAAGTAATGAGTGCAGTGGTAAATACTTACTGGTACTAGAAAAAAACAAAACGTACGAAATACATTATACCTTTTTTATTACATTTCTGAGGCTCAGTGGTTCTTAAGCAAAATATGTCAATGGGTTTGTGTTGATAAATCACGTCTAACATTATAGAACATATTATACTTCTGGGTAATTGTCTCATTTGATCATTTTTAAACGTATAGCCTGTAATGTATTGGGCAATTGTCTCATTTGGTAATTTAAATACCTCTTTGATTATTACCAATAGAATATTCTTGGGATAAATACATCTTAAGTAATTTGTCATGTTCATTCTGTCAGTTAACTCATATATCTTAAGTTTTGTATAATTATTATAATAATCAAAGCAGATTGATTAAGTCTCTATCCTTTTACAGATGGGAAGAAGTTCTACCGTCCTGGGAAGACCATCACCGATAGTTTCAGTATGAGGTCAGTGCCAACAGGGCGCCTTACTTATCAAAATAATATATATACTATAGGTGGTCTTGCAGCATCATTCGGGCTATAGCTGCACCCACTTTTTAGCCTTTTGCTTGACCTCCATTCCTATATAACTGTTGTTGTTATTCTTGCTATGTTGGTCTTGTCTGGGGGTTAGGAATGGTCTATGGAAAACTTAAAAAGTCTGAAGAAGGTGTTTCGCGTTGAGTTAGAGATACGGGGATTTTAGGATAGGATATTCATGATTTATTTATTAGAATGAAAATGTCAAAAATAAATAATGCACATGTTAAAGTGTACAGAAACGATGATATCTGATAAATATTGCATATCTATTTTAATTTTCGTTGTTGAAACAACGCTCTAATTGACCGTGGATTTTTAGCACGTTTAATTTACGTTAAGTTACGAATACAATGTTTTACAACTTATGGGTGAATGATGTGATAATCTTGCACGCCTCCCGAGTAAGCTGGAGGTCGGATTACGCCTTGTTAAGAGACATTCTAAAAACGATAATAACTTCATCAAATTGATTGATAAGTATAACTTTTGACTTCTACAGATTCGTAAATTTTGTAAAAAAAAAAAAAAAAAAAAAAAAAAAAAAAAAAAAAACTCGGTAAATCAAAGCTAATTAGCGCTGCTTCTATTGTTTGAGCAGGATAACTCATTATCTGTTATAATAAAGGTTCTGTTCAGTAAATTGTTATAGAATCTCCATAAGCTGTTACCGGGAAATCCAATAATCCACATAATGGTTATTCTTAAGGCTTATAAAGGTTTTTCATGAAGTTAAAGACACTTTTGTAATACAAGGGCACTTTGATTAGCGATTTCAAAGGGGGTGGATAATACGGGCTTTTACTTGAGAGAGAGAGAGAGAGAGAGAGAGAGAGAGAGAGAGAGAGAGGAGAGAGAAGAAGAAGAAGAAGAGAGAGAGAAGAGAAGAGAGAAGAGAAGAAGAAGAAGAAGAAGAAGAAGAAGAAGAAGAAGAGAGAGAGAGAGAGAGAGAGACAGACAGACAGACAGGACAGACGAGGAGGAGGAAGAAGAGGAGTATAGAGAGAGAGAGAGAGAGAGAGAGAGAGAGAGAGAGAGAGAGAGAGAGAGAGAGAGAAGAAGAAGAAGAAGAAGAAGAGAGAGAGAGAGAGAGAGAGAGAGAGAGAGAGAGAGAGAGAGAGAGAGAGATGAGAAAAGAGAGAGAAAGAGTGACAGAGAGGAGGAGAAAAGGAAAAGAGAGGAGGAGACCTTACCTTACCTTACAGACCTTACATCTTGTTCGGGTGCCCATGGTCCCTCAGTGTGAGGCACCTCTAATGTCTACCAGAGAGTTGCTAGTACATCTTCCGGTATATTTTGCATCTTCCAATCTTGGATGGTCTGGGATGCAGTTTAGATATTTGTCGAGCTTATTCTTAAACACACATCTACGCTCACTCTGATATATTCCTCAGATGAGCTGGCAACGCATTGAATACGCTGCATTATCGATGCTGGTGCGTAGTGGATAATGTCCTGTGTGCTTTCCCTATTTTTCCTGGTATAGTTTTGGGCACTATTAATCTACCTCTGCTTGCTCTTTCTGATATTTTTAGTTCCATGATATTTTCTGCTATTCCTTCTATCTGTTTCCATGCCTGAATTATCATGTAGCGTTCTCTTCTCCTTTCTAGACTATATAATTTTAAGAATTGTAGTCTTTCCCAGTAGTCTAGGTCCTTAACTTCTTCTATTCTAGCTGTAAAGGACCTTTGTACACTCTCTATTTGTGCAATATCCTTTTGATAGTGTGGGTACCATATCATATTGCAATATTCAAGTGGACTACGAACATATGTTTTATAAGCATATCATGTGTTCAGCTTTTCTTGTTTTGTTTTGAAGTGCCGTAACAACATTCCCATTTTTGCTTTACATTTTGCCAACAGAGTTGCTATTTGATCATTGCATAACATGTTCCATATTCATCATCACACCAAGGTCTTTAACTGCTTCCTTATTTGTGATGGTCTCATTATTAGGTCCCTTATATGCATATAGCTTTCTTTCTCTGTCTCCATAATTTTATTGATTCAAATTTATCAGAGTTAAATACATCCTATTTTTTACCTCTGCCCAATCATATACTTTGTTAAGGTCTCTTTGTAGAGCGTTCCTATCTTCATCACAAGTAATTTCTATACTTATTCTTGTGTCATCTGCGAAACTACTCACTACCGAATCCTTAACATTATTGTCTATGTCTTCAATCATAATAACAAAAAACAGTATTGCAGCTAACACGTACCTTGCGGCACACCGGATATTACCTTGGGCTTCATCCGATTTCTCGTCGTTTGCAATAACTATCTGTTTTCTGTTGTGTAAAAATTCTTTTAACCATCTTCCTACTTTATCCACGATTGTGTTTTCTAATTTTCTTCGCCAAATATATTATGGTCTACTTTATCAAAAGCAATTTTGCAAAGTCTAAATAAACCACATCTGTTTCATTTCCGCTTTTCATATTTTTGAATATGTTTTCACGGTGGACTAACAGTTGGGTTTGTGTACTTTTTCGGGTACGAAACCATGTTGTCCTTTATTAAACAAATTATTTTTATTAGATGTTTCATAATATTTTTCTTCATTACCCTTTCATACACTTTCATAATATGTGATGTTAGACTCACAGGCCTATAATTACTTTGCCTCTAGTCTTGATCCACTTTTGAAAGTAGGGGTAATATATGCTAATTTGTGCTCATCATATATCTTGCCTGTATCTACACTTTGTCTTAATAATATTGCAAGTGGCTTTGCGATAGATGAACTACTTTCTTTAACAAAATAGCAGGAATTCCATCAGGCCCTGCAGCAGCTCCATTTTTAATTTCATTAATAGCCTGCACAATATCAGCTTCATTAATATCTATGTCAGCTAAATATTCACTATTTTATCCCTCCCTACTTCTATATCATTATCTTCATTATCTATTCTAGGGGTGAATTCTCTCTATATCGTTCTGCCAGTATGTTGCAAATTTCTTTGTTTTCATTCGTTAATCTCCCTTCAATTCTCAGAGGGCCTATTCTATTCTTCTTTTATTCATCTTCTTCGCATATGAGTATAATAGTTTGGGGTTTTGCCTTGATATTTATAGGGTTTTTTCTTCCAAGTCCCGTTTTTCCATTTTCTTTTGATTGTATAATCTTTTGTTCTGCATTTTCTCTCTTACTTTTTAGTTCTATAACTTTCCATGCATTTTTTTTCTTTTGCAAGACCTTTTTCCACTTTCTGATTTCTGGAACAAGATCCTTCTGTCTCTTGGTATGCATGAATGATGTTTACTTTTCTTCTTCGGTATATATTTTTCCCACTATTATCTCCAATATTTTATATAATATCTCCGTATTACCCTTATGTCATCACTTACGAAAATGTTATCCAATCTTTGTTTAATTCCTTCATTAATTTCTGACCATTTTATATTTTTACTGTAGAAGTTGTATTTTCCATATCCTTCCCACTTTTTCATTTCTTGCTTATCTCTATTTTCACTTGCTTTGGAATGAACTGTTAATTCTATGACATTATGGTCTGAAATACTCGCATTATAAACTATTATTTCTTTAACATAATTCATTCTCGTTCACAAATACTAGGTCTAAAGTATTTTCCTTTCTTGTTGGCAGGTGATTTATTGTTGTGAATGTTGTATCTAGTAGCATATCTAATAGCTTTTCAAATTGCCTCTTATCTTCTGCACTACTATTATACTCTCTTTTTTATATGTATAAGTACAACCACAATCTCCTATTCGTTCTTCCATTCTACGAAAGGAAAGTTGAAGTCACCAGATAGGAGAATAGTCCAGTCCTTGTGATTTCTACATATATCATCCAATTTTTTCAATTATTAAGTCAAACTCTTTAGTATTAGGAGGTCTATATATTACTATGTTCTACATCAATTTTTCAGATTCAAATTCTACCGCTATTAGTTCACATTCTGAGTTACTATCTCATATATTTTTCCTTGTTTTTTGTCTTTCCCATATATTGCGGTTCCCCCTTGATTCCTATTTTTTCTATCTGATCTATAAGTTTGGAACCCTTTTATTTGATCATCATTCCCAGTCTCTTGGGAATACCAGGTTTCACTTATATTCATTATATCTATTTTCTTTTCATTTTAGGGTTATTCTTCTAAGTACTCTATTTTTCTTTTTGAGTTACTCGTAACTAAACCCTGCGCATTCATCACTGATGGTTTGCGTGTTTTTCTTCTTCATTTAATACTGATAGTAATAAGGATTTTCCCATGTCTCTTTCCTGTTCTGGTATGTTGTTCTTTTTCATTTCCAGAAATTCTGACATTAAAAAATCCAACTTTTCCATAATATTTGATCTCCTTCATCATAATTATTAATTTTGTGTCTGAATCTGCAATTTTCGCCGTTTCTGCAATATCCTCTTGCATAATAAATACAGTTATTATCTCTTGAGTAGAATTTCGGAGCTGATGCTTTGAAATTTTTTGCTGACACCTCTGCATATCTCATTGGTGTTTGCTTTTCTCTTTTACCTGATATTCTTGATTTCTCTCTTTATTTGTTTCTTTCTTATTTGGATTTTATTACTTGGTTGGTTATTTATTTGATTATGATTCATGGCTACAGGGTGCATATATTTGCATTTTTTGTCGAACTTACATCCTTTTCCTTCTTTTAGGTGTTTACATATTTTTGGATGCAGATCTCTGCAATCATCCCCATATCCATCTAAGTATGCACATTTACCATATATTTCATAGTTTTGACATATCTTAGGATGTTTGTAGTAACATCTTTCTCCAAATCTGCAATTCCTCTTTTCAAAAGGTTGCAGATTTTGTCTTTCTGTCTATTTTTTTCCTCTTTCCCGTCATTGTATAGATCTGGGTAGAGCCTCTTCGGGATTTGCTTTTCTGTTGTCATATCGTAATTTATTTCTTCGTAGGTATGCTGCTTTATTGCCTCATATGTAGTATCAATGAGTATCTCTGCATCCATACTTTTATCTTGTTCTTTTTTTTCCTTATTTTTTCTGTCATTTCATTTTTGTTTACTTTACTTCCGTTTTCCTCTTCTTCTTTTCTTCTTCTTCTTCCTCTTCCTCTTCTTCTTCATCCTCAACTATGTACATTCAATCTTGATTTAATAACATTGTCTATCCATGATAGACATGTTGAACAAAAAATTCTGTATCTTTTCTCAAATCTTGTATTACCTCAGCACACTGTGGATGGGTCGGAATGTTGCATGCAGCACATTTTCTGATTAGGTTTTGGGGATTGGATTACTATGCTATACCAAACCTTACACAGTTTGCATGCTTTTGGCATTCTTTTTCCTAATGCATCAATTAGTATATTCACAAGATTCACCTTATTCATTTCTTGTCGGAATATGTTGGTTTATGTATATTTTCTTTATGATCTCTTGACCACTTGGATTTTATTTGGAACTTCTTCAATTATTTTCAAGATGTTTTCATTAGATTTGTTCCAGTTTGAAGGATTATATCCTTCTAATATATCTATGAATGCTTTTGTATCTTTTTGGTTAGGACTGTTGCTGATTTCATAGATGATGCCAGTTCCCTTCCTGCTACCTCATCGTATTGCGAATCTGCTAAACACGCCAAATTACGCCACCTTTTTCCCGCAGTTGGAACTTACTTGCCATCTTGTTCTGATTTATAGTATTACACTTGATAAACTAACTTAGAAGACGCTTTATCCTACTATTTTCACACTAATCTTATCACCGATAGTTCACGAACACTTCTAGATATTTCTCAAATTCTAGTCGTATGTTAAACTTGTGATATCTGTTGATTATTGTGACTTCACGCGGGTACGTCTCACCAAGCAAGATGGCTACTACTAGAGAGAGATAAAGAGGAGAGAGAGAGAGAGAGAGAGGAGAGAGAGAAGAGAGAGCGAGAGAGATGAGAGAGAGAGAGGAGATTTTAATTTCTTTTGAACTTATTCTGAGAGACAGCTGGCAACAGATAGTTACTTTATAAATGATATGGAGAAGAGAGAGATAGAGAGAGAGGAGAGAGAGAGAAGAGCGGGAGAGGAGAGAGATTTCTCTTCAATATGATTCAAGATAGATAGAGGGGAGAGTCTTTTTGAACGGCATTCACGAGAGAGAGAGAGAGAGAGAGAGAGAGGAGAGAGAGAGAGAGAGAGAGAGACGGGGAAAAGAATCTCAGTCGCACATCTCATTAAAAAAAAAAAACTCATTATTCCACTTCAACAACCAACATAAGCCATCTTTCGTAACATACTCCATCCCATTGACTTAAAATAATCTCATACCTCGTCCTTTGAAGGTGTTTTTTTTTTTTTAAATCGATGAAATTAACCCTCTCCTCTTCTCTAAGCCCTTGAAAGCAACCTCTGATTCTTAGGGAACCCGGAACTCCATATCAAGGGTCTCTCGTATTTATAACCAAAAAACAAAAACCAGAGAACTCGAGTATTGTGTGTTGGGGTGGGGGAATCTGCCTGTGAAGGAGTGAAAAATCCCTTTCTCTCTTTTCCAAGGTCACTACAGGCACACACATCCGGTTGTGAGTAGGTTTAACATGGCGGGCTGTTAAAATATCAAATAGCTACAAAGGTGTACATCAATTAGGGTGTTCCTAATTGCATATTTGGCGAAGCTGTTAAAGTATCAAATAGTTACAAAGATGTACATCAGCTAGGGGGGGTGGTTCCTAATGTATATTTGGCGAAGCTGATAAAATATTAAATGTTTATAAAGGTCTACATCAGGTAGGGGTGTTCCTAGTTGTATATTTTGGCAAAGCTGACAAAATATTTAAATGTTGCAAATGTGTACATCAGGTAGGGGTGGGGGTGGGGCGTTCTAAGTTGTATATTTGGAGAAGCTGTTAAGATATTGAATGGTTATAGAAGTCTGCATCAGCTAAGGGAGTTACTAATTGTATATTTGTCGAATTCTTAGTTGTATATTTGGCGAATCTGTTAAAATACGAATGGTTACTGAGGTCTACATCAGCTAGGGGTTTGTTCCTAGTCGTATATTTGACGAAAGCTGTTGAAAATAAATTTAAGTGGTTAAAAAGGTCTATATCTGGTGGGGGTATGGTTGGGGTGTTCTTAGTTTGTGTATTTGTCGAAGCTGTTTAAATACTAAATGGTTACGAAGGTCTACATCAGCTAGGGTACCCTTATATATATTTCAATTGAGAAGTACAGAAACTTAGGCATTGATCTGATAATCCGCAAGAGAATCTATAATGGGTAGTGATGTAATCTTCATTGAGTATTTCATTTTTGAATGGTTACAAAGCTCCACATCAACTAGGACCGGACCTAACTATTATATTCTAATTGAGAAGTATTAACGCGAGCATTGATCTGATAATCCTCTATATATCTTTGCGTTCTCATCATAAGGGCTTTTCAAGTCTTTAATATTTGGAATCCCCCAAAGATTTAATTTAGGCATCTAAAGGTTATCCTTCCTTTCTCATTTCCAGAGGTCTTCTATCCAAGCGCAGATTCGATGCATGACTACCCTAAACCAATGTGTTTGGTATATTAAAAATACATTCCTTTTTTTATTCATTTTATATCTTAATTTATCTTTTCTCTAGCTACTGATCTTTACTTTGTTTATTTCTGTGTATTTTCCATTATGTTGTGTAACTACTCTCAAATAAACGCCATATTCTTTGGAAGCTTGAATTTCAAGTTGATGGCCTCTGTAGGATTGTTTGATATGAATGAGGGTTCATCTCCTGAATAATAATAATAATAATAAATAATAATAATAAATAAATAATAATATAAAATAATAATAATATAATAATAATAATAATAATAATAATAATAATAATAATAATAATATAGAAAAATTAAAAATGCGCCTTAGTCAACATACAAAAAAGGCAAAGTAACGAGAATTGAAGGGATAAGCTACCAGATGGGAGCAACATCAAACACATAGATGAGACAGGATACAATACCTGGAATAATGGAAGGAGGAGATATAAAACACCAAGAGATGAAGGACACGATCAGGAAAGAATATATGCAGAGACTCAAGGCGCATACTCAAGTCAAAACTCAACGCCGGAAATATGATAAAAGCCATAAACACATGGGCAGTGCCAGTAATCAGATACAGCGCAGGAATAGTGGAATGGACGAAGGCAGAACTCCGCAGCATAGATCAGAAAACAGGAAAACCAAATGACAATACACAAAGCACTACACCCAAGAGCAAATACGGACAGACTATACATAACACGAAAGGAAGGAGGGAGAGGACTACAAAGTATAGAGGACTGCGCCAACATCGAAAACAGAGCACTGGGGCAATATCTGAAAACCAGTGAAGACGAGTGGCTAAAGAGTTGCATGGGAAGAAGGACTAATAAAAGTAGACGAAGACCCAGAAATATACAGAGACAGGAGAAAGACAGAAAGAACAGAGGACTGGCACAACAAACTGCACGGACAATACATGAGACAGCTAAAGAACTAGCCAGCGATGACAATTGGCAATGGCTACAGAGGGGAGAGCTAAAGAAGGAAACTGAAGGAATGATAACAGCGGCACAAGATCAGGCCCTAAGAACCAGATATGTTCAAGGTACGATAGACGGAAATAACATCTCTCCCTATGTAGGAAGTGCAATACGAAAAATGAAACCATAAACCACATAGCAAGTGAATGCCCGGCACTTGCACGAACCAGTACAAAAAGAGGCATGATTCAGTGGCAAAAGCCCTCCACTGGAGCCTGTGCAAGAAACATCAGCTACCTTGCAGTAATAAGTGGTACGAGCACCACCTGAAGGAGTGATAGAAAACGATCAGGCAAAGATCCTCTGGGACTATGGTATCAGAACGGATAGGGTGATACGTGCAAACAGACCAGACGTGACGTTGATTGACAAAGTCAAGAAGAAAGTATCACTCATTGATGTCGCAATACCATGGGACACCAGAGTTGAAGAGAAAGAGAGGGAAAAAAGGTATAATATCAAGATCTGAAAATAGAAATAAGAAGGATATGGGATATGCCAGTGGAAATCGTACCCATAATCATAGGAGCACTAGGCCACGATCCCAAGATCCCTGAAAAGGAATCTAGAAAAACTAGAGGCTGAAGTAGCTCCAGGACTCATGCAGAAGAGTGTGATCCTAGAAAGGCGGACACATAGTAAGAAAAGTGATGGATCTCCTAAGGAGGCAGGATGCAACCCGGAACCCCACACTATAAATACCACCCAGTCGAATTGGAGGACTGTGATAGAGCAAAA
>NC_087208.1:43822848-43827548 GCF_015104395.2 Macrobrachium nipponense | reverse complement strand
CCTTCCTTATGGGTTTTCACGTTCCCATAGAGGTAACCAAGGCTGAAGTCCCCTTGGATGGGCGGAAGGTGGACTGCATTGGTTTGCGGCATTAATGGTACTGATGACACGGTTGGCATCCCTTTTGATGTCTTCCGTAGGTTCCGTGTGAGACGTTCAAACTTTTGAGGAGTCGGACAGGATAGCGTCGAGCTTCTCATGGTATTCCTTCGTTGTTATTAAGACGAAAAGCGGCCGTCTTATCTGCCCGTCGCACAGTATGTCTTCTTTGGCCTCCAACTCCTAGCTGCTTCCTTCATCTCTCTGGGTGAAGATGCCACTGGTGGTGTGGGCCCCCTCTCCGTGAGGGCTTCGCGAGCAGGAGGGGCTAGAGGGCGTCTGTTGTTCGGACAATGTTCCGGGTCTCGAGCTGTTGGATGGAGTCGAGCAGGAGTTCGATTTCAAGTCTTTTCTCATGTTTGCTTAGGCTTAGACATGAAGTGACAGTTAAGCCTAGTCGAAGCAGAGCGTCTTGGTCGGGAGAAGGTTGGAAGTCAGTGAGATTGATGTAGCTTGCCGCCGTTGAGAGAGATCAGCTTTCGCATGACGCCCTTTATGCGTTTTTTCATATCTTCGTCTCGGAGGCGGAAAGGCAGGCATCAATGTCATCGAAAATTTGACTACCCCACAACTGAAATTTTTACCAATAAAATCCAATCGTTTCTACCTAACTGAGATGTCAACCTTCGGTGCGTTGCTCACCAGTTTAAGCAACAATGAGAAAGCAATAATTAGAAAAATAGAGAAGAACCTGTATAAAATTAATGCAGCTGAGGCAGCAATTACTTTAAAAAAAAAAATAAATAATAATAATAATAATAATAATAATAATACGATTGGATTCCCACAACGTGCAACTGGGCGAAAACAAAATCAACAATTCACCTGTTTATTGTGGAGCTTTTTCCTCTTCCAGGAAACTTAAATCAGAGACGGGCGAAGCGACAAACAAGCAATGCTGTCAGCACCAATTGCTCCAAGAAAGCCATTTGCCGCTCCGCATGAATGATAAAGATTCTGGAAGCCACAAAAACTGAAAGAATTTCGTGGTATCGAAATGTTCCTGTTGTCGACAGCCGACGTCACAAACTGAGAATTGCATAAATGTAAAAAGAGGGGAAAATCATGTCTCTCATGTTTTATGTTTGGTGAATATTGACTTTGCAGAAGTATCGTCGTTATGGTAGTTTATTTATTTATTCATTTATTTATTTTTATTTTTATTATTATTATTATTATTATTATTATTATTATTATTATTATTATTATTATTATTATTGTTATTGTTATTGTTATTGTTATTGTTATTTTGGAAGAAGACCTTTTAAAGAAATTCTGCCACTTTATTCAACACTATTATTATTATTATGATTATTATTATTATTTACTGAAGAACTGGCACGTGTTAAAAACCAAAAGAAATTAGATCTTTTAGTTCTTACGAAGTATTTTGATAAATTTAATAGTGATTTTTTTAATTCTTCAAGTTAGACGTTTTTTTTGCCATTCGAGATTGTATGATGAATTATTACTGAAGAACTGACATGTGATAAAAACCAATAGAAATTTAAGTTCTTACGAACTATTTCGAAAAGTTTAATATTGATAGTTTTATCCTTCAAGTTGAATGATAGTTTTCAAGACTTACTTCCAGTAAATGGAAACAAATGTTCTCGGGGTTGGGGGCTGGGGTGAGGGAGGAAGGGGTGGGAGTTGGTTAACTGGAAGTCATGCGTGCAAATGATTGTGGGAGATTGTTCCTGAATGAGCGTGGAGTCTCTCTCTCCCTCCCTCCCTCTCAACTACATATATATATATATATATATATATATATATATATATATATATATATATATATATATATATATATATATATATATATATATATATATATAGTATGTATGTATGTATTTAGATTGCATTACTTTAGTAATATAAAGCTACTTTGATTAGTGATTTCAAAGTGATTTACTGCGCGCGCGAGAGAGGGAGAGAGAGAGAGAGAGAGAGAGAGAGAGAGAGAGAGAGAGACAGAGAGAGAATTTTCAATTTTCATTTGAACATTAGTCATGAGAGAGACAGGCTGACAGCAGATAGTTTCCTTGATAATGATAAGAGAGAGAGAGAGAGAGAGAGAGAGAGAAGCCTATTTCACATTGCTCTTTTCCCTCTCCCAATACCTTCAGGATTCTTCTTGCCACCCTATCCAGCACTCACGGCTTATAAATACCCACTCAGGCGACATCCGTTGCCTCTTGGCCCAACTTGGAAATTCGGACACTTGTATACGAGGTCAGGTCACCTGCACTTCGGGATTGATTTCCCAAAGGGGGAGGGATGCATTTGCCGCTGTTCAAGTCCTTCTTTTTCTTTTTCTTTTTCTTCTTCTTTTCTTCCTCTTCTTCTTCTAAGCGCAGCTGCTGAGCCTGTTCAGATGGCAGGCAAGAAAGCGCTTTTCTAGCTTCAATGTCTTTTAATTTAAATCCATGGTATGAATTAAAAATTGATTAAGCTTGTGTGTGAAAAATTATTTCAGGACTCTTGTAAAGCTCGTATGTTATACTCAACTATGGGAATATAATCAATGAGTAAATTGAACCAACAGTACTGATAATAGGCCGCATAGGGATATTTTCTTTGTGTGTTTTGACTAATCCGTACAAGTAAGGTAGCGAAGGAGATTTGACTGACAATTTGCCTAGTAGTTCTGTTTTATCTTTAAGGATACTTTTCACTATGCTATTGAAGTTTTTTATGACTTGATCAAGGGGATTTATTGTTCGTTTTTTATAAGTCACATCATCATCCAGTAGGGGTTGCATACGTGATATGTAGTCAGCTATATCAAAATTACTATACTATTTGACTTATCAGCTTTTGTAATGTGGATATTATTGTCCTTTTTAAGATCGGTCAAACTTTTCTTTTAGCGAGCAGGGAAGTTGCTTTCATGCTAAACGTTGGCAGCTCCGTAAACAATGCCTTTTATAATATCAACATGATTTTGAGGAAGATCACAATAATTTTCAAATTTACTTAGCGTCGAAATTATTATCAACTAAAAATTCCCCTTCGGTACATATATGAAAATATATCAATTCCGAGGTAGAGCGAATTAGATATTAAAGGACATTTGCAGCTCGAATGATCTATATGAATCACGGTGATGTGATAATTATTCATTACAAGGCTACGTTGGTCAAACGTTCGAATATGCTAACATGGTAGAGGGGGTTTCATATCGATTCTAATTACAAAAACGCCGAGTTCGACGGTGAATTTGTAAGGCCAGAATCGATATAAACTTATAGCCTCTCTGTTGGCCGACTCGATAACGTCACTAGGCCGTCCTGATTTCGTTCTCATCCCCATGAAGGGACGAAATTATTATCACCTAAAAATTCCCCTTCGGTACATATATGAAAATATATCAATTCCGAGGTAGAGCAAATTAGATATTAAAGGACATTTGTAGCTCGAATGATCTATATGAATCACGGTGATGTGAGAATTATTCTATATATATATATATATATATATATATATATATATATATATATATATATATATATATATATATATATATATATATATATATATATATATATATATATATATATATATATATATATATATATATATATGTATATATTTATATATTTACATATATTACACTCAGAGGAAATTATAAATGACATGACTGCCACCCACCCAGGATTCGAACCTATGTAGTTTTGGGTTAATGCACGCACTAACAGAGCATTTATCGACTCAACCATCAAGGTCAATGAACAACTACCTTCAATAAACTATTGATAGAAAGGTTTGTCGAAATGAGTCGTGAAAATCCATAAAATTATATGATTAAAATTCAACGTGCTCTTAATTCAAATCCATATTACTTCGCAGGGATGGGTTGATAAAAGCAGTAATTTGATATTAAAATTAAGAAAACAAACAGACTACGATATAACGCTCTCAAACAAATACATAAAGTCATATTTACATATCTTGGACTATGCTATGTAAGATTTGCTCTGCATGACAATGAGAGAGAATTACGTAAGTCGTTGGCCATAAAATACGAGCCGGGCCAAACCTCTGCTTTTAAATTATGTACAAAGTGTAAATCCAACAATGACGATACGAAACCACAATAGAAAATCTCACAACAAAGGAAGCAGCCAAACTCCCAGAAGATTTTGATGAGAATATGTTTCGGTTCGGTGCCAACACAACTTTATACATTTTGGAGTGCGTGATAATATGCTATCATATTTCAGCTTCCTTATATCTTCAATAACATTATTATTATTGTTTTTTTTTTGGTCTATCATAGTCCTCTAATTCGACTGGGTGGTATTTATAGTGTGGGGTTCCGGGTTGCATCCTGCCTCCATAGGAGTCCATCACTTTTCTTACTATGTGCACCGTTTCTAGGATCACACTCTTCTGCACGAGTCCTGGAGCTACTTCGGCCTCTAGTTTTTCCAGATTCCTTTTCAGGCATCTTGGGATCGTGCCTAGTGCTCCTATGATTATGGGTACAATTTCCACTGGCATATCCCATATCCTTCTAATTTCTATTTTCAGGTCTTGATACCTCAAATGCAGCAAGGCCTCTAGAGTGTATATTCTCTCAAGAGAATCTGCAAATTTTC
>NC_087208.1:43765348-43812848 GCF_015104395.2 Macrobrachium nipponense | reverse complement strand
TTTTGAACATCAAAAGACAAAAGGATAATGAGTGTATAAGCTCGCTGATGAAGGGATAGAAGATTATGCTGAATTGCCGTTTTAATAAAAACGTATTTTCTCCATCTAAAAGCAGAATTTTTTTTTTTCAAAAGGTTATGGTTACTGATCATCAAACCGCAAGTATCGCAGGCAACATCCCTTTGACCACGAGCAAGTTTTAAGAGAGGTGCATTTTCGCTGGAAATGTGCAAGAAAACACGCGCAAATATTTCATTTTTTTTTATTTTTCGCCTTCATTTCGGCTCTTTCTCTCTCTCTTTCTCTCTAAGAGTCAGGTCTGATATTACTTGCGTAATCTGAGTCCAGTAAATGTTCCAGTGGAAAAGAAAAGACTTTCTAAAATGAGTTGCTCTTTTGGGGGAGGACATGAAATATTACAGGGATTTGTTTATCTCTCTCTCTCTCTCGTCTCTCTCATCTCTCTCTCTTCTCTCTCCTCTCTCTCTCTATAATATATAATATATTATATATATATAATATATATATATATATATATATATACATATCATATATATATATATATATATATATATTATATATATATATATAATATATATATATATATATATCTCTCTCTCTCTCTCTCTCTCTCTCTCTCTCTCTCTCTCTCTATGTATATATATATATATAGATATAATATATATATATATATATATATATATATATATATATATATATATATAAGATGCATATATCTTTCCTGCTTATATCGTAATGTTTCTATCAATAGGTTTGCATAGCAATGACCACTTATTTATAGTTTCATATACATATTCTTTTTGAATTAAGTGGTATTGCTATCAACAGATTTACCCACTACCCGACCACGAAAAATTTTTAGAATATATTCTATCTTGTTTCTAAGAATATTTTTACATTTCTATCAAAAGGTTTCCATAGCATATAATTTTCCTAATTACATCAAGAAGTGAAAAGGAATTTTGAGTCTATAAAATATTATCGCTTTTATATTTATTTCTTTCAATTCACAAATTTGCATCACAATAATCACCAATTTCGAATATTACATTATTCATGACCACTGTTCACTGAATTGGGGAAGATTCCTTTCTTCTTCCTTACCAAAAAAAATAAATAAATAAAAATGAAATGAATAAAAATAAAAATAGACATGTCCTTCCGATATATTAATTAATCAAAGAAGATCCAAATTTGTTCTGGACACCGATATCCATTTTTAAACGAAGGGAAAGTTTAATGTAATTAGTAAATAAGAAAAGGGCGAGAAGGCAATAAGAAGGACTTCTTTTAATTAAGACAAACTGCACCTAATGAGACTTTCTTTTGAAGGCTCCGCGAGGAAATAACTTGATCAGAGATCGCGCACGGAAAGGCAAGTTAACTTCTTTGTTTTATTTTACGGGTCACTGTGGGAAATAAAAATCTGATTTATTATATTTGATATCAGGTTTTGCAGGTCAGGAAAGACAGGTTTTTTTTTTCGCTGGTGAAAATGGAACAAAGGAAATCTATATACATTTTAGCGTTTCTGAAAAGAAAAACTATTGTGGCTTCTTTGTCTCTCCGTCCGCACTTTGTTCTGTCCGCCCTCAGATCTTAAAAACTGACAAGACTAGAGGGCTGCAAATTTGTATGTTGATCATCCACCCTCCAATCACAATGTGCCAAATCGCAGTCCTCTACCCAGAGTAGTTTTGTTTTATTCAAGGTTAAATTTAGCCATAATCGTGCATCTGGCAACAATAAATAGGCCAGACCACCACCTGGCTGTGGTTAAAGTTTCATGTGCCGATGCCATACAGCATTATACTGTGACCACCGAAAGATAGATCTATTTTCGGTGTCCTGATTATACGATGTACAGAAAACTCGATTGAGCCGAAGAAACTTACGTGCATTTTTATTTGTTTTAAATGCTTGGATTTTGATATCATACCTTTGTTACTATAGGGAATTTTTAACGACTAATATATTCATTATTATTCATTCTATTATGATAACTGTCATTATGAGGTTTATTATGATTATTATCTCTCATTATAATCATATCTAAGCCATTATAAATATCTTAGCTTATCACTATCTGCATCATCCATTGTCGAAACAAGACATCATCCTTATATTTCATACACAAATTCCAACAACTGAATCATGGATAGACCCCATGTGCCGGAAGTACGATCATGGCTAACTTTAACCTTAAATATTTCAAACACTGGTATGTTTGATGATCGGAGGGTGGATGACCAACGTGCCAATTTGCAGCCCTCTAGCCTCAGTAGTTTTCAGGATCTGAGGCCGGACAGAAAAATCACAAAATCACAGAGTCCACGAAACCTCCGCCATTTCCGTAGCTGTTGCAATAATGAGTCCATTTGCCGAAGAACACCGTCGGTAATCCGATTCCTGAACAGCAGGAGAATCCGATTATCAAATTCATAATCAGATTCACCAAGTTCGGATAATCCTTCGCTCCCATAAAGAGACCGGCTGGTTTTGAACGGATTTCGAGCTGGTTATCATTTAAACAGGGGCTTATTAAAACGAGAGAGAGAGAGAGAGAGAGAGAGAGAGAGAGAGAGAGAGAGAGAGAGAGAGAGAGAGAGAGAGAGAGAGCTGTCATGCACGAATTATTTGATGTGTACGAGAAAAGACGCACTAATATCTTTTCATGTGCACTGAAATGAAACAGTTGATTTTCTGAGAGAGAGAGAGAGAGAGAGAGAGAGAGAGAGAGAGAGAGAGAGAGAGAGAGAGAACGATGTTCATGCATAGATTACTTGTTAATGTATAGGAGATAAGACTAACACACATTTTTTCCATAACATTAAAACGAAAAAAATTTATTCGCGTTATCTGAAATGTGTCAAAAATCTAACTGAAAATATATTACTAAGTTTGTCTTTCCTTCCGTTTTAATTCATTATTTTTCTTTCTTTCCTGATAAATGGTTTCTTCTTTCTGTATTTCCCATTTTACCTTCTGTTACTTCTTTCAATTGAATACCATGATTTTCTTAGGTAGCCGAAAATTCAAGTTAAAGGCTCCTGTGAGCTTCTTCTATATGAACAGGGTACACCTTTTTAATAATAATAATAATAATAATAATAATAATAATAATAATAATAATAATAATAATAATAATAATAATGATAATAATAATAATAATAAAAACAATTAAGCATTTAATAATTTAAGAGTAAGGTTCTACGTTCAGCTATTTGAAAACTGACAGTGACCAGTATTTAGAAAAAAGTCAAATTAAAACAAAAATCCCCTCAAAAGTGTAATAATAATAATAATTATGATAATAATAATAGTAACAATTATGATGTCCTGCTCTCATCTGATTTTTGAAAAAAGATATTGTCTAGTGTTTGGAAAAAGGCCAAAATTAAAAATTTAAAAAAATTCCTAAAAGGTGTATTTCAAACTGACTTAAAATACCAAATTAATTTTCCTTCCCTCACGTTATTTAAAATGCCAATAAATTCTGACTCAAAAATGTGATTAAAAAACAGATAAAAAAAGGATATATATACTGGAGGTTCACAGAACCTGCTGCCGAATAATTCGGGTCGTTGTTGTTGGATTTAAATGGCGGAACGGATTCGGACTTGAACATTTCATGTACAGGCTGCTTCTCTTAGATGTACAAGTGAAATGGAAAGGATTCGGGACATGAAGACAGAGAAGAGAGAGAGAGAGAGAGAGAGAGAGAGAGAGAGATGGTCAGAAAGACAGAGACACAGAGAGAGAGAGAAAAGAGGGAAAGAGAGATGGAGAGTGAAGAGAATGACAGAAACAGAAAAAAGAGAGACAGAGAGAGAAAAAAAACATACAGAAAGATGAGAGAGATATGGATAGAATGAGAGAGAGAGAGATGAGGAGAGAGAGAGACAAGAGGAGAGACCAGAGAAACGAATGGAGAGAAAGATAGAGACAACCCCCCAGGAAAACAAAAAGAGGGACAGAGAAGAGATAAAGAGAAAAACATACAGATAGAGAGAAAGAGAGAGAGATATGGAGAGAAACACAGACACAAAAAAAGAGAGACAGAGAGAGAGAAAGAGAAAAAACATACAGATAGAGAGAGAAAGATGGAGAGAAAGACAGAGTTCACAGAGAGAGAGAGAGAGAGAGAGAGGAGAGAGAGAGAGAGAGAGAGAGAGAGAGAAGCATACAGAAAGAAAAAGAGAGAGAGAGAAACAGACAGACGGTCCTAGGGCAATTCGTCCCTGGTGAATTTGTAGTTGCCCAATTCGTCGCGCTCAATTCATCGTTGCTCAATTTATTATTTTCCGTTTTGGACAGTTGGAAACAAAAGGTTTTACTTAGATAGAGTTACTTCTAAAGAATACACCCATCCAACAAACATGGCTACCTGCAAGATTTTAATTTTAGAGAAAGGAAAAAACAAAGTTGTTGATGAAGAGAATTATATATATACTAAGAATAAGGAGAGTGCAGATAGACTGAAGATCTACTGGAAGTGTGAAAATCGTGCATCAAGGCGTGAGACTTCATACTGATGAAAACTATATAGAGATTAAGAAGGTTGGTATCCACAATCACGCTTCACAGCCGCAGAGGTAAATGCGAAGACTGTGGTCTCAAATATTTAAAGCAAGTCAAATTTCATCTCGTGAGGCACCTCGCTCAATAAATTGCTGGTGAAGTTGAAAAGTTAAAACGAATGTGTTTTTATCACAAATTCCTCGGTTGGAACAACTCAGTAAGAATATCAGACGTTGGAGGAAAGCAGCTTTTAATTATCCCGCAACCCACAAACAAATGTTGGGTTCTCCATTCCAAGTGAATACTCTTGCTTAGACACTAATGAAATTTTTAAAGTATGATAGTGGAATCGAAGATTCAAGCAGAATATTGATATTTGCAAGTGATGAAGTGCTGAGACATTTAAAAGTGTACAAGACTTGGGCGGCAGACGGAACATTTAATGCTGTTCTAGTATATTTTTTCAATTATATATAGTGCACGTACAGATCGATAATTTCAATGTCCCACGATTGTTTGCATTGCTATCAAACAAAAGCCAAGACACATATAATAGACTTTTTGCCAAAATAAGTGAATTGCTGCAGGACGAAGGCCCAGATTGCATACTTATGGATTTTGAAAAAGCAGCGCATAATGGATTTCTTGATCGATTCCTGCCTCAAATTTAGCGTGCTGCTTGTTTCATTTAGGGCAAAATGTGAACAAGCATATAGTTCAAGAAGGAATGAAAAGCAGATATCACCAAGATTATAGTTTTAGTCTTAAAATGCGCTGTTTTGTTGCCCTTGCCTTCTTACCGGTAGATGATGTTGTCGATGGCTACGAGGAACTTGTAGATGATGATGATATGCCACAGTCGGTAGTGTCCTATTTTGAGAATAATTACATAGGACCCCTTAGAGGAAGAGGAGAAAGGAGGCGACGTCTTGAACCACTATATCCATTAACTATTTGGAATGTTTGGGATAGATGCTTGTCTGGGATTGCTAGAAACTACAAAATAATTTAGAAGCCTACCACAGCGCACTAAAAGACAGTGAATATGAGTCATCCAAATATTTGGAAGCTCATAGATGTTGAGGAAGGTTTTGCTACTTCCAAACTGCAGAAATTTATCCAAGGAGATGAGCCAATGCAAAGAAAAAAATATAGAGATATGAATTTGCGTATAAAAAATGTCATGGAGAGATATGATCCCAACCAAAAATTACCTTTCTGAAAACAATCGCACACAATCTTAAATTTTAGAAATTAAATGCTTAACCAATAATTTTAAGAATTTTATTGTAACTTGTCTACTATTTTCATTATATATTATCTTGTACTATAAATTTGACTGAAAATAAACACTACAACTTTTTTTTGTATTTATATTGTAACTTTCCCCTTTCCTAAAAAAAAGATACAATATTAGAAGCAAAGTCTCTAAGAAAATTACTTTCAAACTGAAATTATCGTTAGACAATTCTTTTTTTAAGGAGAAAAGTTTTAAAAAGTACTTTGAACTAAAACCTTGTCGTTAGACAATTCTTTTTTTTTTAAGGAGCTAAAGTTTTAAAAAGTACTTTTGAACAAACATTTTTATTAGACAATTTCTTTTTTTGAAGCAAAAAGGGTCCAATATGTAAGACGAAAAAACAAAAAGGAGTGTCGAGAATGCGAAAATAAATAATTGAACTCGACGATTTGCCCAACGACGAATTGACTTGGGGACAAAATGAGCAACGATCAATTGAGCAACGACGAATGCCGTCGACGAATTGACCGGACATCAGACACAGACAGACAGAGATAGAGAGAGAGAGAGAGAGAGAAATAGACAGACAGAGAGAGAGAGAGAGAGACAGCGAGAGAGAGAGAAAGAGAAACGACAGACGGAGAGAGATATATGGAGAGAATAACAGAGATCCGAGGGGAAATGGTAAATGGAAACAAATGTTCTCGGGGAAGAAAGACTGATTAAAATGCAAATGATTGCACCTCGCTGATATGATTATGCTAAGGCGTTGCTGGAAGGAGTTTGTTATGGGGGTCGGGGGGGAGTTGGTTAACTGGAAGTCATGCGTGCAAAATGATTGTGGGAGATTGTTCCTGAATGAGCGTGGAGTTTCTCTCTCTCTCTCTCTCTCTCTCTCTCTCTCTCTCTCTCTCTCTCTCTCTCTCTCTCTCTCTCTCTCAATCTATATATATATATATATATATATATATATATATATATATATGTATATATATATATATATATATATATATATATTGAATTAAAAATTGCAAATTCTCTCTCTCTCTCTCTCTTCTCTCTCTCTCAGTCTATCTATCTATATAGTATATATATATATATATATATATATATATATATATATATATTATATATATATATATATATATATACATATATAGATAGATAGACTAAGAGAGAGAAAGAGAAAGAGAGCAACATTGCGTTACTTTAGTAATATAAAGCTACTTTGATTAGCGATTTCAAAGGATGAATAATACGGGCATTACCTTGCAAAAGAGAGAGAGAGAGAGAGAGAGAGAGAGAGAGAGAGAGAGAGAGAGAGAGAGAGAGAATTTCAATTTCATTTGAACATTAGTCATGAGAGAGACAGGCTGACAAGCAGATAGATTCCTTTATAAATGATATGAGAGAGAGAGAGAGAGAGAGAGAGAGAGAGAGAGAGAGAGAGAGAGAGAGAGAGAGAGAGAGGCCTATTTCACATTGCTCTTTTCCTTCTCCCAATATCTTCAGGATTCTTCTTGTCACCCCATCCAGCAATCACGGCTTATAAATACCCACTCAGGCGACATCCGTTGCCTCTTGGCCCAACTTGGAAATTCGGACAACCTGTATACGAGGTCAGGTCACCTGCATTTCGGGATTGATTCCCAAAGGGGGAGGGATGCATTTGCCAAGTTCAAGTCCTTCTTTTTCTTTTTCTTTTTCTTCTTCTTCTTCTGAGCGCAGCTGCTGAGCCTGTTCAGATGGCAGGCAAGAAAGCGCTTTTCTGCCTTCAGTGTCTTTTAATTTAAGTCCATGGTATGAATTAAAAATTGATTAAGCTTGCGTGTGAAAAATTATTTTAGGACTCTCTTGCAAAGCTCGTATGTTATACTCTTCTGTGGGAATATAATCGAGGAGTAAATCAATTATAAATTATTAGATGCTATTTATTGAAATATTCCCCAAAGGAATTTTTATATATACTGGAAAGCTAAATAATACGACCCAGTATGTATTCATAATACAGAAATACGTTATTAAAATTTTAATCAACCTTTATGGTTTAATGAAGCCTGTTTCTCATAATTTCAATATTCGAGTCTGTCAGAGTTTACCCTAAACTTTTAATGGTCCTCAATGTATAGAGGATGGCTATTCACAATTGATTTTTAATTTATATATTATGCGACGTTGATTTAGCTGCAAATATTGCATGAGTGGTTAAATATGAAATCATCTAGTTTCTAATATTTAGTATGTACATATTTTCTTAGTGAATGAGCAAATTGAAAATGAATTATAGCATGGCCTGGAATACTAATAGATACTAATGTGTACAAATATATATATATATATATATATATATATATATATATATATATATATATATATATATATATATATATATATATATATATATATATATATATAATATACATACATAAATGTATATACATATATATGGTATAAAAATATATATACATACTTTCATATATATATACAAATATATATATATATACATATATATTTTTATATATTTTACACCCACAGAAAATTATAAATGACATATCTACCACTCACTCAGGATTCGAACCCATGCAGTTTAGGCTTGATGCTCGCAATAACAGAACATTTATCCGCTCAGCCATCAAGGTCACTGAACAACTACCTTCAGTAAACTATTGTTACAAAGATATATCAAAATCAGATGTGAAAATCCATAAAGTTATATGACTAAAATTTAACGTGCTCATAATTCAAACTCAAATTCATATTTACCTCGCAAGGATGGGTTGATAAAAGCAGTAATTTAATATGAAAATTAAGAAAATAAAAAGAGTCTACGATACAACGCTCTCAAACAAATACATAAAGTCATATTTACATATCTTGGATTATGCTATGTAAGATTTGCTTTGCATGACAAATGAGAGAGAATTACGTAAGTGCGTTGGACATAAAATAAGAGCCTGGGCCAAACCTTTGCTTTTAAATTATGTACAAAGTGTAAATCCAACAATGTTGATGCGAAACCACAATAGAAAATCTCACAACAAAGGAAGTAGCCAAACTCCAGAAGATTTTGATGAGATGTTTCGGTTCGGTGTCAACAAAACTTTATGTATTTTGGAGTGCGTGATAATATGCTATCATATTTCAGCATCCCTACATCTTCAATAACTTATTATTATTATTATTATTATTATTATTATTATTATTATTATTATTATTATTATTATTATTATTATTATTATTATTATTATTATTATTATTATTATTATTATTATTCAGAAGATGAACCTCATTCATATGATCATCATCTTTATATATTCTATAACATTATTATTATTATTATTATTATTATTATTATTATTATTATTATTATTATTATTATTATATTATTCAGGAGATGAACCCTCATTCATATGAAACAATCCTACAGGGGCCATCAACTTGAAATTCAGTCTTCCAAAGAATATGGCGTTTATTTGAGAGTAGTTACATAAAATAATGGAAAATACACCAGAAATCACAAATAAAGATCAGTAGCTAGAGAAAAGCTAAATTAAGATATTATAAATGATAAAAAAAAAGGGAATGTATTTTTTAATATACCAAATGCACTGAATCTTCGCTTGGAAACAAGACCTCTGGAACGAAAAAGGAAGGAAAACCTTTAGATCCCCAAATTCAAATTTTTGGGTTTGGGGGGATTCCAAAAATTAAGACTTTAAAAGCCCTTATGATGAGAAAGCAAAGATGTATAATGGATTATCATGGCAATGGCTCCCCTTAGTGCTTCTCAATTAAAATATAAACTTTATAACCATTCAATATTTTAACAGATTCGCCAAATATACAATTAGGAAACACCCCTAGCTGATGTAGGCCTTTATAACCATTCAATATTTTTAATAAAGCTTCGCAAATATACAATTAGGAACACTCCTAGCTGATGTAGGCCTTTATAACCATTCAATATTTTAATAGCTTCGCCAAATAACAATTAGGAACACCCGTAGCTGATGTACACCTTTGTAGCTATTCGATATTTTAACAGCTACGCTGAATATCTTAGTCATTTCGCTTTTGCGAAAGACTGTTTGTCTTTT
This sequence comes from Macrobrachium nipponense, assembly GCF_015104395.2. Lineage (NCBI taxonomy): Eukaryota > Metazoa > Arthropoda > Malacostraca > Decapoda > Palaemonidae > Macrobrachium > Macrobrachium nipponense. The sequence continues at coordinate 43,802,969 of NC_087208.1, read as the reverse complement.
CTTACGACTGTTGTTCGTAAACATTACTGGTTCCTTCTTTTCTCCTCTCTTATGTGGTATCTTAGTAAAATGGTTCTTCTTCGGTGTAAAGTAAAGATGATTCAAACGGATAAGTTGATAATAGTACAACAACTTTATTTCTGCACTCCATAACAAGAGAGACAGTTCGGTCAGGAGACCGTTCCGTTTGATCGATAGGAATGAACTAACTTCTTAGAGCATCACGTTGATAGCGATACATTAGCTATCTCAGCGATTCACATAAAAACATACGTAGTCCGCCGGCTCGGAAGTTACAAGTTTCCGGCGCAGGTTAACAGGTCAACCGCTTCCCATGGAAGTTGTTATGACTAGTTGACAGAAATGTAAAATGATTATGTTTTCAAACAAACTTAAACCAGGCTACTGCAGGCATTGCATAGCGTGATCTAGATTTGATTTAGTCACGTAGGACGCTCCTAATTCGCCAATGACCTCAGGTCATGGGTTTTATTTACAGATATGTAATTCTAAAATGTATTTATTACATTAGGCTCGGACAGCTACCATTCAAGCCTTGAATAACAAAAGTTACTTTAAACATGGTTTCTTAGGAGTGTGCTCGTAACATATGTTTAGATATAAACATAACAAGTGATTAAATGCATAAAAAGGTTCTGTTACATACCCTTTTTGGACATATTCATAAACAAAGATAAATGCATGGAAAATATAGATCCATGTTTGATAATAATAATTATTAGGTACCAAAAAAATCAAAAGGTAAAAATCAAAAGGTTAACATGTATACATGATGATTATGATAATAGGTAACCTGATTAAGAATAGCGGTTACTGGTAGATTATGGTAATAGGTAACCTGATTAAGAATAGCGGTTACTGGGTAAACAAAAACATGATCATGGATAATTGTTAAAGAGTACTTGTCACTCCTTATAATAGATAAATATAATGGTACAATTGTATAATAGTATAAGTGTGCACAGATTAATACTAGGGCTGGTATAGTTTTATTAGGTGCCCTGAAAAATACTTTTAGGAGTATATTAATATATATATATATTGGGCTACAATATTTTATTAGGTGCCCGAGAGATACTTTAACTGTTCAAATGCAAAGGCGTGAGTCTTTCTTGTCCTACATTTTGCCAGCGTACAGACCGCTTTTCACACACAACACAATTCCAGACAATTTTCCTAGGCACCAAGTGAAATGGCCAGTTTCAAGCGGCCCTAAATGTATACGCCTTAAGCACAACAGGTACGTCATCTGGACGTGACAACACGTTTCCTTGGAGATCCTTCTGCGTACGCCTCAGCCTACGCCAAGCAAAGATGTTGACAGCGATAAACCAATATGGCCGTCACGCTGACACGGCCAGCAGCACGTAGTAACGAAGATTTTCTCCACCTGCATAAGTCGGTGACGCGTGGTTCATCTCAGCCAGTTGCGTCAAATGATGAGCCACCCGCGCGTTGTATGGGAGAGGTAGTGATGGGATAATTGTAGTCGCCCAGGTATAGTTCGCAAAATACGGTCTTCTCACGTATTATCGTGTTGACCCCTCTGACGGTTGTAGTTTGTAGATGTCCCCGATACAACCATCAGCTGCTACAAAGACTGGGGAATGGGCGGTGGTCCCGTCCGGGCATTCGACTTGAAAACCGTCTTTGTCGTATCTCGGATCCAGGAGCCATTATTCATTCTGTAATTGAACTTATTACTGTAAAAGGGATAAAGTTTCTTCAGACAACCTTCGCGTGTATGAGAGAGAGAGCCGTTTAGCACTATGCCTAACTCACATGAATCCATTGATATAGGATAGAATTCAAAAGAGTCAGCTGTACAAACTTTATTATTCATGGCTTTTGAACAGTGAGTGAGTTTATCTAAGTCTTTAATGACTGTAAAATGATTTCCTATCAGAGAAATCAAAACATGTCCCGTCAAATTGGATATTACTGGACTTGAGTTATTTGTCATGAAAGTGGAAACGGTGCTATTTTGTATGATTGCCAAGCATCGGAAGAATCAAAAGGTATAGTGATCATAAGCCTATAATTTTCAACGCTGACTGATATTAGGCTATAATAGAACTCTACTTTATGTGCGTCTAATAAAGGAATATAACCTAGTTTCTCCCGTCCGTTCTCTAAAGTTAAAGTCAGATCCTTAATAGGCATAAGGTGTGGAGGATAACACACCTTTTGCTGCTAACGTAATAGCTTCTACATAGTCCTTTGATTTCTCAATAAATGTGATATTTTGATACGGATATGATCTATTTTCGAACTATAATAAGCTAACGTAGCCAACAAGTGTTGAACTTCCATAATCTGATCGATATTACTAAAATGTTCGTTCACCAAACTCATTATTTGATTGATTGAGGATAACTGGCTGCGAAGTTCAGACAAAGCTAATTCGGTTTTGTGTTGCAAAAACTCAATTCTTTTATTTGATTATTTATCTTAAGGCGATTTGAAATTCCTAAGCCTAGACTCGCAACAGATCCAAGATGTTTAGTCCAGCAAGAATAAGCGGGTTGCGGTTGGGCGTTCGAGATTATTGTGCTGCACAGACCACATCAGCAAGTCACGAGCAAGTTCCTCTGCCTCAGCGGTTTTATTTTGTATGTCGTAAGATAACATTTCTGCGACACTTAGGGTTTGAGCTAGCGAAATCTCTGAGTTAGCATGAAAGAACGTTGGTTGCATTTCCTTAAGCGAAATGGCAAACCTCATCAGGTCATTCTTTAAGTTAAGGACGTCATCCTCAGGCAAAATGATAGATTGCATGTCTACTTCTATGACTATATACTCGATGTAATGAAAATGTCTTCTGTTCTTTCGATAATTGTGCCATGCTTAAAAACTATTTCTTTCGTCTTAGCGCTCTTTCCATACAACAAAGATATCTGAACAAACAATATCACTCCTAACAATAACAGATTCATTTTGGAAACCTGCAATGAGTAAAATATATGTAATAACTCATGTTAAAGAATATGTTTACATACAAATATGATATAATATATATATATAATATATATATATATATATATATATATATATATATATATATATATATATATATATTATATATATATATATATATATATATATATATATACTATATATATATATATATATATATATATATATATATATATATATATATATATATATATATATATATAAATTATTATACAAGTTTCATAAATACAACCATTTTTTCCCTCACTCCATCTACCTTTCTTTAGATTCTGATATGTGCCAATGGAACTATTCTCATATCAGTGGGTTGGGATACGTTTTGAACCCTAAATCTATTGGCCGTTAATGTTTCTAAAATGTTAAACGGGCCTTCAAACTTAGGTGTCAGTTTGTAATTTAGACCTTTACGTACGTATACTTGTATGTATACCTGATCGCCCACGGCATATGTTCTAGTTGGCTTAGCTATTTTATCATGATTTCTTTTCATTATAATTTGTGCTTCTTCTAGATTCTTACGAAGTATTATATCGACTTATGCTTGCATCCATAACATCCTTTAGAGGATGTGATAAATTAGTTGTAGGCGTTAATACATGGAAAGGCGTTCTAGCTGGGATACCGTACAGTGCCTCGTGCGGTGTCATTTTAATAAACCAACACATGATATGAGTGATTAAGTGTGCTTAGTACCGCAGGTATGGCAATGTCCCAGTTGGGGTCTGCCCCCCCTAAGGTGACCCTTGAAAATGTTTAAAACCTTACGATTGCACCCTTTCCCATAGCCCATTAGACTCTGGGTGATAGATCATGGTATTGATTTTCTTTATGCAAAGGAATTCGCACAAGGAGTTAAGGAAATGATTATTGAACTCCCCGCCAGAGTCAGATATGATTGTGTGTGGAATTCCATGTTTACAAATGTAGCACTCGTAAAACTTTCTAGCGCACTCGACTGCGGTTTTTGTTTTAAGCGCTATCAGTTCTGTATATCGAGTCAAGGCATCTATGATTACTAGGAGGTGCTTATTTCCTCTGTCTGACTCGTAAAACCCTGTTAATAAATCTAAGTGTACTCTTTCAAAGGGTTGATTTGGCACGGGGTAAGCCCCTAGGCTGACAGGTGTCTTCGTGTGCCCTTTGTATTCTTGACAAGTGCGACAATTTGCTATGTGCTTTTTTATATCTGTAAGCATCGTATGCCAATAAAATAAAGATTGGCTTTCTGTGACATTATGGAAAAACCTGGGTGTCCATGCAGTGGATTTTCATTGCCAAACCATTTTAAGACAGTGGGTATGAGTGAGATAGGTACCACCACCTGGTTGTTATTCAACTGTGGTGTGTTGCGGGTTTTCCTCGTCACGGATCTACACAGGATATTATCTTTGATTATATAATCCTGCTGCTTATACTTTATATATTCCTTTTCCTTCGGATTTCCGTTTAACGCAATTATGATTTTTCTATTTGTTGATCTTTTCTTTGTTCCGTCTGTAATAGTTCAGCACTCCAGCCCAGATCTTCCTGTTTCAGAATATAGTTTTAACAATGGGCGTGGAGCTTGAGATATCTATTAATTCAGCTAATGGCTCGGTACAAGATGAAGAGGGGTTGCGTGATAATGCGTCAGCAATGATAGCTTTGCTTTTCCCAGGTAAATACCCGATCCTCGCGCCAAAGTCTTGGATGATCATGTGCCACCGAGTTCGCTTAGGGCTGTGACTAAAACCTTTAAAGAAGTCGGTTAGGGGCTTATGATCAGTGAGAACCTTGACGGGATAACCGTATATTATAAATTTAAAATGCACGAGTGAATTAACAATAGCGAGCCCTTCCTTGTCTATTACTGCATATTTACTTTCGGAAGGTCTCAGTTTACGTGAATAAAAAGCTATAGGGAAAAACTGTTTATCATATTGTTGAAGCAATACCCCACCTACTCCTAGTTCTGAGGTGTCTGTTGCTATAAAGAATTCCTTACCGAAGTCAGGAAACTTCAAGATAGGAGAAACCTAAACAGTTCATCTTTCAATTTTTTGAACGCCTGTCGATGATTTGTTTTCAGACCATATGAAAATCTACGCCCTTTTTTATAAGATCGGTTAGGTGAGCGGCTATGATTGAGTAGTTGCGTATAAAGCGGCGATAATAGCCACTGCATCCTAGGAATTGCTGTATTCCCTTGACGTTTTTAGGTATCGGAAAGTTACGGATAGCTGATACCTTATCATGGACTACTTTAAGACCTTGACTAGACACCGTGAAACCTAAATAGACTAGTTCTGTTTTAAAAAAATCACACTTACTTATCTTTACCCTTAGGTTATGCTGCCTTAGTCTTTTTAGCACTAACTCTAATTTACGTAGATGTTCTTCTAAGGTATTAGAAAAGATTACTAGGTCGTCCATATAGGCATGTAGGATATCTCCTAACAAGTCTCCAAACACAATGTTTATCATTCTAGTAAAAGTTATAGGAGCACAACGTAAACCAAAAGGCATACGCAAAAATTCATAATGTCCCCTGGCTGTGCTGAAGGCAGTGTATGGGATACTCTCTTCTTCAAACGGAATCTTGATGGAAGCCCTTTAGTAGGTCCAAGCTGGTAAAATATTTGTTCTGACCTAGTAGAGATAGAATATCGTCAGTACATGGCACTGGGAATCGGTCAGGGATTGTTTCCTCATTTAAGTGACGAAAATCGACGCATATCCGCCAAGTTCGATCTTTTTTCGGTACTACTATTAACGGAAAATATAAGGGCTGTTTGATTTCCTAATGACTCCTTCCTTTAGCATTTACCTACTTCCTCAGTTATCTCATTCTGAAATTTCATAGGAAGTCTGTACGAAGGTACATAGATTACTTTCTGTTTGTCCTTTAGCCTTATTTGATGCTCGATGACATCCGTTTTTCCTAAGGTTCCATCCGTAGTGGAAAAAACATCATGATATTCAGTTAAAATATTCAAAAATTTCTGCTGAATTTCTTCGTTCTTGATGTCCTTATTGATTTTGTTCTTTATAGATTGCAAAAGGGATTCATCCGCAACTGATTGAGCGTGATTGATCTCAGCTACGGTAAGAATGCGATGTTTATAAACTTCCACATCCAAGATATGTTGATTTTTGTGGATTACTAAAGTGGTATTCAATGATTACAGACTTCGATGTTACATTGTTGTTGTGAGCCGACTGTATAAATGGCTTGTGTGACGGATAATCCGTGTGTTTTCAGATTGTCGGAAAGGAATAACATTTCAGATCCCGGCAAGGTTTTCTTTATACGCACTAATATGTTCGAAGTTACGTTCGGCTCGAGAGTTTGCGTGCAAGCTGATATTACGGGCGAGCGAGAATTCTGTTGGGTCGCATGGATTATTTCTTGGTTTATGAGACAAGTGATTGGTTCTTCGATATATGTTACTACTCTGTCTGTCTCCTTATTATCTAAAACTGATTTTAGGGTATTAGAAGACTTATAGAATTTTCCTTTGATATACACGCCGTGTTTTGCAGGAGCTAAGGTAATATTTTGAGTGCCCATAGACGGGTATCCGATAATTACTGCGGGATACATATTAATGTTTTGTACAACAATAAGTATCGGAAAACGTGCGTTTACCGACCTTGTACTGAACATGAGTTACTCCTACCACATTTGATCATTATTTCCTATACCCGAGAGTCTTACTCCGGACTTCTCTATAGGGAAGTTTTGAAAAGAGTAAATGATGAGTCCTCAAATCCATCCATATATTCGGGGACTACCGGAATCAAAGAACAAAGTAAATGACTTATGGTCTAAATTTACTGCATGTAAGGTTGGTTGTAACTCGTCTTGACTTATAATTGCGTGAATTTGTTGCAAATCTACGGGAACCTGCACAGATTTTTTGGATTCGGCCGTGTGTTTCATAGGAAAATCGATTGCCTCACAATGATCTGATAAATGATTAAACTGATTATTTGATACAAAAGATGTTGATATGGATGACCCAACATCGTCCTCTCCCCCTTGGAGCTAACTACGTGGTATTTGCGTTGTTTAGCACTCCTTGAAAATTCGCTTGACCTTGCAAGTCTGGCTAGACGGCCCAGGAACAGAGGTACCTGAAGCACAATTTGTTTGTTTCTGCTATTGAGCAGTATTCCTGTTTGCTTGTTTGTTTTTATAGTACTGAGGAACCTGCTTTTTGATTTCATAGGCATCTGTTTACGTGTTTTTAGGATTCTGCTGTTGATTCCGCGAGTAGCAACGATTATATGATGTGTGGTACTTTTATGAATTGAACAAAAACGCGTCCGACAGTCTGAAATCATGTGACCTGGTCGTTTACAGTTATAACAAACCATCCCTGCAGCTTGATTGATTATTAACTTCGTCCACTTGGTGTGGCTTATCCCCATTTTTTACAAAAGCTTGAGTAAGCAAGGATCAAGGTCAGTACATTTAGACATGTGTTCTTTGATTTGTTTATACACATCTAGTTCCATACTGTCAGGCGTTTTCTTTTAACAAAATGACCCGCACGAAACGTACAGGCAACATGACTGCCATACAGATTAAATATACCAAGTGTATGAAAACTTTCACAGCGATATTGGATCTTGTAACCCACGTGGAGTTAGTAAGTTTTCCTGATGTTCATTTAGCCGGTCGGCAATTACTGCCTCCCGTTCTACAACACTAGGCTGAGCCATAGAAGCTTGTTTATGCGTAGACCTCGAAAGAACCCATAAACTATATTTACCTCCAGGACCTTGAACAGAAAATTAGTGTCCTGAACCAAGTTAATTTTACTTCTGGATTTTTGGTTTTATAGGTGTTCCCCTTGTATGCGTGTTTTTTTCCGACTGATACGATTCCTAACTGTTTCACTAGCACTGTATAGATACGAACGTCCACTGCGCAAACGCATATTCAATATAAAATAAAAATGTGTTGCAAATAATAGGAAAATCCCCAAAAAGATAACAGAATACAGATAATTTGATAAAGATATTATACGGAGAATTACTGCAAGAAAACGATTAGCAACAACGAGAAAAGGAATCTGCGGGCGAGAACTCGTAGTTGTTGAGATTGATTCCTGTAATGAATGAAGATTACGATGGCGAAACAACTCACCTCCTGTAATATTGGACGATCGACTCCATGATGAACAACACTTCACTGAGAAAATAACTGAATAGATAAAATTCTACTTAGCTCTGGGTTATATGGGGAAGGATTGTGACATGGGATGACGTCACAGTTTCCTCTCTCCCTCGTCGGAAGTCGTGATGACGTCACGGTCTCCTCCCTTCCTCGGGTTGCATGAAGAAGTCCAAGATTGATGACGTCACAGCCCCCTTCCTTGCGTTGCTTCTTCCTCTTGGCCTACTCTTCGCGTCCTTGCTAGTGATCGCGCGTTGTTTCCTTTATGTGTTTCTTCTTTCTGTTGATGTTCGATGCTGCTCCTCGTCCGGTGTTGATTCTCTGAGATATGTGACAACAGTCACTCAATCGTCGATGTTGATGCTTGTATTCCTTCTCGATGAAGGACATATCTTTGTCTTCATAAATGTTGCGTTGATTGAAGATCCCGTTTCCTCTGTTTATTATTGACTTATAGCTGGAAGTTGGTGATTGCAGTTCTTCGGTCGGCTGATATGGGTCTTGTTAATGTTATTCTTCGTAGAGGCTGCCACCATTCTTAGTCATTTCGCTTTGTGAAAGACTGTTTGTCTTTTCTTACGACTGTTGTTCGTAAGCATTACTGGTTCCTTCTTTCTCCTCTCTTATGTGGTATCTTAGTAAAATGGTTCTTCTTAGTGTAAAGGAGATGATTCAAACGGATAAGTTGATAATAGTACAACAACTTTATTTCTGCACTCCATAACAAGAGAGACAGTTCGGTCAGGAGACCGTTCCCTTTGATCGATAGGAATGAACTAACTTCTTAGAGCATCACGTTGATAGCGATACATTAGCTATTTCAGCGATTCACATAAAAACATACGTAGTCCGCCGGCTCGGAAGTTACAAGTTTCCGGCGCAGGTTAACAGGCCAACCGCTTCCCATGGAAGTTGTTATGACTAGTTGACAGAAATGTAAAATGATTGTGTTTTCAAACAAACTTAAACCAGGCTACTGCAGGCATTGCATAGCGTGATCTAGATTTGATTTAGTCACGTAGGACGCTCCTAATTCGCCAATGACCTCAGGTCATGGGTTTTTTATTTACAGATATGTAATTCTAAAATGTATTTATTACAAATATACAACTAGGAACCCCTTTCGCTAATGTAGACCCTTTATAAGTAATTCAATACTGTTGGGGACAGCTTTGCCAAATATACAATTAGGAACACCCCTAGTTGATGTAAACCTTTGCAGCTATTTGATAATTATTTTAACAGCCCCGCCATGTTAAACCTACTCACAGCCGGATGTGTGTGCCTGTAGTGACCTTGGAAAAGAGAGAAAAGGATTTTTCACGCCTTCACTGGCGGATACCCCCACCACACAATACTCGGGTTGTCTGTTTTTTGTTTTTTAGTTATAAATATGAGAGACCCTTGATATGGAGTTCCGGGTTCCCTAAGAATCAGAGGTTGCTTTCAATGGTTTAGAGAAGAGGAGAGGGTTAATATCATCAATTTAAAAAAAAAACACCTTCAATGGGATGGAGTATGTTACGAAAGATGGCTTATGTTGGTTGTTGAAGTGGAATAATGAGTTTTTTTAATCTTAATGAGATGTGCAACTGAGATTTTTGCCTCTCTCTCTCTCTCTCTCTTCCGTATAGTAGCCATTTTGCTAGGTGAGAAGTTCCCACGCACAGTCTGATTAATCAACAGATATCACACGTTTAACATACGTCTAGAATTTGAGAAGTATCTAGAAGTGTTCGTGAACTGTCAGTGATAAGATTAGTGTGAAAAATAGTAGGATAAGCGTCTACTAAGTTAGTTTATCAGGTGAAATACTGTAAATCAGATCAAGATGGCAGTAAGTTCCAACTGTGGTAAGAAATGGCGAAATTTAGTGTGTTTAGCAGATTCGCAATACGATGAGGTATCAGGAATGGAGCTGGCATTTCTCATCTATGAGATCAACAACAGCCATAACCAAAAAGATGCAAAAGCATTCATAGATATATTAGAAGGATATGATCCTTCAAACTGGAACAAATCAACAGAAAACATCTTGAGAATAATTGAAGAAGTTCCAAATAAAATCCAAGTGGTCAAGAGGACTCATAAAGAAAATATACATAAATCAACATATTCCGAGCAAAGAAAATGAATAAGGTGAACATTGTGAATATCCTAATTGATGCAATAGGAAAAAGAATGTCAGAAGCATGCAAACTGTGTAAGGTGTGCAATAGCATAGTTAATCCACAAAATCTGATCAGAAAATGTGCTGCATGCAACATTCTGACACATCCGCAATGCGCTGAAGTAATGCAAGATATGAGAAAAGATACCAGAATATTTTGCTCAACATGCCTATCATGGATAGACAATGTATTAAATCAAGAACTGAATGTACAAATAGTGAGGATGAAGAGGAAGAGGATGAAGAAGAAGAGGAAAACGGAAGAGAAGTAAACAAAACTGAAATGACAGAAAAAAATAAGGAAAACAAAGAACAAGATAAAAGTATGGATGCAGAGATACTCATTGATACTACATATGAGGCAATCAAGCAGTATACATATGAAGAAATAAATCACGACATGACAACACAAAAAGAAAAATCACCCGAAGAGGCTCTACCCAGATCTAAACAATGATGGGAAAGAGGAAAAAATAGACAAGAAAAACAAAGTCTGCAACCTATTGAAAAGAGGGAATTGCAGATTCGGAGAAAGATGTTACTACAAACATCCTAAGGTATGTCACAACTATGAAATATATGGTAAATGTGCATACCTAGGCGGCTATGAGGATAAAGATTGCAGAGATCTACATCCAAAAATATGCAAAAACCTAAAAGAAGGAAAAGGATGTAAGTTCGACAAAAAATGTAAATATATGCACCCTGTAGCCATGAATCAAAATCAAATAAATAATCAATTAAATAATAAAATCCAAAATAAGAAAGAAACAAATAAAGAGAGGAACAAAGAATATCAGGTGAAAGAAAAAACCAAGCCATCACCGAGATATGGTGTGTCAGAAAAATATTTCCAACCATCAGCTCCAAGATACAACTCAAGAGATAAGAACTGTATTTATGATGCAAGAGGATATTGCAGATATGGAGAAAATTGCAGATTCAGACACAAAATGAATAATTATGATGAAGGAAGATCAAATATTATGGAAAAGTTGGATTTTTTAATGTCAGAATTTCTGGAAATGAAGAAAAGAACAACATACCAGAACAGGAAAGAGACATGGGAAAATCCTTATTATTACCCATATTAAATGAAGGAGAAAACATGCAAACCATCATAGTGATGAATGCGCAGGGTTTAGTTACGGGTAACTCAAAAAGAAAAGTAGAGTACTTAGAAGAACTAACCCAAATTGAAAAGAAAATAGATATAATGAATATAAGTGAAACCTGGTATTCCCAAGAGACTGGGAATGACGATCAAATAAAAGGGTTCCAAACTTATAGATCAGATAGAAAAAATAGGAATCAAGGGGGAACCGCAATATATGGGAAAGACAAAAAACAAGGAAAAATATATGAGAAATATAGTAACTCAGAATGCGAACTAATAGCGGTAGAATTTGAATCTGAAAAATTAATGAACATAGTAATATATAGACCCCCTAATACTAAAGAGTTTGACATAATAATAGAAAAATTGGATGATATATGTAGAAATCACAAGGACTGGACTATTCTCCTATTCGGAGACTTTAAATTTCCTTTTGTAGACTTGAAAGAAAACGAATAGGAGATTGTGGTTGTATTTATAAACCAAAGATAAAAAAGAGAGTATTAGTAGTGCAGAATATAAGAGGCAATTCGAAAAGCTATTAGAAATGCTACTAGAATACAACATTCAACAAATAAATCACCTGCCAACAAGAAAGGAAAATACTTTAGACCTAGTATTTGTGAACGAGGTGAATTATGTTAAAGAAATAATAGTTTATAATGCGAGTATTTCAGACCATAATGTCATAGAATTAACAGTCTATTGCAAAGCAAGTGAAAACAGAGATAGGCAAGAAATGAAAAAGTGGGAAGGATATGGAAAATACAACTTCTACGGAAAAAAATATAAAATGGTAAGAAATAAATGAAGAATTAAACAAAGATTGGGATAACATTTTCGTGAGTGATGATATAAAGGTAAATATGGAGATATTATATATTAGAGAAAATAGTGGATTACAATTATATATCGAAGAAGAAAAGAAAATCAGTCATGCTATACCAAGAGAAAGAAGGATCTTGTTCCATAAAATCAGAAAGTGGAAAAAAGATCTTGCAAAAGAAAAAAATGCATGGAAAGTTATAGAACTAAAAAGTAAGATAGAAAATGCAGAACAAAAGATTATACAATCAAAAGAAAAAGAAAAACGGGACTTAGAAGAAAAAACCCTAGTAAATATCATGCAAAATCCCAAACTATTATACTCGTATGCGAAAAAGATTAATAAAAGAAGAATAGAAATAGGCCCTCTAAGAATTGAAGGGAGATTAACGAATGAAAAAAAGGAAATATGCAACATATTGGCAGAACGATATAAGAGAGAAGTCACCCCTAGAATTGATAATGAAGATAATGATATAGAAGTAAGGGATGAAAATAGTGAAGATTAGCAGACATAGAAATTAATGAAGCTGACTATTGTGCAGGCTATTAATGAAATTAAAAATGGAGCTGCAGCAAGGCCTGATGGTGTCCCTGCTATTTTGTTAAAGAAAGTAGTTCAATCTATCGCAAAGCCACTTGCAATATTATTAAGGCAAAGTGTAGATACAGGCAAGAATTATGATGAGCACAAATTAGCATATATCACCCCTACTTTCAAAAGTGGATCAAGACTAGAGGCAAGTAATTACAGGCCTCTGAATCTAACATCACATATTATGAAAGTGTATGAAAGGGTTAATGAAGAAAAATATTATGAAACATTTATTAATAAATAATTTGTTTAATAAAGGATAACATGGTTTCGTACCCGGAAAAAGTACAGAACCCAACAGTTAGTCCACCGTGAGAACATATACAAAAATATGAAAAGCGGAAATGAAACAGATGTGGTTTATCTAGACTTTGCAAAAGCTTTTGACAAGGTAGATCATAATATATTAGCGAAGAAAATTAAAAAAACATAATATAGTGGATAAAAGTAGGAAGATGGTTAAAAAAAATTTTTGCACAACAGAAAACAGATAGTTAGTGCAAACGAGAAATCGGATGAAGCTAAAGTAATATCCGGTGTGCCACAAGGTACGGTGTTAGCTGCATTACTGTTTGTTATTATGATTGCAAACATAGACAGTAATGTTAAGGACTCGGTAGTGAGTAGTTTCGCCGATGACACAAGAATTAACGTAGAGAAATTACTTGTTGGAATGAAAGATAGGAACGCACTACAAAGAGACCTTAACAAAGTATATGATTGGGCAGAGGTAAATAGGATGATATTTAACTTTGATAAATTTGAGTCAATAAATTATGGAGACAGAGAAGGAAAGCTGTATGTATATAGGGGACGTAATAATGAGAATAGGAACATGTTATGCAATGATCAAATAGCAATTCTATTGGCAAAATGTAAAGCAAAAATGGGAATGTTGGTACATATGTTTTATAAAGCATGATTATGCCATTATAAAAACATATGTTCGTAGTCCACTTGAATATTGCAATATAATATGGTACCCCACACTATCAAAAGGATATTGCATAAATAGAAAATGTACAAAGGTCCTTTACAGCTAGAATAGAAGAAGTTAATGATCTTAACTACTGGGAAAGACTACAATCCTTAAAATTATAATCTAGAAAGGAGAAGAGATGCGTACATGATAATTCAGGCATGGAAACAGATAGAAGGAATTGCAGAAAACATCATGGAGCTAAAAATATCAGAAAGAGCAAGCAGAGGTAGATTAATAGTGCCCAAAACTATACCAGGAAAAATAAGGAAAGCACACAGGACATTAATACACTACACACCAGCATCGATAATGCAGCGTCTATTCAGTGCGTTGCCAGCTCATCTGAGGAATATATCAGGATTGAGCGTAGGAGTGTTTGAGAATAAGCTCGACAAATATCTAAGCTGCATCCCAGACCATCCAAGATTGGAAAATGCAAAATATACCGGAAGATGTACTAGCAACTCTCTGGTAGACATTAGAGGTGCCTCACATGAGGGACCATGGGGCAACCCGAACAAGATGTAAGGTCTGTAAGGTAAGCTCTCTCTCTCTCTCTCTCTCTCTCTCTCTCTCTCTCTCTCTCTCTCTCTCTCTCTCTCTCTCTCTTATATCATTTATAAAGGAATCTATCTGCTTGGCAGCCTGCCTCTCTCATGACTAATGTTCATAAGAAATTTGAAATCTCTCTCTCTCTCTCTCTCTCTCTCTCTCTCTCTCTCTCTCTCTCTCTCTCTCTCTTCCTTCTCCTCTTTCTCACTCTCTGTCTCTTTCTCTCTCACTCTCTCTCTACTCCTCCCTCCTCCTCATCCTCCTCCTCCTCCTCCTCCTCCTCCTCCTCTCTCTCTCTCTCGTCTCTCTCTCTCGCTCTCTCTCTCTCTCTCTCTATCTGAAGTAAAAGCCGTATTATCCACCCTTTGAAATCGCTAATCAAAGTGCCCTTGTCTTACAAAACACTATTTAACTCGATGAAAAGCCTTTATAAGCCTTAAGAATAACTATTATGTGAATTAATTAGATTTCACGGTAACAGCTTATGGAGATTCTATAACAATTTGCTGAACAGAACCTTTATTACAACAGATAATGAGTTATCCTGCTCTGTCAATAGAAGCAGCGCTAATTAGCTTTGATTTACCTTTTTTTTTTTTTTTTTTTTTTTTTTTTTACAAAATTTACGAATCTGCAGAAGTGAAAAGTTATTCTTATATTTCGATATTTGGTTAAGTTATCCCATGCAGAATATCTTTTAACAAGACGTAATCCGATCTCCAGCTTACTCGGGAGGCGTGCAAGATTATCACTACACCTATAAGTTGTAAACATTGTATTCGTAACTTGACGTAAATTAAAACGTGCTAAAATCTACTGTCAATTTGAGCGTTGTTTCAACAACGTAAATTAAAATAGATATGCTATATTTTATCAGAAATTATCTTCTGTATTTACTAGAATCTTTAACTCAACGCAAAACGCCTTCTTCAGACCTTTTTATGCTTTTCCATAGACCCTGCCTACCCCCCAGACAAGACCAACAATAGCAAGAATAACAACAACAGTTATATAGGAATGGAGGTCAAGCAAAAGGCTAAAAAGTGGGTGCAACTATAGTCCGAATGATGCTGCAAGCAACCCTATAGTAATATATATATTTTGATACGTAAGGCACACTGTTGGCACTGTCCTTATTCGGGTCAACCAGCTGATGGTCCTCCCAGGACAGCAGAACTTCTTCCCATCTGTAAAATGATATAAAGTTGATACATCTGCTTTGATTATTATAATAATTGCACAAAACTTAAGACATTTAAGCTAACTGACAGAATACACATGACAAGTTACTTAAAACGTATTTATCCCAAGAATATTTTATTGGTAATACTTAAGGAGGTATTTAAATTACCAAATTATATAATGTTAGACGTTATTTATCAACACAAACCCATTGACATATTTTGATTAAGAAACCACTGAACCTCAGAAATGTATAAAAAAGATATAATGTATTTATATCGTACGCTTTTTTCTTGTACAGTAAGTATTTACCACTGCACTCGTTACTTAATGTTAACCAGTAATCGTGAACTTCAAAAAATTCCACACTTCATATTTTACTGCAAGGACATTTTTAAAAAAATAGAACATTTTATTAATTATATATATATATATATGTTAATATATATATATATATATATATATATATATATATATATATATATATATATATATATATATATATGTATGTAGGTATGTATATATATATATATATATATATATATATATATATATATATATATATATATATATATATATATGTATATTATATTATAAAATCCGCGTAAGAAAGAGAGTGTAAACTTGAAAATGTGGAATAAACTACGAAAGTAGTACTTGTTCCAAGTCCCTGTTTTCACTTGCCTTCTTACGCAGATATTATAATATTCTCGGACACGTGGACTTTCGTGCTACATTGAATATATATATATATATATATATATATATATATATATATATATATATATATATATATATATATATATAGCATATGTATAGCATATATATATATTGGAGTATCTCTCTATTGCTTTTGTCTTTTCATTTTTGCGCTCGCCTCGTCCGTGCTGAGAAGTCTACTTTGTGTAATAATATAATTCCAGTTCGATAATTGGATTATGGTATTACTCACTCTGATACATAATTACCAGTAATTAATTCTGCATATTCAGCAATACGATATATTGAATCAATTATTATTATAACTATCATAATTATAATTATTAAGATATAGGCCCTCATTTACATGGAGTAAGTCTCAAGGAACCATTGATCTGAAATTCGCTCAATTATATCTTTATAATAAATATGATTTGGAACGCTAAATTATTTGATAATTCGTCAAAAATTACAAGTCACATTGCTCCAAAATGGCCAATATTTCTTTTTATACATAAGGCAGATAAATAAATTCCATCTCTGCTATTAATTGCTTATCCACTGGCTAAGAATCTGGTTTAATTCCTTTCTCGAAGCACTTTTTCATTCTCAAGAAATAGAGTTAACATTTATTTTTTGCTATTCATTACTAATTGCAGAAGAATATGATTTAATCTAATTCTTGATCCTCTCCCCATATCAACAGATAAACAGACTCACATAATAGAATGATAATAGCAAGCACAGGTTGTTTTTGATTAATTTATATCGTACAGGTGAGACTGAAACTAATGAAAAGTTGGGAATCATAAGAAGTCGTTTTTTTTTTTACTTGGATTTCTGCCCCGTGGCTGACAAGGTCGACCTAAGGAGAGATTTATGATTCTTTCTGGATCAACGTTTTAGCTTCCAGGGAGAGTTATGGAGGTTGGTTTTGGGATTTGGGTTTGCCATAATGGTACTCGTGTGATTCACTGTGTGTGTGTGTGTGTGTGTGTGTGTGTGTGTGTAACACCCATAAACGTCAGGCCAACACATTTCTCGATTCACATTGAGCATAAATTCCCTCCATCATATTCCCCGCCAAACCTAACCGACCAGACTTAAAAAAAAAATAACAAAAAACCTTTGGTTATGTTCCAAGAGGAAATTGGATGTCTCTTTCTCTCTCTCTCTCTCTCCAGAGAGAGACAGTCAAGACCGGCGACGTCTGATGAACTTTTCCTCCACCACAATTCCAATCAGGAATGGCCCCTTCTCTAACACACATACAAGAGACAATGTCTTTGTCGTTGCATTTTTATTCCGGACAAATAATATCTTTAATTAAAGTTCTCATCATGACTCCAAGTGAACGAAAGTTGCCTATTCTTTGTTTGTTTGTTGTTTGTCTCTCCTGGCATTCCTCTATCCAAATCGATTCAGCGAGTGGTTTTTTGGGAGATCGTAGACGGACATCGGGTTTGGTTTTTGCTCGGGTGGGTGACCAGCAATATAGATACTAGATGTCACTGCTTTGGGTAGGGTGTGTGGTTTGCAATCTCATCCTACATTGGTTGTTGAAAACTTGAAGGTTAGAGATTGAAGTAACTGCTATAATAGTTTATATATATATATATATATATATATATATATATATATATATATATATATATATATATATATATATATATATATATATATATATATAATATATATATATATATATATATATATATTATATATATATATATATATTATATATATATATATATATATATATATATACTATATATACATATATATACTATATATATACTATATATATACTATATATATATATATATATATATATATAGTATATATATATATATATATATATATATATATATATACATATAGACATATATATCATATATATGATATATTTATGTTATGTATGTATGTATGTATGTATGTATGTATGTATGTATGTATGTATGTATATATATAATATATATATATATATATATATATATATATATAGATATATATATATATACAAGCCTCCCTCTAACTACCACCATAAATTCGGCAAAACCCCAATGAGTGGACGACTCCGCTGGGAGCGATAGATATTCCCCCAAAGTATCTCAGAGACCTACACTTCTTATGCCAAATGGTAGAAGGCTGAGTCATAATGAGGACTTATGATCAATACCAACGGTATCTTAACCCTTCCTTATTATATGCAGAAGAATTGTCGAAATGCTATACATATGGAACAAGCCCACCAAAGGGCCACGGCTTGAAATTCAAGCTTCCAAAGTATATTATTATTATTATTATTATTATTATTATTATTATATTATTATTATTATTATTATTATTATTATTATTATTATTATTATTATTATTATTTTCATAATTTTCATTTTCTTCATTATCAATATTATTATCATTTTCATTATTTTATTTTATTGTTATTCTTATTTTATGATTACAATTATGATTATCATTTTTATATTATTAAAATAAAATTTATTATTATTAGTTATTATTATTATTATTATTATTATTATTATTATTATTTTATTATTATTATTATTATTATTATTATTATTATTAGTTTATTAAAAGTTATGGCTACTTCAGCAGCGTTACACTTGTAGAGATTCTTCTCTATTTTGCGAATAGTGGCTTTTTCCGTGCTACTTAAACAGGCTAGTAGAGCGCCTGTAGAGGTCATGGTCAAATACATGGTCAAAATAGGTGTATATATTTGAATTTTACAGATAAACTATGATACTATAGTCATTAAAGTCATTAACGATTTTCTCTCACTCTCTCTCTCTCTCTCTTTTTCTTAAAGCGAGCTTTCGTCTGGAGCAGCCAGACATCCTCCTTATATCTGTGGTTGACAGCAGGGGGTCTGCCCATGCTTGTCTCCTATTGGATGGTGGCGGTGAGTCTTTGTTTTCATTAGTTGCCTGAGCCAGGTCCTCAAGCCACTTTCTTCGAGCCGATGGTTGCGTTGCAGTATATCCTGCAGCCGCCTGGACCTCCTGAGTCTTATTATCATTATCGATCATTATCATTATCATTATCATTAGATCAATTATCATTATCATCAAATTATCATCAAATTATCATTATCATCAAATTATCATCAATTATCATTATCATTAGCATCAATTATATCATTATATTACATTATCAAATTAAATTATCATCATTATCAAATTATCATCAATTAAATTATCATCAAATTTATCATCAAAAATTTATCATTATTCATCAAAATTATCATACGCATCATCATTATTCATCAATTATCATGATCATCAAATTATCATTATCTTGCAATTTATCAAATTATCATTATCATTAAGTTATCATCAAATTATCATCAAATTATCATTATCATCAATATATCAATTATCATCAATTTATCATCAAATTATCATCATCATTAAATTAAATCATCAATTAATTATCATTATATCATGATCATCAAATTATCATCATCATCATCTCATATCATTACTTAATTTATTAATTAAATTAAATTATCTATTAATTATTAATTATTACCTTGCATCCTCATCAAAAAATTATCATAATTATTATTATTATTTATTATTATCTTATTATTATTATTATTATTATTATTCAGATGAACTCCTACATACGGAACAAGACCACCCAAAGGGTCCAGACTTTAAATTCAAGCTTCCAAAGAATATTTTTATTATTATTACAAGGGAACCCTATACATGTGGAACAAGCCCACAAAAGTGGCCACTAACTTAAACTCAGTGTGTCCAAGGAATATGATGCCCATTCGAAAGAAGTAACAGAAGGTAATGGCAAATACAGAAAGGGGCTATCAGGTATTAGTAAAAAATTAATGTGGGAGTTTAGAATTATTTAATTTTTCTTACAGCTCGAAGAGCGATACCAACACCACAGCAAAACTGCCCACAGAGGAGGGTTAGAGTATTAATCTCCACAGTTCTGGCAAATAATGAAAAATAGTGCTTCAGTGCTCAAGTACACCAAGAAGCTTGCTATACATAAGTATAAATGCACATAATTAATGAGAGGCTCTTTTTCCTGTTATCGAGACAATAAATCACAGAACTTGTATCTTGATCTCTAAGTTTATATAAAAAATAAAAAAATAAAATTTTTCTCTACTGATGTATTAACAAGACATCTGTTGCAACTTCCAATGTGTTAACTAATTATAAACAAACTTACTTTTCAATCACAATGCTTCGTATTTGGCTTCCACAAAATTACAATAACCCGACGACGTGTTCGTCAACATACGATTAGACGAGAGAGAGAGAAGAGAGAGCAAGAGACCCGAGGGGGGGGGGGGGGAGGGGGTGGGGGAAGCGCATTGTTTTAAAACCATTGTCTAGATTTGACTACAGGAACAATTAAGGAGAAGAGCATTGTCTTAATGCTACAAATACATTTATCCAATACCACCACCATTTCTAGTTCGAAATGAAAAAACTGTCATTTTTATAATCCTTCTCGCCTACAAATCGTTGGTTTAAAGGAATTAGTTTTGTTCTTTTTGTTTGTTTGTATGGTATTTTTACGTTGCATGGAACCAGTGGTTATTCAGCAACGGGACCAACGGTTTGACGTGACTTCCGAACCACGTCGAGAGTAGACGATCACCATTATAAACATCCCACACCCCAATGGAATGCACGAGAATCGAACTCGCGGCTACCAGTGGCGACACGCCAACACCATACCTAAGGCCCCGTCCACACGGCCGAGCTTTGCTCGACGAACTTTGTTCGATGTGACTCATCAGAAGCGGAGGAACCGCGGCAAAGTTCTGACCTTTTCTCGCGGTTTCTCCGCTTCTGAAGTCACATCGGACAAAGTTCGTCGACCAAAGCTCGACCGTGTGGACGGGGCCTATAACACACCATCGAGGCGCTTTCACCTACAAATCGTTGGTTTTAAGGATTTGTTTTTAAACTGGTGTCTTGTGTCAATAGCAAGTTCTTCTTATGATCGAAAGTCATACCTTTACAACGTTCCAGTTTAAGCAAAAGTCCAACTTCTGCTCAAATTAGTAAACACGTTAATAGCCAGTTCTACTAGAATTTCAAAGAACTATCTGCTCTCTTTGTAAGTATCCTCAGAAACAAATACACTTCAACAAATACTTCGCCATTACCATTCGCTCCTTGACAATGTCTGAGTAAAGACGAAAGCGCTTGGATTTCTGACTATCATTTTACTGTGGTATTCGCTTATTTAATGAAGTCACGTGCATCTACTGTGATTTTTTAAGCACTTCGCCATTGTATAAACATACTTCAAGAATGAAGGTTTTCATATATATTATAGGCTTCATACATTTTTAACTTTGAAAAAATCTTTTATGATTTCAATTAGCAGTTAAATAACCAGGGCAATACATAGTACCTCTTTGAAAGTTTACAATGCATACTTTATATTTAAATTTGGTATAAATTCAAATAATTTCTTACAATAGTATGTTTAACACTAATTTCTTCAAGTTAAAAATTAATATTAAATTTTATAATTCATCATAAACTGCCTATTTAGCATTAACAATATCAAATTAACTTATCAGAAGTTGACATGGATATTAATTAAAAACTAGAAAAATCAGTTAACTTCATTTTATGAAAAAATAAAAATAGCAAATATTTTATCAGGATATTTCATTAGGATACCAAGTAATGGTGTACATATGGAATGAAATTGGTTTTTGAAAGTTTGAATTATTTTTAGTCTTTATACCAGACTTGGTTTAGGCATTAACTAAACTTTAAAATAAAGTTTACATATATTTACTCTGAGTTTTGAGGCTAGCAAAAGGTTTCAGTTTGTAATTATTATTGATGAAAGTTTTCAAATTTGCATATTCAGAATTTAAATTTCTTTTATTGAATTGTCAGCCATTTATACTTTTCCACTATAAATACAGGCTTTCATGTGGCATAAAATTATTTTGTATGGTATTTTTAAGCTGCATAGAACCAGTGGTAGTGGTTATTCAGCAACGGGACCAACGGCTTTACGGGACTTTCCGAACCACGTCGAGAGTGAAGTTGTGAACTTCCAGAAATATGCATCTCTGACGCCTCAATGGAATGGCAGAAAATCGAACTCGCGGCCACCGAGGTGGCGGGCCAACACCAAGCCGACCACGCCACTAAGGCGCTCATAAAATTAGTGTTTTAGCAGTGCCAGGCTTCGTTCTCACCTCACTTTTAATAATAATTGCAGAGACAAAAGAATGAAAAGGGGATTTCTCAAAACAGAAATATATTCTGCTTGCATTGTCTTGAACGGTCCCAGTAAATCATATCCTGTAAAAGAACGAAAACCGGGGCAGAAAATGTTTTTGGTAAAAATATCACAAAAAAATTATATGCTCAAATTTGTAAAATAAGGGTTAACTTAAAACTGAATGCCTTCATACATATGCAAATTTCATGTACAGGTCAACCAGTTCTAGAGATCCTGTCCAGTGCTGCCAAAAATATAACTGCCAAGCAAGCTCCAGCAAGAAAGTGGCCAGGGTGCCCAAAAAGTGCTAAAAACTCTAACACAACCAAAGAACCCATTTATGATATTGCATTGAAACTTAAATACCTAAGGACTTTTATAGATGTGGCATGGAAAAGAGCTAGAAAAACATTTTATTCAACTAATGACAAACTTGAATTTAGTAAGCATAACATTCTAAAATTACCCATATGATGAAAGGTTTTTAGATATTCCTAGAATTTTAAAGCTTTTTAAACATAAATGTTGTTTCAGTAATATTAATGTCAAGAGTTTAGTAATCAAAATTCTCCTAAAGATCTTTCAGGCTGCATATATGAAAAAATTCCTTGCTAAAAGTGTGATAAAGTCCATTACGGACTGACCGGTAAAATCTCTTTCACAACTTCTCAAACAGTATCAATATTCTGTGAGAACTGGGCAAATATCGAATGCATTACTCGTACATATGAGAGATTTAGATCATCCTATTAACTGGAGTCAAGCCAGAGCCTTAATCCCATGTAATGACACAGTTAAAAGGAATATCATTGAATCTTGTTCATCAAGTCAAATAATAAAAATGTTCTAAATTTAAGTCTTGTTTATTTAAACTTGATGCTTTCATAATGACAAAAAAGTTGTAGATAAATATAAGCAACAAATTAATATATTCAGTTTTTTACATGGACTGTAAAGATACTTTGTAATTTCGGTTAGGGTCAAAGCTGTTTAGGTTTGTGACCGTGTGATATCCGATAATCTTGAATTATCTCTTTTAATTTTTACCATTTTGACAATTAACCATCTGCTATGATTTGATCTTGGTTTGTACCTCAGACCTTTCTCTCCAGTTGTACTTCATTAGCTCCTTGACAATGTCTGAGTAAAGACGAAAGCGCTTGGATTTCTGACTATCATTTTCCAGTGGGATTTGCTTATTAATGAGTCACGTGCACCTACTGTGATTTTTTAAGCATATATATATATATATATATATATATATATATATATATATATATATATATATATATATATATATATATATATATATATATATATATATATATGATTTTCTGATTGACATCAACATTTTTTAACCTATGTCATTGGCCTATCAAGAGCCAAGGGAAAATGACTAGCTCAGGGCCCAAAATCTTGACTAACTGACCTGGTTTTTATAATAATAATGATTTCTTAAACTTTTTATGGACAATTAATGCCATAGAGGCCATATTTATCTACTTATTTGAGCCAAGAAGATCTGTAAATGTTGATTTTAAAATCCTACCAATTTGCAGCTCAGGGATTGTACAGCACAGTGAATTCCCACTTGATAACACCAGAAGATGGAAATACCAAGTCTTTCAAAATAAAATATATTAGACTCTTATATTCTGGGTTTCATCCGAATATCTCTGCTAAATATGATTTTTACAAAATAATCCGTAGATAATTTGTCATAAAAAAAGCCTTGAAAGGGTATTTATTTTTAGTTTCCTCATGGCCCCTGCAAGGAGAGTTATTTATCTTTTGGGCCATAGTAAATCATTTTTAGTCTATTATTTCAATATCATCAAAGAACCGTGAAGAAATACAATATTATAATCAAATATAAAGCTTTGAACTGGTATTTTTTAGTTTTCTCAGGGCCCATGCAAAGTTATTTATTTTTAGGTAAATTAAATTATTTTTAGTGTATTTTTCAATTTCATCAAAAGAACCGTGAAGAAATACAATATTATAATCAATAAAAAGCTTTCAACTTGTATTAATTTTAGTTTTCTCAAGGCCCATACAGAGACAACAATTTATTTTTAAGGTATATTAAACTATAGTCTATTTTTGCAATTTCATATAAAAAACCGTGAAGAAATTATAAAATATAATCAATAAAAAGCTACAAAATGGTATTTTTTTGTTTCCTCAATGCCCATACGAAGAAAAAAAAAGCGTTGAACTTGTATTTTCTTAGTCCTCATGCAAGGCCCATACAAAGAGAGTGATTTATTTGTTATGTATAGAAAAGTATTCCTAGTCTATTGCTGCAATTTTATATCAAAGAACAAAAAGACGAAATACGATATATTAATAAAAAATATCTGGCTTTTTAAACGAAAGTTTCTCCTTGCCATTGGTGGTCCTTGTTGGTACTACTCGTCGACGGGAGTGTTTTCTAACGATATTTTGAGGTCTTTATTTAGTTACCTGTTCGGAGTCGAAGCAAAATGATATTGTGTATTTTCGATGTACCGTCGATTTCTTTGTATCGTCGACGTTATAGGGTAAAAAAACGAATGGTACAGGGGTGGACCATCAGCGTGAACAACCCCAAAAAAAGTACATTATAACACGTCCTGACATCGGAGATGGGCATCAAGTCGCGACTTCTTGTTGGTGAGAAACGGAGCTAAAGACTCTTTTTTTTTTTTTACTCCGGTGTCCAGGACGCATTATAATGTACTTTTCTTGGGTTGTACACATTGATCGTACATGGTCCACCCCTTTACCATGCAGTTTTTTTACCTCATTACCTACGATAGTGAGCAAGGTATTCTTTTATTTAGTTTTTTTTTGTTTTTTTTTTTTTTTTTTTTTTTTTAATGTCTAACAGGGCATCCATAAGTCCCAGTACCGTTACAAGTTTGTTTAATTAGACTTTACGATTTGAGTCGCTATTTAGTAAGTGTGCATATAAGTTTAAAGACAATTTTGGTTAAGTATAAGCTTGACCTGCTCCTTTTTGCAAGCTTAGGTTAAGCTTCGTTGCGTTTAAGCTTCGGTGCATTTGAATGTATACAGTGTAGCCTAATAGGTAGTAGGTATGCTTTGGTATTTTAATAACATTTAACTACCTAAATTAAAATTAATTTTATCGATTCTAAAAGCCTAGGCTTATCTTCTGGGCTTTATTCTAAGAGTTTTGATGAAATGTGTTATGCTAAGCCTTCAAGTTTAACCTAGTTTAAGCCTAACTTTCTTTTCTAAGTAGGACTAGTGAGGTTTGGTGTTTCGATAACTTAAGTAAATTAAGCTTTAACTTTCTCTTTTCCAAAGCTGGAGCTAAGCTTCAGTGTACGGTTAAAGTATCTGTAGTGGAAGTTTTTAATAAAATTTGCTTGCACAAAGCTTAAGCATATAGTAGTAACTAGTTTAAGCGTAACTTTCTCTTTTCTAAAATAAAGCCTAGGCTAAGCTTCGATGCATTGATGTAACCTATAGGTCTAGTGTGCATAACTTTTTTTGGTAGAATGTGTTACCTTAAGCTTAAGCTTATCTAAAGATTAAACCATGATTAAAAATTTACTTTCATTTTTGAAAAGCCTAGGCTAAGCTTCAAGTGTATTGATGTAAGTATTGAGCCTAGGTAATATTTTATTAATTTTTTACTCTAGAGTTTAAGCTTAATTAGGTTATACCAATTAAGCCTTACTTTGTCTCTGCTGAAGCCTAAACTAAGCTTCAGTGCATTTAAGGTAAACCAAGTGGCCACTTAGCAGCCACATCTACCCGGAACGCGGCCACCTTCCCGAAGAAGTACTTAATTCGGACAAAGAGTTGTGGCCCATCCAAGCAGCTCAATTTGACCTCTATACTCTCTTTAATAAGAGTTTTCTCCTAAATTACGAAATAATGGCACAATTATAGTGCTTTTTTTTCGGGTGGGGGTCACGTTCCGGGCGAGGTGGACGTTATGAAGCCGCTCTCATTTAAACCCTATAGTTAGCTTTTGAGTTTCTAGAATAGTTTGTTTGAAGTTTGTGTTCTTGGGTTTTCAGACTGAATATTTCTAAGGCCTTAGGCTTAGGTTACATTACTGTTTAGCTGAAATATTTTTCAGACCTAGGCTAAGTTACATTTTTTTTATTTAATATTTCCAAGGCTAGGCTATGTTAAGTAACTGTTTAGACTGAATTCTAAGGCCTAGGCTTAAGTTACATTTGTTTAGACCTAATATTCAAAGACCTAGTTTTTAATTACATTACTGTTAGCCTGAATATTTCTAAGGGCTAGGCTAAGTTAAAGGACCACTCCTGTACTACATAAAGTATATTTTTTCAGGTATATGGGCGCACTACAGCACTACATCTCTGGAGTAAAGTATTGTGGATTTACGGAGACTTAAAAACAGTAATGTTATACGCAAACTTCTGAGAAAGCTAAAACCTGCACAAAAATAAAGCCTGCGCTGAGAGGAAAATCACTTCGTTCTCCATGGTTTATTGCGTAAGGTGAGGTAGAAAAAGGTTTTGTCTTAAACCCATAAAGTAGTAATACCTTTACAGGGGTGGAGGTCCCTCTCATGCCCTGTCCCATATGTCCCAGAGAACTATGGGTAGGGTCATTAGAGATGTAACATTGTGTGCAGGTGTTAAATCGACCCATTGTCGTTTTCAGAAGTTAACTTGCATTAATTGATCTTGAATATTAATAAAAGTACCATAATTGTTTTTTAATGTTAATCATAAATAAATTTGATTTGAATTTTTTCATTTTTTAAGGACTAAAGTATACATAAATGCTTATTAGAAAAAGAATATTTTAGTCTATGGTTTAAAAATAAATAATTAATGCCTAAGATTATTAAATTTTTTATATATAGGTTTGAAATTATTTATATTAAATGCTAATATAATGATAGTTTATGGTTTTGAGATTTTATTTTAATATTCTGAAGTGCTAATTATGAAGTCACCTTTTGGTATTGCTCTACTTTTCATGGGGATTGAAGTTTTATTAATTATTTTTTATTATTTTTACTTTTTAATTTGGCTTATTTGACTTTTTTTTTTCACTTATTTGAATTTTACTTTTTTTGGCTTTTCAGTGGATTTGAGTTCTTCCTTTCAGTGGATTTAACTTCAGCTTTTCTGTGGAATTGACAAGTTTTTATTTTATTTTGTCAATTAAATACTCGTCAATAGAACTTTTAGATTCCATATAGTAATTATTTTTCAAGAATAGTAATTATTTTTTATTTAATTTTGCATCAGATTAAATTAATGTATGGAAACTTTAAAATCTAAAGTCCCTTTTTCTTTGCCATGCCAAAAAAAGTAATATACCTTATTGCAGTAATAATTATAATTTTAAGTTCAACTAGTGGGTTGTCTTTTTCATTTAAAAAAGTAATATAACACTTTATTCGCAAGTAATAAATTATAATTAAGTATTCAACTTTAGTGTTGTCATATATTTCATTTTAAAAAAGAATATAACTGTATTGCAAGTAATATAATGAAGTTCAACTTTAGTGTTTTCATACTTCATTTTAACTCGTACATCATTTTAAACTAACTTTGAAACTTGAAACGGAAGCTTTAAGACTAATATATTTAATTTAAAGCATAGAACGTGACTGTTAAGACCCATGCAAACTATACATTGTAAAGAGCTATTTTTATTGTATTAAGTGTAATAAAATCCTGTAATATTCCTGTTTGTTTGTATTTCGGTAACTTTAGTTTACTTTGTCTTGATTCTTTTAAGTAACTTTTACTAGATTTCCTTAGCAGGCCTCAAAAGTCCCCTTCAATTTTTACCCAGTATTTAGCATTTGTAATAAAATTTCTTGGCTTTAGCCTTTAGTTCTGTTCAGAGGCTTTTAAAGAGTGTAAGTAAAATTGAAGAATGTATCTGAACCTAAATTCGTTGGAGTTAGTAAATTTAAAATGTTTAATTTTATTAAACTTCATTTCATAGGAGTCAAGACTACAGAATGTTGTAGATTTGATATAATTGTATTTCAATTGCCAATACTTTTTCCACAGCTTTATTCTATTTTCAGGTTAGGCTTAGTGGGAAGTCCTTTATAAGACCAGGGAAGCGGAATACTTTGGTTATTCATCAAGAATAATGGCTTTAAGCCCAAAATCGCTTTATAATTTAGGTGAGGATGGAGCTCGGATATTGATAAGCTTTAGTTATGCCACAGTGTTCTTTATATTATGCGACATATTTCACATTATGCTTTAATTTGTCTGTATGCCCACCAAGTTTTACCTTTAGTGTATGCTAAAAAAAAATGATTATTGATGTAATTAGCAATTTAAATCACTAGTTTTAAAGCTATGCATTGTATAATCCTATGCAAATATATAATGAATCTTCTTGCATTCACCAATAGGTCTCCATAAATATCCAAATTGATAAATTTTGAAAGGTGTTTTCTACCATGACCTGTTGAACTTTTACCTGTTTTATGTAGCTTAATAAATCTTTGGCTTTACAAAACTGAATTTTGTAGAAAAAAAAAATGTCGGTACAGAAAACTTTTGGCTTACAAAACTTACTGATGTAGAAAAAGTTTTAGACACCAGTGACTTTGTAATGAATAGTTGTGGTGCCTCCATAAATGAACCCAATTTAGATATAACATTTTCTGTTTTTTTCCTTTATGAATATTTAGCAACCTAGTAGTGACTAAACATTTTCATGCCTATAAGTGGTATCTTGAAGGCCAGATAAAGTATTTTCAAGAATCTTTAAACATTTTTATACATTAAAACAATTTTTACTGAATCCTTACCTACAGAAGTTGTGCAGTAAACAAGGCTAATAAAGTACTAGCCATATATAATTTGTGGCCTGACAAAAATCCAGACAAATTGATTGCTGGTCATGGAATATAGGAAAGTTAACTGATGGTCAATTATGAATTTGTTGCTGGTTAAATATGAATTTATGGTAAAGTATTAATTGGTTGGTCAAAAAGTATTTGAAGTTTGTATCAATGAAATGCTGAAAAATGAAATTGAGGATATTTCAGATATGAAATATCAGCTTGGGTTTTTCATGATTCTTGGAAGTTTGTTTTGAATGGAATAATACTCATTCTTTCTTGGTATTGGTTAAATAGAAAATCCATGAGCTGTCTAATTTTTAGAAAAGGTGTATTAACAAGAGTGGCTACTGCAATAAAAAAAATGGTGAGTTTTAATCTTTTATTAACACGAGGGTGTACTACACTGGTTTATTTAGCTTTTCACGAATCTTAATTCAATCGAAATATGAATTTAAACTACAAATTTCTTTACTCATGCTGCTGTTTAGTACATATAAAAAATCTCCATTTAGTTCTCTAGCTAGAAGTTTAAATCGGTAAACATTATTTGCCAGCATGTTGAATAAGTAGCATTGATGGTAAATTTATAGTACAAAGATTGATTCTCAAACTATTAATAGTAAAAATTTAGGTTGATCAATAAGCCTTGAATGTGACACAGCGGAGTATAAGATTTTTATTCCAAACTTAGAGCTAACTTAGGGTCCTGTTAATAATAGTTCAAGGTTTACCACTGACAATTTTCTTGTTAAATTACCAAGCATAGAGTTAGTAAAGAGAGACTTTGGAACGATTATTTAAGTACATGGGCAAAAAGTTCCAGGATATTCATAATTTACATTATGCCAATCAGATTTATTGGCATATAAAGTATGCAGTAGTTACTACATAAGAAGCTATTTTTGAATGCTACATGAGAATGGTGAGGCTACTTTCATGAATCAATCGAAATTTAGACCCAATTTTCTAAGTTTCAAATCAATATTACACATTCAGGAAATTAGGGGAAATGAAAATAAGTGTTCCACAAGGAAGTGTTGACTCGCGTAGCACATTCCTACTTGTGGTACTGGTTTCAGAAATGGGTTTAATACTATATGAATATTGCCATATTTTAAGAGGTATGTATTTTCATAAAACACAAGTCCCTACACGGCCCTCTGCAGTAGGTATCTAATTTGTTGAAGCTTAAAGCTAGGCAGACTCTCTTAATTATCCAAGTATAAAACTGGACCAAAATGAACAAAACATAAAGAATATCAACTAGTTTCCAAAAGAGAGTATCTCTTAAAACATAATTTCTGAAGATCTTTAATTTTTAATATCTAAGAATAGACTCCCATCTGTCACAAGGGCATTTCATTAAAAACTGTAATATCACAGATTCTGAGTAAACATTCATCTTCAGCTATTACCATTTCAAAGCGTCCTCCCTCAAACCTATTAATATACGCTGACATATGCTCTGTACCAGCAGCAGCAGGTGTACAAATGAAAAGCAAACAGTTATATTGCTCTATACAGCCTCTGATAAATTGGGCAGGTGTTTTTTGCATCTTGTTCAAGGGTGTACTTGAGTGCATTCGACCTGGTTTTATAACTTACATGCACTTGCGTGCTCGGATCAGATTTTGAGAGAGAGAGCGAAACACAAGTGCTTTTGCACTATTGTTCAAGTGTGTACTTTTGTACATTTAAACACTTTAATAACTTAAAACTTAACATGCGCTTAGCATGTTGAAGCCAGAGAGAGAGAGAGAGAGATCGAGAGAGAGAGATGAGATGAGGAGAGAGACGAGAGAGAGAGAGAGAGTATGCTAGCTACAAAATTTTTACATTTTAATCTCGCCTGGAGAGAAAGAGATATATATGAAACCTTGACAGGTATTTCGACTCTTATAAGATAGTTTATCGTAGCTTTGATAATTTAAATATACTTTTTTCAACTAACCTAAAATCAATTTATAATTCTTACCATATTATTATTATTATTATTATTATTATTATTATTATATTATTATTATTATTATTATTATTATTATTATTATTATTATTATTTATTGATTATTATTATTATTTTTAATATTATTATATTATTGTTATTATTATTATTATTATTATTATTATTATTCTAATTTATTCTTATTTATTTCTTATTTATTATTATTCTTATTCTTATTTATTCTTATTCTTATTTATTATTATTATTATTATTGAGTTTTCAGGGTCACAAAATATAATAATTCAATTGTATTATATTCACATATTTATTATTATTATTATTATTATTATTATTATTATTATTATTATTATTATTATTATTATTATTATTATTGAAAAAGAAACCCACAAATTCAATTTGTATCTTGTTTACTTCTAAGTATTTACATTTAGTTTTACTTCACACTCGAGTACTTTCAGGCCCTTCTGTGGCCCATTCTCAAGAGATGTTGGGATGTTAGCCTGGGTCAAGGCTGGGCCTTGACCCAGGCTAACATCCCACATCTCTTGAGAATGGGCCACAGAAGGGCCTTAAAGTACTCGAGTGTGAAGTAAAACTAAATGTCAAATACTTAGAAGTAAACAAGATACAAATTGAATTTGTGGGTTTCTTTTTCAATCTTCAGAAGAAAACTGAAAGAAGTTTTTGTTTGTATTATTATTATTATTATTATTATTATTATCAATGAGTTTTCAGATCACAAAATATTACAAAAATTAAAATGATTTTTTTTTTATATCGCATTATATAATAATAATAATAATAATAATAATAATCATTATTATTTATTTTTTTATTTATTTATTTTATTTTTTATTTTTTGCTCTATCACAGTCCTCAATTCGACTGGGTGGTATTTGCAGTGTGGGGTTCCGGGTTGCATCCTGCCTCCTTAGGAGTCTATCACTTTTCTTACTATGTGCACCGTTTCTAGGATCACACTCTTCTGCATGAGTCCTGGAGCTACTTCAGCCTCTAGTTTTTCTAGATTCCTTTTCAGGGATCTTGGGATCGTGCCTAGTGCTCCTATGATTAAGGGTACGATTTCCACTGGCATATACCATATCCTTCTTATTTCTATTTTCAGATCTTGATACTTATCCATTTTTTCCCTTTTTCCTTCTTTCTCTTCAAATCTGGTTGTCCCATGGTATTGCGACATCAATGAGTGATACTTTGCTTCTTGACTTTGTCAATCAACGTCACGTCTGGTCTATTTGCACGTATCACCTTATCCTCAGGTTGGTGCTCATTACCACTTATTACTGCAAGTAGCTGATGTTTCTTGCACAGGCTCCAGTGGAGGGCTTTTGCACTGAATCATGCCGCTTTTTGTACTGGTTCTGTGCAAGTGCCGGGCATTCGCTT
The DNA here is from genome assembly GCF_015104395.2 of Macrobrachium nipponense. NCBI lineage: Eukaryota > Metazoa > Arthropoda > Malacostraca > Decapoda > Palaemonidae > Macrobrachium > Macrobrachium nipponense. Next base: position 43,770,238 of record NC_087208.1, on the reverse strand, counting down.
GCTATGTGGCTTATGGTTTCATTTTTCGTATTGCACTTCCTACATATGAGATGTTATTTCCGTCTATCGTTCTTTGAATATATCTGGTTCTTAGGGCCTGATCTTGTGCCGCTGTTATTATTCCTTCAGTTTCCTTCTTTAGCTCTCCCCTCTGTTGCCATTGCCATGTGTCATCGCTGGCTAGTTCTTTAGTTCTCATGTATTGTCCGTGCATTGGCTTGTTGTGCCAGTCCTCTGTTTTGTCTGTCATTCTCCTGTCTCTGTATATTTGTGGGTCCTCGCGTCTACTTTTATTAGTCCTTCTTCCCATGCACTCTTTAGCCACTCGTCTTCACTGGTTTTCAGATATTGCCCCAGTGCTCTGTTCTCGATGTTGACGCAGTCCTCTATCCTTAGTAGTCCTCTCCCTCCTTCCTTTCGTGTTATGTATAGTCTGTCCGTATTTGCTCTTGGGTGTAGTGCTTTGTGTATTGTCATATGTTTCCTTGTTTTCTGATCTGTGCTGCGGAGTTCTGCCTTCGTCCATTCCACTATTCCTGCGCTGTATCTGATTACTGGCACTGCCCATGTGTTTATGGCTTTTATCATATTTTCCGGCGTTGAGTTTTGACTTGAGTATTGCCTTGAGTCTTTGCATATATTCTTTCTGATCGTGTCCTCCATCTCTTGGTGTTTTATATCCCCTCCTTCCATTATTCCCAGGTATTTGTATCCTGTCTCATCTATGTGTTTGATGTTGCTCCTATCTGGTAGCTTTATCCACCCTTTAGTTCTCGTTACTTTGTCTTTTTGTATGTTGTCTTAGGCTCCGTCCACACGGTCGAGCTTTGGGTCGACGAACTTTGTCCGATGTGACGTCAGAAGCGGAGAAACAGCGAAAAAAGTCAGAACTTTACCGCGGTTTCTAAACCGCTTCTGACGTCACATCGAACAAAGTTTGTCGAGCAAAGCTTGGTCGTGTGGATGGGGCCTAAGGCGCATTTTTCTATTCCAAACTCCATCCTGATGTCCCCCCTGATACAATCCTTACAGTCTGGATTAGGGTATCTATTTCCTTGATGCTCTTCCCATACAGCTTGATGTCGTCCATGAACATCAGATGGTTGATTTTGTTTTCTCTCTTCTTGAGTTGGTACCCGGCATCCATCTTCTGTAGTACTTTTGTCATGGGAATCATGGCTACTACGAAGAGTAGTGGGGACAGTGAGTCGCCATGGAAGATCCCTCTCCTGATATTAACCTCTGCTAGTCTTATTGCAGAGCTTGTAAGTATGTATTCCAGTTGCGCATTGTATTTTTGAGGAAGCTGATGGTGTTTTCCTCTGCCCCATATATTTTCAGGCATTCCATTAGCCATGTGTGTGGTATCATGTCGAAGGCTTTCTTATAGTTTATCCATGCCATGCTTAGGTTGGTTTTCCTTCTTCTACTGTTCTTCATTACCATTTTGTCTATCAGGAGCTGGTCTTTTGTGCCCCTACACTCCTTCTGCAGCCTTTCTGTTGGTGGGGGATGGTGTTTGTCTCCTCTAGGTAATTGTATAGCCTTTCACTGATGATACCTGTTAGTAACTTCCACATTATGGGTAGGCAGGTGATAGGCCTGTAGTTACTGGCTTATATTTCCCTTACTCTTGTCTTTTTGTACTAAGGATGTTCATCCTGTGGTCATCCATTTGGGTGCGTGGTGATTTGAGATACAATGCTGGAGTTGTTCTGCTATTCATGGGTGTAGGGCCATGAAGTTTTTGAGCCAGTATCCATGGACTTCATCGGGACCTGGGGCTTTCCAGTTTGGCATTTTCTTTAGTTGGCGTCTGACTGTGTCTGTCGTGATCTCTGTGAATCTTTGTTTTATTCTCCCTGTTTCTTTGTTCTTGACTTCCTGGAGCCATGTTGCATGTTTGTTGTGTGATACCGGATTGCTCCATATGTTTTTCCTTTTTCCCAGAGTCTCTTACTTGGTTCGGCTTCAGGAATTTCTTGGTGGTTGTCTTCCCCTCTTAGTTGGCTGTTACTATAGTTCTTTTCTGGTTGGTTCGAATAGTTTGTTATGTTGGTATCCTTATTTCCTGTTCATGTACCGTTGGATCTTTTGTGCTTTGGCCTTAAGCCTCTGTTTTACATCTTCTATTGTGTTGTTTAGTTCCCTCTCTTGTACTTTGTATTTCTCGTTGAGTTCTTCCCTTGTTTTCTTGCTTCTTAGCCTTTTTTCTGCCATCTCTTTCAGTTTACTCAAGTCAGATCTCATCACCATGATTTGCTTTTCCAGGCGCCTTTTCCAAGGAGTTGCTGTTTTGGTTTCTGTTGGGTTGGTTGTGTGGTGGTGTTGGTGTTTCGAAATCCCCATCAGTTCTGCTACTAATCTTGCTCCCTGCATATGCCAAGTTATTTGTTTTCTGTGATACTGGTGGTGTGTATTATGCCCATTATTTCATTGACCTCACTTGTTTTCTGCCTTAATTTCTTGGTGTTGTAGGCTTTCATGGAGGGGATCTTTGTTCTCTCTCTGGTATTGGGCTCATCCATTGTCTAATTTAAAAAAAAAAAAAAAAAAAAAATACCCATTCCGTCCTCTGTTACTTCGTCGGTGTTTCTTCGTGTGTCGTTGCTTGATACCTCATCATCCCTGTCGTCTTCTGTGGCATCGTCTCTCAGTTCGTCTTCGTGTAATTCGTTGTCGTGTGACATTTCCCTTTACAGTTTCTTCTCTTTCTGTTGGGGAGAGCCAGTTCTTTTTCTTTTATGTTCCTTACTTGGTCTGCCAGCCTCTGCTTGTTTGGGGGTGTTATTCCTCTCATTCCAGATGTTGACCAAACCTTCTTCTATATCCTCTCTCCGTCGGGTTGCTTCTGATGTAGCATCTCCATATTTCCTTATTTTCTTTTGTCCATTTCTTCCTTTTTGCTTCTGTAGCTCCAATCTCAGGCTGTTGATTACTGTCGTTGTGGTGGTCAGTTGCTAGATGATGACCTCCAAGTACCTGACCTTCTTCCCCTTCAATTGGGTTGAATACCTGGCTGCCAGACGAAGCTCCTCTGTTGCCAGAGTTCCATTTACGTCGTTATCGTTTATTCTTCATTTCTTTCCATCATTGCTGAGTTTTGCTATTTAACCCATAGCTGGACCCTACCCCATCAGGATAGGTACTCATTTACAGCTGAGTAGACTGAGGAAATTATAGTAAAGATCCTTTCCCAAGGAATCAACGCCGAGGAGAGTGGTCACCCATCCAAACGACTGACCAGCTCCAATGTTGCATACTTAACTAGTCCATTGACAACCTAACCCACTCTGCCCACGGCGCACATATTATTATTATTATTATATTATTATTACTTATTTTATTATTAGTATTATTATTATTATGTTTATTATCTATATCTATTAACTATTATCTATTATACAGTAGTACTTCGAGATACAAAATTAATCCGTTCCGAGGCGCCCTTCGCATCATGAGGTTTTCGTATCTTGGACCACATTTTACATGTAAAATGGCTATCCCATTCCAAGCCCCCGCACACCCAGCAATTATATTTCAGGCCTAAAAAACACTGTTCTAGGGTTACGACGCCGATCCGACGGAAGAAATATGACTCCAAAAAGGCAAAATACTGTACATACTTGAGTAATATTCAACTGCATGTAATGTTCAACCCCATTTTTACTGCATATTATTAGGACTTTAGCATGTCCCTTAGCAATAAGCCTAGCCTATGTTAGCGGTGCTACTGTAGCCTAGTCTATGATTCTGACATCTAAACCTAAGAGCTAAAAGCTTAGAATATGCCAATAACATTTATAAATAATCAGTATGTACTCATTTCAAATAATTATTAATAATCATCAGCTATAATACACAAACAAACAAAAAAAAAAACCTTCCAATCGATTGTTTACATTCGCTCTTACTCTTACCGTCTTACGAGTACCAAACGAACGCCAAGCAATCATTTTTCCTAGCACACAGTAAGCCATAAATTCATTAGTATATCTCCTTCAACTAATGAAACTACCAAACAGTATAATAAACCATTCATTTCTATTCTTTATTCTATCTTTACCTAATGGAGATACCGAGTACTGACAGCTATAAATGAAACATACGTATATACGTAACGTAAAGTTAAAACAGAAGAAGAATTCTAAAAAATACGTATTTTTTGGCAGTCTGATTTGTTTTATATTTTATGATATCTAATTCACAATTTTTTTTATTAATGTATTGCAATGTACTCATTTCAAATAATTATTAAGTAACCATTAACTATAATAAAACAAAAAAAAAAAAAGCTTCCAAACTTTCTGTTTACATCCAGCACTTACGAGTATCGAACGATCGCCCAACCAAGTCAATCTTTTACACAGTAAGCCATAAATTTTTTTTCATTATCTCCCTTCAACTACTGAAACTACCAAACAGTATTATAACCATTCATTTCTATTCTTTATTCTATCTTTACCTAATGTTTTTTTTTTTTTTTTTATTAAATGTATTCTGATGAATAAGTTTTTCAAATTTACAGCCTCCTTTTACCAATAGAATACTTAAAGCACAAGGGGTAGATGCTGACCAATAGGAGAGCAGGACCTTATGGGTGACTAGCATCAGGAACCATGGGTGGGAGAGCGGGAGGATGGTGGCGAGTTTACTCAGTTGGTGGCGCGGGAGTTTTAAAATTGTTCTCGGTGGTCCGGGCGAATCTCGGGACTTTACAGCAACAACCTTTCGTATCTTGAAAACTTTTCGTATGTAGAGCTGTAAAATTTTTTGTATTTGCTTTCGTATCTCGAATTTTTCGTAAGTTGAGCCTTTCGTATGTCAAGGTACCACTGTATTATCTATTATCTATTATTATATTTATTATTATTATTATTTTTTTTTTGA
>NC_087208.1:43755348-43760348 GCF_015104395.2 Macrobrachium nipponense | reverse complement strand
TTTTTTAAAAAACTACTGAACCCAGATGGCTGCAAATTGGTATGTTTATCACCCACCTTCCAATCATCAAACATCGAGATTGCAGCCCTCTAGCCTCAATATCTTTGATGTTATTTAAGGTGAAAGGTAGCCATAATCGTGCATTGATATAGGCCAGGCCACCACCTGGCCATGGTAAAAAGTTTTATGGGCTGTGGCTCATACATCATATTACCGAGACCTCCGAAAGATAGAGATATGTTCAGTGGCATGGATTATACGCCTGTACAGAAAACTCGAATGCATTATTTTTACTTTTTTTTAACGATACAAGTTTCAGTGCTCTAGTGAAATTGCCTTGTTAAAAATTTATACATACATATCTATCATTTGGAAGAGGAATTCCTTGGAATTCCGAGAGTAAACAGACCCTAAGGATCCGTTTCGTGGAATATCGAATGGCCTCACTTCGGAAGGTTAGAATGTTGACCCATAAATGTGAGACATTCGACAAAAATTTCGTTTGGGATCTTTGATCTTGGAATACTGCCCGATTACGTCTAGAGATCGAACAGGTTTTCTCTCTCTCTCTCTCATCTCTCTCTCTCTCTCTCTCTCTCTCTCTCTATATATATATATATATATATATATATATATATATTATATATATGATATATATATATATATATATATATATATATTATATATATGTGTGTGTGTGTGTGTGTGTGTGTGTGTGTGTGTGTTTGTGTATGTATGTGTATGTATCTGTATCTGATTGTATACATCAACTCCATTCAATCTTCATCTGACTTCCATATTCCATTTAACTCATAAAACAAGCCAAGATTTTCATCCCCATGACTTCTCCCCCTTCTCCTCCAATCCCTAACCACCCCCACCCCCACCCCCCTCCCCTCCATATTTTCCCCCGACATTATGAAATTCCTTTCATATGCAAATCCTCACCAGCTATGAGGAATCCTACCCACAGCTGTTCATTTAGGCAAAGCTCGTTTATCCTTTGTTTTCTTGATCCTCAAAAAATATTAAAAAAGCAATAATATTTCTTGTCTGAAAATTTGCATAATCTGTTTATGGTTCTGAAGACTCCGTTTCGTGTAAAGAGTTAGTAATTAGATTTGTGGCTCTTCTTGTTTTCTGCTTGAGGGAAACTTATGTATTTTTTTTTTTGCATCTTTTGAACTTTTTGGGAGACGAATGATCTGTTGAATTGCTGGTGTATTTCAATCTGGCTCTTGCATCATTATAAATATATATATATATATATATATATATATATATTATATATATACATATATATATATATATATATATAATATATATATATATCTATATATATATAAAGCCATGCAAGTATGTGGACATAGGCCAGTCTCAAGTCCCCACAGGTTCATAGTAAAATTGCATAAAGGGTGTAAGAGTTTCTGGTGTGGACATCGGGACACGATCCACAAAAAAAAAAAAAAAAAAAAAAAAAAAACAAAAAAAAAAAAAAAAAAAAAAAATATGGACACAGTTCCAAGATGATAATGAGATCCTGAACTAATACTAATGTCTTTCAAGGGAGATATTATCATAGCGAATGGATTTCATCCATGCCTTCTATTACAATAAAATAGCAACCCTCTATCACTTTTCATGGAGGACATCTATAGATTATGCTTTCGTACTTATTTTATTCATGAATTCAGAACCTTTCTTTCTAAAAGATCAAAGGATCCAGGCCTTCGTGTTGACAGATATCAAATATCTACAAAGAACTGAGGAATTATGTATGACAGATCCTTCAGGTACAGAGGCCAGGTAGGCACAGCAGGAATTTTAGAGCGTAAAAGAGGCTCTCGATGCCGGAACTTCAAAGGGAATATTGAGAAGTGTCCCGAAGAGTCCTCACGGATCCTGAGGGGTCCACTGGTCCCCCCCAACAAGGGCCGAAAGCCAAAAATCAAGTATGGAGGTAAAATTCCATTTTCGGGAGATGAAAGCGAGGAAGAGTAGGTTCCGTTTGTTGGGTAAACACAGTCCATTTACTATTTATTTTATTGTCAGAGAGAGAGAGAGAGAGAGAGAGAGAGAGAGAGAGAGAGAGAGAGAGAGAGAGAGAGAGAGAGAGAAAGAGAGAGAGAGAGAGACTCGGTTTTCCAGGTAGAAGTGCAGAGTATCAAAGGCAATAGTACAGCCAAGATTCTACAATTTTGGGGAAGCGGACCAGAGGGCGGCTTGTGTATATATTTATATATATATATATATATATATATATATATATATATATATATATATATATAGTATATATATATATATATATATATATATATATATATATATATATACATATATATATATATATATATATAGCTGTGTTGATGTATAGGTAAATACAAATTTGCTGTTATACAATGATGTTCATATCTTTTTATTTAGCTATCTGTCTCTCTAGCTGGCTATCAGTCTCTATACTATTCATCTATTATATTCGTATATATTTTTATATATGTTTGTGTTTTTAAAATCTTTATGTATTATTTCATCACCTTAACATCACCTATAACTCTCTCTCTCTCTCTCTCTCTCTCTCTCTCTCTCTCTCTCTCTCTCTCTCTCTCTCTCTCTCTCTCATAATCGCAAATAATTCCTCAGTACCTCATCTTCATAGACAAAAATCCACCTTAAGAAATGAATCAGGTGTTAGATAGACCATCATTATTTAAGACGCGTTGAACAAGAAGACATCACCACCTGTGTTAATTAACATGAAGAGACAGTCAGCCACCTCTTTTAAGTAGAGAGGAGAGAGAGAGGAGAGAGAGAGAGAGAGAGAGAGAGAGAGAGAGAGAGGAAGTTGGTCTCAGTCTGAGACCACTGACTGGGACCTTTAACTTGGAACCTGTAACTTGAAGTTTGTGAAGTTCTTAGGAAGAAGTTGAGGTTTGGGGGAAACTTCACACAATCTTGTGTTGTCGTGTTACTTCCATCATGAGATTTTTGCTGACGCTGAATATATTCTGTTTTTTAATAGATATATAGTATTATATATATATATATATAGATATATATATATATATATATAATATATATATCTATATATATCCTATCTATATATATATATATAATATATATATAAAACTAAAAGGAGCCCCATAAAAAACACCAAAATATAGAGAGAAAAGTACTATATTTCAGAGACTGCTGTCTCTCTCTTCAGGTATATGAATGAGAAAGGTTTACAGAAAAGGTGGTATTTATACCAAGAGATCCATCCACAGATAAGCCAATTTATGTCCACCCCCCCCGCTGATAATCTTCTTTTATCTTCTTAAGCGTTGGTTGGATGAAACTTCGTTCGATCACATCTGAAATCACGCTCCTTTTGAGATGTTCATCCCCTACTTGCCTCACTTTCATTAAGGCCAATTCCATCATTTGACTCTTGTTACCGGCAGTTGCTGCTATAAATTATACGTGACAAATTCCAGTTTATTCTATGGTTATGTCATTTATATGGTTGAAAATAGCTGAGTTCTGTTATCCATACCTATTGGACCGTTTGTGTTGTATTAATCTCTGGGGAAGTGATTTTCCTGTAAATCCGATGTTAAGATTGGTCACAGTCCTGGCATGGAATCTGATAAACCAGTGTCCTTGGGGGAATGTCTTTTGTTGGACGTTAATCAGGGATTTGGATAAGGTTTTCTTGGGTAAGTAAATGCAAAAGGGTTAGATTTTCCGAGGGGCTGAGTCACCTTTTTAATCATGTCCAGGTGGGGAATTTTGTTTTTTAATTATATTGTTGGGTGTATCTCTGGCTTGTCTTTAGGGGGTCGGTAGAAATTTACGTTTGCTTTGTGAATTGCTGCTCAATCGTATGGTCAGGATACTTTAAAGATGAAAGTTGATTATGAATTAGTTCAAATTCTTTTTCCAGGAAATCTGGGGAACAAATTCGTAAGGCTCCTAAAAACAGGTTGCTGGCTACACCTATCTTGATAGCAATGTGGTGATAGCTAACTAGTGAATGTATGAAAGTGAGAACGTTGGTTGTCTGTATATGGTAAATTTGTATTCTGTCGTGTCTCTGATTATTAAAACATCAAGAAAAGGTATTTTGTTGTCTGCTTCCCATTCAAACTTTAAATTTGATGCTGGGCACTAATGCATTTAATTTTGAAAGGAATTCATTAATTTTACCCCCACCTATTATCCCAAAAATGTTAGAATATCATCAACATATCTCATCCAAAGCATGTTTTTGGGGTTTTATTGCATTTTTATTTACTGTAGTTTCAAAGTATTCCATGTACAGATTGGCTAAAACAGGACTTAAAGGACTACCCATACTACACCCAAATTTTTGCTTGTAGAATGATTCCCCGAATTGAAAATACGTTATTAGATGCACATAATTCAACTAACTTTTATTATTTTGTTTAGCGCCAATGCGGTCAGTTAGGTATGGACAACAGAACTCAGCTATTTTCAACCATATAAATGAACATAACCATAGAATAAACTGGAATTTGTAACGTATGATTTATAGCAGCAACTGCCGGTACAAGAGTCAAATGATGGAATCGGCCCTTAATAAAAGAGAGCAGGTAATGAACATCTCAAAAGGAGCGTGGATTTCAATGTGATCGACAAGGTTTCATTCAACCAACGCTTAAGAAGATTAAAGGAAGATTATCAGCGGGGGTGACCTAAATGGCTTACCTGTGGATGGATCTCTTGGTATAAATACCACCTTTTCTGTAAACTTTTCTCATTCATATACCTGAAGAGAGATACAGCAGTCTCTGAAATATAGTATTTTTCTCTATATTTTTGGTGTTATTATGGCTCCTTTTATTAGATGGAATTCTGTTGTAACAGAACATTTTACCAGTCATATATATATATATATATATATAGTATATATATATATATATATGTATATATTATATATATATATATATTAGACGTGATCATTTGTACAATATTTCTGTGCCATGATACACTTATAC
>NC_087208.1:43744561-43747061 GCF_015104395.2 Macrobrachium nipponense | reverse complement strand
AGAATATCAAAAGTAATTATTATTATTATAATTAAAAATAGTTATTATTATTATTATTATCATTATTATTATTATTTTATTATTATTATTATCATCCTAAAAGTCAATATTCATATAGAAGTTGGAGAGAATCTAGACCGAAGTACATCCATCTACCATTCCTAGCCTCCTGTCTTTCACACTAATATTAACCCATTATCCTGACTGCAATTTATTTTCATAGTATTACTTGTGCAGACATTCAATTTTACATTCCCTCTATCAGAAACTTTCAAACTATTTCATCAGACAAATATGCAAAGTTTACGTCACCATCACCGGTTAATACTTTATTGCAAACATGGAGTACTCTACTCTCCCTGAGAACTTCTATACACCTTGCTATTTTGCTACATTCACCTCTTCATTTCATTCATTTAAATCAATGAAGTACTTCTTTATCTTAGCATAGAATATAAGATAACACTATATGAAAACGTAGTCTCAAATTAAAATTTATATACTACAGTAATTGCGATTTAAAAAACCATCTATGGTGCTAGTGCTAGAAATGGAGCTTGGGAAACTGAACTGCAAAAATTAGCTTCTAATTGTTTTATTTTAAATGTTACTGCATAAAATCATATTAAAATATAATTCTTGCCTATAAGAGCACTTGAGCCATATTAAAATAATTCTTGCTTATAAAAACACTTGAATCATATAAAAATCTAATTCTTTCTTACAAAAGTAATTGAACCATATTAAAATATTATTCTTGCCTATAAAAGTACTTGAACCATATTAAAATATAATTCTTGCCTATAAAAGTACTTGAACCTTAATTAAAATATAATTCTTGCCTATAAAAGTACTTGAACCATATTAAAATATAATTCTTGCCTATAAAACGTACTTGAACCATATAAAAATTAATTAATTCTTGCCTATACAAAGTACTTGAACCATGTTAAAATATCATTCTTGCCTATAAAAGTACTTGAACTATATTAAAATATAATTCTTGCCTATACAAGTACTTGATTGCTATTGCAAATTCGCATCACCTGACAATAATTATATAACTGCTTTCTCCCAACAGGAAAGCTACTGCAGCACCCCCGGGTGGGACAACTTCCGCCACAGCTACCAGGCTGTCCACGGGTGCATGTCCCTGGTCGTGTGCATCTTCGGATCTCTGGCCAACGTCATCAACATGATCGTCCTCACCAGAAGGTCTATGGTGTCTCCCACCAACGCCATCCTCACTGGCCTGGCCGTCACAGACCTCCTGGTCATGGTGGAGTACATCCCCTACACGATGCACCAGTACGTGTGGCAGGGGAGGTCCTTGGAGTCCCAGTACTCCTGGGGCTGGGCAGCTTTCGTGCTCTTCCACGCCCACTTCGCTCAGGTCTTCCACACCATCTCGATCTGGCTCACGGTGACCCTGGCCGTGTGGCGGTACATCGCCATCGCCTTCCCCCAGAACAACACGACTTGGTGCTCCATGCAACGCACTCAGATGGCCATCGTTGCTGCCTTCTTTTGCTCAGTTATCTGCAACATTCCGAATTATCTCAACATCACCATCAGCGTCCTGAATCACCAGGGCCACGTGCTCTACATCATAGGCTTCAGCGAGCTGGCGAAGGCCCACAACGGCCTTCTTAAGAGCATCAACTTCTGGATTTATGCGGTGCTGCTGAAGCTCCTGCCCTGCGCGGCTCTGACGGGGCTGTCCATGGCCTTGATTCAAGAGCTGCTCAGGGCTGCGCATAGGAGGGCTGCGCTCATGAACAGAACCTCCTCCGGCAGGGGCGGAGACGCGGAGAAGCAGGCGGACCGAGTGACCAAAATGCTGCTGGCCATATTGTTCACCTCTTTCTGGCCTCCCGATGTGTTCCCCAAGGGATCCTGGGGCTGCTCACGGTCATTCCAGACTCCGGCTTCTTCCCCTGCTACCAGAAGCTGGGGGAGATCATGGACATGCTGGTGCTATTCAACAGTGCTATAAACTTCCTCTTGTATTGTGCCATGAGCCAGCAATTCCGCGACACCTTTACGAACTTTTCAAGCCCTGCTGCGGACCGCTGGCTTCTGCTCGCGTACCGAGGTTCTTGCCGGGCCGGGGTGGAAGTCTGTGCAGCTTCAGACCCTCACACAGAGAGCAACAACACATGCATTACACATGTGTGAAGGATAGATGAGTTTATCGAATCTCGTGTGAAATTGACAGACAACAAGATATATATATCTATATATATATATATATATATATATATATATATATATATATATATATATATATATATATATATATATATATATATATAATTAGTTATTTTTGTTCAAAGGTTTATGTAGAGATACTAGACTCAAAATACATTTAGTGAAGTTATGATAAACAAAGAGTGTTGTCTCGCTAGTAGAATATGTATCAAAATTATGTTGAATGTTGCGTGTTTATTTGATAGGACACCATCGCCCAAGCCAAGTGTATTTCTTTGCTTGTGTAGAA
>NC_087208.1:43697061-43739561 GCF_015104395.2 Macrobrachium nipponense | reverse complement strand
CAATTCCCACCATATTCCTAGAAACCTTTGCCATTCATTCCCACCATAGTTCCCATGAACTTTTGCCCTTCATTCCCACCATAATTCCTAGGAACGTTTGCCTTACATTCCCACCATAATTCCTAAAAACATTTGCCCTTCATTCTCACCATACTTCCTGGGAACTTTTATTCTCCAATTCCTCCATAATTCCTAGGAACGTTTGTCCTTCATTCCCACCACAATTCCTAGAAACGTTTGCCCTTCATTCCAACCATAATTCCTAGAAACTTTTGTCCTTCATTCCCACCATAATTCCTGGGATTTTTCGCCCTTCATTGCCACCATAATTCCTAGGATTTTTTCCACTTCATTCCCACAATAATTCCTAGGACCTTTTCCCCTTCATTCCCACCATAATTCCTAGGATTTTTTCCACTTCATTCCCACCATAATTCCTAGGACCTTTCGCCCTTCATTCCCACCATAATTCCTAGGATTTTTTCCACTTCATTCCTACCATAATGCCTAGGACCTTTTGCCCTTTATTCCCACCATAATTCCTAGGAACGTTTATCCTCCAATTCCTCCACTATTCTCAAGACAGCTGATGAACCTCTTCTATGTGTTCTTGCTTACGGAACAATTCCCCCTCACTTAGAATTCCACCAACTAACCAATCACATTGTTCTTAAAAAAAATTCACTCCCCCAACACTCCCTGGGTACCTCGCCGAGCGAGTTAAGACGCGAGGTCACTCACTCGTCATCATAATTCCAGCGACCCCTGTGCGGAGGGTCAGTAATCGAATTCGGAATGACCCCTCGCATCCAATTACGAAGCCGGACCTCCTGAACGTCGTCGATTCCAAACCCCATCTACGAATTAGCACGACTGACTCTAATATGGATTGGTGGGACACTTATCTCTCTCTCTCTCTCTCTCTCTCATCTCTCTCTCTCTCTCTCTCTCTCTCTCCAGCCCAATTTCTCGGAATCTCTCTCTCTACTTAGTATTTTGGATAATGGAACTATTTCTATAAGTCTTCTTGTTAATTCCCTTCTCTCTCTCTCTCTCTCTCTCTCTCATCTCGTTATTAGTATTTGAGTAATGAAATTCATTTTTAAAGTTCTCTCTCTCTCTCTCTCTCTCTCTCTCTCTCTCTCTCTCTCTCTCTCTCTTTATTGTTTGTGATTAAGCTCCCCATTTCATCAATGTTAAGCCTACGCGCTCTCTCTCTCTCTATTCTTTGAGTTTATACTTAACATTTCATCTAAGTTAAGCCTATTCTCTAAGTTAGTTTAACAAGTGTAATACTGAAATCAGAACAAGATGGCAGTAAGTTCCAACTGCAGGAAAAGGTGGCGTAATTTAGCTTGCTTGGCGGATTCGCAATACGATGAGGTAGCAGGAATGGGAACTGGCATTTCTCATCTATGATCAGCAACAGTCCTAACCAAAAAGATACAAAAGCATTCATAGATATATTAGAAGGATATAATCCTTCAAACTGGAACAAATCTAATGAAAACATCTTGAAAATAATTGAAGAAGTTCCAAATAAAATCCAAGGGGTCAAGAGACTCATAAAGAAAATATACATAAACCAACATATTCCGACAAAGAAATGAATAGGTGAATCTTGTGAATATCCTAATTGATGCATTAGGAAAAAGAATGCCAAAAGCATGCAAACTGTGTAGGTTTGGTTATAGCATAGTCAATCCACAAAACCTAATCAGAAAATGTGCTGCACAGCAACATTTCCGACCCATCCACAGTGTGCTGAGGTAATGCAAGATTTGAGAAAAGATACAAGAATTTTTTGTTCAACATGTCTATCATGGATAGACAATGTTATTAAATCAAGATGGAATGTACAAATAGTTGAGGATGAAGAAGAAGAGGAAGGAAGAAGAAGAAGAAAAAGAAGAAGAGGAAAACGGAAGAGAAGTAAACAAAAATGAAATGACAGAAAAAAAATAAGGAAAACAAAGAACAAGATAAAGTATGGATGCAGAGATACTCATTGATACTACATATAGGGGCAATAAAACAGCATACCTACGAAGGAAATAAATTCGATATGACAACAGAAAAGCAAATCCCGAAGAGGCTCTACCCAGATCTAACACAATGACGGGAAAGAGGAAAAATAGACAAGAAAGACAAAATCTGCAACCTTTTGAAAAGAGGGAATTGCAGATTTGGAGAAAGATGTTACTACAAACATCCTAAGGTATGTCAAAACTATGAAATATATGGTAAATGTGCATACTTAGATGGCTATGGGGATGATTGCAGAGATCTGCATCCAAAAATATGTAAAAACCTAAAGAAGGAAAAGGATGTAAGTTCGACAAAAGAAAAAATGCAAATATATGCACACTGTAGCCATGAATCATAATCAAATAAATAACCACCAAGTAATAAAATCCAAAATAAGAAAGAAAACAAATAAAGAGAGAAATCAAGAATATCAGGTAGAAAAGAGAAAAGCAAACCACCAATGAGATATGCAGAGGTGTCAGCAAAAAATTTCAAAGCATCAGCTCCGAAATTCTACTCAAGAGATAATTAACTGTATTTATTATGCAAGAGGATATTGCAGAAACGGAGAAAATTGCAGATTCAGACACAAAATGAATAATTATGATGAAGGAAGCAAATATTATGGAAAGTTGGATTTTTTAATGTCAGAATTTCTGGAAATGAAAAAAAAGAACAACATACCAGAACAGGAAAGAGACATGGGAAAATCCTTATTACTACCAATATTAAATGAAGGAGAAAAACACGCAAACCATCATAGTGATGAATGCGCAGGGTTTAGTTACGAGTAACTCAAAAAGAAAAATAGAGTACTTAGAAGAACTAACCCAAAATGAAAAGAAAATTAAAATAGATATAATTGCTATAAGTGAAACCTGGTATTCCCAAGAGACTGGGAATGATGATCGAAATAAAATGGGTTCCAAAACTTATAGATCAGATAGAAAAAATAGGAATCAAGGGGGAGCCCGCAATATCTGGAAAGACAAAAAACAAGGAAAAATATATGAGAAATATAGTAACTCAGAATGTGAAACTAATAGCGGTAGAATTTGAATCTGAAAAATTGATGAACATAGTAATATATAGACCTCCTAATACTAAAGAGTTTGACTTAATAATTGAAAAATTGGATGATATATTGTAGAAATCACAAGGACTGACTATTCTCCTATCTGGTGACTTCAACTTTCCTTTCGTAGAATGGAAAGAACGAATAGGAGACTGTGGTTGTACTTATACATATCAAAAGAGAGTAATAGTAGTGCAGAAGATAAGAGGCAATTTGAAAAGCTATTAGATATGCTACTAGAATACAACATTCAACAAATAAATCACCTGCCAACAAGAAAGGAAAATACTTTAGACCTAGTATTTTGTGAACGAGATGAATTATGTTAAAGAAATAATAGTTTATAATGCGAGTATTTTCAGATCATAATGTCATAGAATTAACAGTTCATTCCAAAGCAAGTGAAAATAGAGATAAGCAAGAAATGAAAAATGTGGGAAGGATAGGAAAATACAACTTCTACAGTAAAAAAATAAAATGGTCAGAAATTAATGAAGAATTAAACAAAGATTGGGATAAACATTTTCGTAAGTGATGACATGGGTAAATACGGAGATATTATATAAAAATATTGGAAGAAATACTGGATAAATATATACCGAAGAAGAAAAGTAAATAAACACATCATGCATACCAAGAGACAGAAGGATCTTGTTCCAGAAAATCAGAAAGTGGAAAAAAGGTCTTGCAAAAGAAAAAAAATGCATGGAAAGTTATAGAACTAAAAAGTAAGATAGAAAATGCAGAACAAAAGATTATACAATCAAAAGAAAATGAAAAACGGGACTTGGAAGAAAAAACCCTATTAAATATCAAGCAAAACCCCAAACTATTATACTCATATGCGAAGAAGATGAATAAAAGAAGAATAGAAATAGGCCCTCTGAGAATTGAAGGAGATTAACGAATGAAAAAAAGGAAATTTGTTGCAACATACTGGCAGCAACGATAAGAGAGAATTCACCCCTAGAATAGATAATGAAGATAATGATATAGAAGTAAGGGACGAAAATAGTGAATATTTAGCTGACATAGAAAATTAATGAAGCTGATATTGTGCATCAGGCAATTAATGAAATTAAAAATGGAGCTGCTGCAGGGCCGGATGGAGTCCCTGCTATTTTGTTAAAGAAAGTAGTTCATTCTATCGCAAAGCCACTTGCAATATTATTAAGACATAGTGTAGATAACAGGCAAGATTTTATGATGAGCACAAATTAGCATATATCACCCCTACTTTCAAAAGTGGATCAAGACTAGAGGCAAGGTAATTATAGGCCTGTGAGTCTAACATCCCATATTATGAAAGTGTATGAAGGGTAATGAAGAAAAATATTATAGAAACATTTAATAAAAATAATTTGTATAATATAGGACAACACGGTTTCGTACCCGGAAAAAGTACACAAAACCAACTGTTAGTCCACCGTGAGAACATATTCAAAAATATGAAAGCGGAAATGAAACAGATGTGGTTTATCTAGACTTTTGCAAAAGCTTTTGACAAAGTAGACCATAATATATTAGCAAAGAAATTAGATAACACAATATCGTAGATAAAGTAAAGAAATGGTTAAAAGAATTTTTACACAACAGAAACAGATAGTTATTGCAAACGATGAGAAATCGGATGAAACCAAGGTAATATCCGGTGTGCCACAAGGTACGGTCCTAGCTGCAATATTGTTTGTTATTTTATGATTGAAGACATAGACAGTAATGTTAAGGATTCGGTAGTGAGTATTTCGCTGATGACACAAGAATAAGTAGAGAAATTACTTGTGATGAAGATAGGAACGCTCTCACAAAGAGACCTTAACAAAGTATATGATGGGCAGAGTAAATAGGATGGTATTTAACTCTGATAAATTTGAATCAATAAATTATGGAGACAGAGAAGGAAAGCTATATGCATATAGGGGACCTAATAATGAGACAATCACAAATAAGGAAGCAGTTAAAGACCTTGGTGTGATGATGAATAGGAACATGTTATGCAATGATCAAATAGCCATTCTGTTGGCAAAACAAAATGTAAAGCAAAAATGGGAATGTTGTTACGGCACTTCAAAACAAGAAAAGCTGAACCACATGATTATGCTTTATAAAAACTATGTTCGTAGTCCACTTGAATATTGCAATATAGGTACCCACACTATCAAAAGGATATTGCACAAATAGAGAGTGTACAAAGGTCCTTTACAGCTAGAATAGAAGAAGTTAAGGACCTAGACTACTGGGAAAGACTACAATCCTTAAAATTATATAGTCTAGAAAGGAGAAGAACGCTACATGATAATTCAGGCATGGAAACAGATAGAAGGAATAACGAAAAATATCATGGAACTAAAAATATCAGAAAGAGCAAGCGAGGTAGATTAATAGTGCCCAAAACTATACCAGGAAAAATAAGGAAAGCACACAGAACATTAATCCACTACGCTCCAGCATCGATAATGCAGCGTCTATTCAATGCGTTGCCAGCTCATCTGAGGAATATATCAGGAGTGAGCGTAGATGTGTTTAAGAATAAGCTCGACAAATATCTAAACTGCATCCCAGACCATCCAAGATTGGAAGATGCAAAATATACCGGAAGATGTACTAGCAACTCTCTGGTAGACATTAGAGGCGCCTCACACTGAGGGACCTGGGGCAACCCGAACGAACTGTAAGGACTGTAAGGAATGTAAGGACTCTCTCTCTCTCTCTCTCTCTCTCTCTCTCTCTCTCTCCCTCCTAACCGCAACTGATTCCTCAATACCTCATCTGCTAAGAAAAAAAATCCACCCCAAGGGACGTCAGGTGTTCGAGAGACCATCACTATTTCTCTGTAGGTCTGAAGAAGAAGAAGACACCACCACCTGTCTTATTTTAACTTGAGGAAGAGACCATCAGCCACCTTTCTTAATAAGGAGAGAGAGAGAGAGAGGAAGTTGTTGGTCTCAGACTGAGACCTTTAACTGGGACCTTCATCTTGAAGTTTTTGTGGTGAAGTTCTCACCCCGAATGTTTTGTGGGGGGGAGGGGGGAAGGAGAGAAACTTCGCAGCATCTGGCTTGGATCAAGTTTCCCTCCGCTATGAGAAATTCGAGGACGCCCAATATATGTTTACTATGCTGTTTTGACCAGGTTCTTCTGCGGTGATGGGCGGGGTAGGGGTGAGGGGAGGGGGATGGGGTAGTATGTGGGAGGTGCATTCTTGGCTACACCTGATTTTAATGTATGTACAGACAATGAGGACGGAAAGTCCTTGGACGCTAACAAAATTTTTGGAGGTGGATAAAAATCTGTCTGGTTCAAATGAGGTCTTATTACTAAGTGTATCATGGCACAGAAAAATTGTACAAATGATCATGTCTAATAAATATTATATTATATATATATATTATATCTATATATATAATAATATATTATATATATATATTAATATATATACATACATATACACACACACACACACACACACGCACACACACACCACACACACACACACACATATATATATATATATATATATATATATATATATATATATATACCATATAAATCAAAAACTTTTTTAATGCTAAATCTCTGCTAATTCAATCAGCTGTGTTCTTAAGCCAGTCATCTGTCACTACAGGCACCTGGTAGATCGTTAAAAGGGAGTAACCGTTCTGGTGTGGACATCGGGACTCTGCCCATTCAACCAAGATGTAACCTAACTGGAGAGTGATAGAAGGATCCAGTGTACTATTGGTATAGAAGACATAAATCAATCCAATATATACAATAATATTATTTGTTAAGAGTCATAGTAAGACCTTGAAACTATTTTCTTATATATATATGTTATATTTATTTCATTCCCGACTTCAGAACCCATCCATAACAGGCCTTTGTGTTGACAGATTTCAATGTCTTCAGAGAACTGAACTAACTCTGAAATACGCCTCCACTGAAACAGCAAACGAATTAAATGAAACATCCTTCAGGTACAGAGGCCAGGTAGGCACAGCGGGAATTTTTGGAACGTAAAACAGACCCTCAACGGTAGTACTTCAAAGGGGGAGGTTTTGGGAGGACGGTCCTAAAGTGGGAACGAAATTCAATTTATTGTTTATCTTACTGTCCCAAGCTCACTAGAGAGAGAGAGACTGTCTCTTGTATTTCTAGGTAAATAGTTCCGGGTATCAAAGACAGTGGAAAATGGAAAACTGGGGATGGCTTGTAAATATATGTGTTTGCTTTGTTACAGAATACTGGACTTTTTAAAAGCTTATATATATATATATATATATATATATATATATATATATATATATATATATATATATATATACGTATATACTCTTAAAAACAAGAATATATTCAGCGTCAGCCAAAATATCATGATGGAAGTAAACACGACAACACAAGATTATGTGAAGTTTCCCACCTCAACTTCTTCCCAAGAACTTCACAAACTTCAAGTTGGAGGTTCCAAGTTAAAGGTCTCAGACTGAGACTAACTTCCTCTCTCTCTCTCTCTCTCTCTCTCTCTCTCTCTCTCTCTCTCTCTCTCTCTCTCTCTCTCCTAATTAAGAGAGGTGGCTGACTGTTTCTTCATGTTAAATAAGACAGGTGGTGATGTCTTCTTCTTCAACCCTTCTTAAATAATGATGGTCTCTCGAACACTTGATTCATTTAGTGAGGTGGATTTTTTCTGTGCAGATGAGGTACTAAGGAATCATTTGCGATTAGGAGAGAGAGAGAGAGAGAGAGAGAGAGAGAGAGAGAGAGAGAGAGAGAGAGAGAGAGAGAGAGAGAGTTAAAGGTGATGAAAGAATACACAGATTTTAAAACACACACACATATATATAAATATATAATAGGTAAATGGATAGAGAGACATATAGCCAGATAGACAGATAGCTAGATATAAAGTTATAAACATCATTATCATACAACAGCAAAGTTTTATCTAGGTAAACATCAAACAGCTATATATATAAAAGCCGCCCCAAAAGTGGAGAATCTTGGCTGTACCACTGTCTTTGATGCTCTGGACTTTTGCCTGGAAAACCTCTCTCTCTCTCTCTCTCTCTCTCTCTCTCTCTCTCTCTCTCTGACCAATAAAATAAATAGTAAATCGACTGTCTTTACCCAACAAACGGAACCTAGTCTTCCTCGCTTTCATCTCCCGAAAATGGAATTTTACCTCCCCACTTGATTTTTGTCTTTCCGCCCTTTTTTTTGGGGGGGGGGGACCAGTGGACCCCTCAGGATCCCTGAGGACTCTCCGGGACACTTCTCAATATTCCCTTTGAAGTTCCGGCATCGAGAGCCTCTTTTACGCTCCAAAATTCCGGCTATGCCTACCTGGCCTCTGTAACTGAAGGATCTGTCATATATTAATTCCTATTCTTTGTAGATCATTTGATATCTGTCAACACGAAGGCCTGGATCCTTTGATCTTTTAGAAAGAAAGGTTCTGAATTCATGAATAAAATAAATACGAAAGCATAACATATGAACAAAAAAACTATGGACACAGTTTCATGATGCTAATGAGATTCTGAAGTATTAATGTCTTTCGAGGTTTATATTATTATAGTAAATGGATTCCATCCATGTCTTCTATTACAATACATTAGATCCCTCTATCACTTTTCATGGAGGACACCTTGGTTGTTTGGACCGCGTCCCGAAGTCCACAACAAGACTCTTACACCCTTTATGCAATTTTACTATGACCCTGTGGGGACTTGAGACTGGCCTATGTCCACAGTCTTGCATGCCAAATAACTTGAAATTTTTAAAAGTCTGGCTTTATATATATATAATATATATATATATATATATATATATATATATATATATAATATATATATACATACATATATATATATATATATATATATATATATATATATATATATAATATATATATATATATATATAATGAGCAACAGCCAGATTGAAATACACCCACAATTCAACAGATCACTCATCTGCCAAAAAAAGTTTCACAAGATGCAAGAAAAAAAAATACATAGTTTCCCCCAAACAGAAAACGAGAAAATACATAGTTTCCTCCAAACAGAAAACGAGAAGAGCCACAAATCTAATTACTAACTACAAGAAACGGAGTCTTCAGAACCATAAACAGATTATGCAAATTTTCAGACAAGAAATATTATTCCTTTTTAAAATATTTTTTAAGGAGCAAGAAACACAAAGGATAAACGAGCTTTGCCTAAATGAACACCTGTGGGTAGGATTCCTCATAGCTGGTGAGGATTTGCATATGAAAGGAATTTCGTAATGTCGGGGGAAAATATGGAGAGGAGGGGGGATGGGGGAGGGGGTGGTGGGGGATTAGGGGGAGAAGTCATGTGGGTGGAAAATCTTGGCTTGTGTTAAGAGTTAAATGGAATTTGGAAGTCAGATGAAGATTGAATGGAGTTGATGTATACAATCAGATACAGATACATACATACATACATACACACACACACACACACACACACACACACACACATATATATATATATATATATATATATATAAAGAGAGAGAGAGAGAGAGAGAAGAGAGAGAGAGAGAGAGAGAGAGAATTAACTTGATGTATAACTAGTCACTTTGGACAGTTACTTCTTCTCTCTCTCTCTCTCTCTCTCTCCTGGTAGCGTTCCTCCCTTTATGAGAGAGAGAGAGAGAGAGAGAGAGAGAGAGAGAGGGAGAGAAACCTGTTGGATCTCTCGACGTAATCGGACAGTCTTCCAAGATCAAAGATCACGAACTAAATTTTGTCGAATGTCTCACATCTATAGGGTCAACATTCTAACCTTCCGAAGGGAGGCCATTAGATATTCCACGAAATGGATTCTTAGGGTCTGTTTACTCTCTGAATTCCAAGGAATTCCATGGTATTCCTCTTCCAAATGATAGATCTGTATGATTCAGTTAAATGTTTATCTTTATAACAAGGCAATTTCACATAGAGCGCTGAAAACGTGTATCGTATTTAAAAAAAAAAAAAAAAAAAAAACAAAAAAAAAAAAAAAAGTAAAAATAATGCATTCGAGTATTCTGTACAACATATAATTCATGCCACTGAACACAGATCTATCTTTCGGTGGTCTCGGTATGATGCTGTATGAGCCGCAGCCCATAAAACTTTAGCCATGGCCCAGTGATGGCCTGGCCTATATCGACGCACGATTATGGCTAACTTTAACCTTAAATCCAAATTAAAAAATATTGAGGCTAGAGGGCTGCAATTTCGTAAGGTGTTTTGATGATTGGAGGGTGGATGATCAGTATACCAATTTGCAGCCCTCTAGCCTCAGTAGTTTTTAAGATCTGAGGGCGGACAGAAAAAAGAGCGGACGGACAGACGAACCCGGAACAGTAGTTTTCTTTACAGAAAAAGAAAATTGAAGAATTAGTTATTCTGTGGCAAAAAATGTGTAGCTTTTCATGTTATTTAAATGTTTCTTAAAACAGCCATTACTTTATTGGCAGTGAACAGGAATTTCGTACAAAGTTAGGGAAAAGTTATAAAGTTAAGTATATCATAGTTTAACTAGACCACTAACCTGATTAACAGCTCTCCTAGGGCTGGCCCGAAGGATTGGATATTTGTACATTGCTGGGAAACCAACTCGCTACCTAGAAAAGGGACCTACAGCTTATCGTGGATCCAAACCACGTTATATCATGAAATTAAGTTTCTAATCACCAGAAACAAATTTCTCTGACTCTACGTTGGCAGAGCGGAGAATCGAACTCGGGACTTACGAATCGGTAGGCGAGCCTGTAAACCACTCGTTTGTTTGTTTGTTGGTGTGTATGGTGTTTTTACGTTTGCATGGAACCAGTGGTTATTCAGCAACGGGACCAACGGTTTTACGTGACTTCCGAACCACGTTGAGAGTGAACTTCTATCACCAGAAATACACATCTCTAACCCCTCAATGGAATGCCCGTGAATTGAACTCCCGGCCATCGAGATGGCAGGCCAAGACCAAACCGACCACGCCACTGAGGCGTTCGAAAGCGGCTCGTTCAACGAGGAATTGGTTAACAGTTATAAAGCATATTGATGTAGTAAGGTTCAGAAATGAGTTTGTGATTTAGACTCTAGTATATTGACATCAAACGTGCATCCGATGTCTAGGACAGTCCCTTACGATGCTCCTGATTGGCTGTTCATAAGCCAATCACAGGGCTGGAAACTCCCAGTCTCTCTCGAGAGTTCACATAGGCAGGATATATGTTCCATCTCTCTTTAGACAAAAATCTTTCAAAAGTATCCTTGAGAAGAGGTGGAACATACATCCTGCCTACGTGAACTCTCGAGAGAGACTGAGGAGAGTTTCCAGCCCTGTGACTGGCTTATCAACAGCCAATCAGAAGCGTCGTAAGGGACTGACCTAGACATCAAATGCACGATTCACAACGTCCAATGAGGTGTACAATTCCTATTGGAGCAGCCATCACGGAAATGATTTGAATCTCGATGATAGAAAGTGATAATTACTATTCGTGGTTATTAAAAGCAGTCGAAGCCTCAATTTCTCATTTCCAATTACACGAGCAATTATTCCTAGCTTCGGGATTACACTGAACTATTATTAATTATCTAGCCGGTGTTATTTCGTCGTACTAAACCGAAGTTTTGTACGAAGCTCAACAATTGTGATTTGTGATCCCGTAGGTTTGTAGAATAACGTCCAATCGACTATAATATCGCTATTGAGTTGAACATAGAACTTAGCCCAAAAACCCAACCACCGGGACCTATGAGGTCATTCAGCGCTGAAATGGAAACTGACAGTGAAAGGTTTGAAAGGCGTAACAGGAGGAAAACCTCAAAGCAGTTGCACTATGAATCAAGTGTTAGGAAAGGGTTAAGGAAAGTAAGATGGAAGAAAGAGAATATGAATGGAGGTACAGTAAAAGGAACGAAAGTGGTTGCAGCTAGGGGGCTGAAGGCACGCTTCAAAGAACCTCTAGTAATGCCTACAGTGCAACACATGAAAAACACTGACGGCACTAACCCCCTAAGGGAAATATTACTATTAATTGCAACAGTAACATCACACTGAACTTAAACAAACTATAAAAACATGTAACAAAAAGGCTTCCAAGACACTATGTCAGTAGAAATGATTCAGCTCTGAGCTTTCACAGTCATGTATGTATATGTATATGTATGTGTGTGTAGGTACACACACACAAACCACACCAGGTAAATGAGGACGTCACAGTTTAATTAGTTCTCATGAGATTTATATTTTCCGGCTAATTAATACGTCTTGTGCATGCACAAAGCCTTGCCAAGTTCATTCAAGATTTTTGGGAGATGATCTCAACCAGGTGCTCTCTCGGGCCTTCAGCTTTAAGGAAAATTTCATGAAACTCTCTCTCTCTCTCTCTCTCTCTCTCTCTCTCTCTCTCTCTCTCTCTCTCTCTCTCTCTCTCTCTCTCTCTCTCTCTCTCTCTCACAGTGCAAATTCACCATAAAATAGTAATTTTGTAGATAGTCTATAATTCATTGTATCTATTGTACTACTTCGTGAATTATCTTAATACAATTGCGTTTGTTGGTTTCTTATAGCTATATACTTAATCAGACTATCTTGGGAGATCAAGACAGTCACTGTCTTTCAAGATAGGGACTATCTTTCAAGACAGTCACTATCTTTCAAGACAGTCACTATCTTTCAAGATATATAGTCAGTGTCTACTACTATAGTGACCATCTTTCAAGACAGGGATTATCTTTCAAGATAGTCACTATCTTCCAAGGCAGTCCCTACCTTTCAAGATAGTCACTTGCTTTTGAGACGTCTTCTCAAAGTGATGATTCGAGTAAAAATCAAGATAATGAAGAAGTGTTTTTATTCAACTTAAAAGCATTTTTACTGGCAATATCGTCCTCCATTTCTGAAGCGAATATCTTATTACGAAACAATCTTATTTACGAGGACGTGTGAATCCAAAGACGAGACATTTAATGGAGAAAACAGGAGAGAGGAATTCGCAAAAACAAAATAAAAACTTTTTGATAAACGGGAGAAGGAGGAAGAATCCGAAAGTCTAACATTGCAAGATTATTATTATTCACGCTCAAATAAAAGTCTGTCACTCGCTTTGCACCAAAAAGAAAGAAAAAAAAATAGAGACGGAGAAGAAAAACTCAAATTTTGAAGTTTTCCTCTTTTGACAAATACTGACAAACGATGCCACAGTGAGCCATGAAAAGGAAAATATTAATAAAGACTGTAAGTCATACATATTAAGAATGATTCCAGGAATCCAGGATTTTGGAATGCATGAAATATGCAACGCAGAAATGCGCGCAGAGAGAGAGAGAGAGAGAGAGAGAGAGAGAGAGAGAGAGAGAGAGAGAGAGAGAGAAAATTTTGACATTTGGCTAAACCTAGGTGAATAACTTTTAACCTACAGGGTTCAGAGGGTGAAGAAGACTGCATTGTTTGTCGAAATTTGCATATCAATGGAAGGTCGTGCGAGCAGAATGCCACATTGAATATATATATATATATATATATATATATATGATATATATATATATATATATATATATATAATATATATATCTTATAAGTATATATGTACATATATATGTATCTAAAATTACATATATATAATAATATATATATATATATATATATATATATATATATATATATCATAGAGAGAGAGAGAGAGAGAGAGAGAGAGAGAGAGAGAGAGAGAGTTTTGTGTATAAATAATCATTTGGTATATAAATACAGGCAGTCCCCGGGTTATGACGGGGGTTCCGTTCTTGAGACGCGTCTTAAGCCGAAAATCGTCGTAAGCCAGAACATCGTCAAAAATCCTAGGAAAACCTTACGTTTAATGCTTTGGGTGCATTGAAAACTATGTAAACTGCATTCTTATGGCATTTTTCATAAAAAAAACCTCCAAAAAAAAAAATTGATTATTTTGCATTTTTGGTGTCATATTTCATCTGTCAGATGAGCGTTGTAGGCGTCGTCACCCTGGAACTTGCGTCCTATCCCTGGAAATAATGTCTGATGAATATAATTGAAAAGCGTCGTAACCTCGGAACCTCGTAAGCCGAGACCGTCGTAACCCGGGGACTGCCTGTATACTTACATGTATAGATACAATGTATATAAATTATATAAATACACACACATGTAATAATGTATATGTATGTATGCCCAGAGAATTGAATCATCTTTTCCCACGCAAGAAAATGCTTACTGAATAATACTTAAAACAAAAACAAAAACAACTAATCGAACCTCTACACTTTAATCCCCCAAAGCATTTAATGACATTCATGAATTGCATACAAAATCATACAGCTGACCTCATTACATACAAAACTCCTCACCTTACGAGGAAGAGACCCCGGAGATAATCCCACGAGAGCAGAAGGGAGCTAGCAGGGGAGAAACAGTTCCTTATTCTTGTATAAACTGATTCACTAGTTATGTGTGATTAGGGAAGTACCTGGTACTTGCTCGAATGTGGTTGGTCTCTTTCCTGTAAAGATGAAAATAGAGAAAATCTATATTTTATTCGTCACTCTGAATTTGAGGTGAAGTGTAAATATATTGCACAGAATTTCTGGTCACTGGAAAAATCTTGGTTTTCTTATTCTTCTACGATGCGTAAAATTAATGATGTTTCTCGGTCTTGAATCTGAGGCTCATTTTATTTCTCCTCTCATCTCTCTCTCTCTCCTCACTCTCTCTCCTCTCTCTCTCTCTCTCACTTGAAGTTAATAATCCATTATTTATTTCCATAATTTCTTGAACAAGCTCCTACTTTTAATGGAAGAAACCAGATGTAATAGCCTTTGAATATTTATAAAAAAAAAAAAACTGTTTTTTTAATTTTTTCTGATATTTTGTGATCTGAAAAAAAATAATATAATTAATAATAAGAATAATAATAATAATAATATAATTAATAATGATAATTAATAACAATAATAATTAAGAACAATAATAATTAATGACAATAATAATTAATAACAATAAAATAATAATAATAATTAATGACAATAATAATTAATGACAATAATAATTAATAATAATAATAATAATAATTAATAATAATAATAATAATAAGATAAAAAAATTATTTTAATTTTTGTTAATATTTTGATCTAATAATAATAATAATAATATTTAATAATAATAATAATAATAATATAATAATAATAATAATAACATAATAATAATATATATAATAATAATAATAAATAAAAATAATAAAATAATAAAATAAAAAAATAATAATAATAATAATAATATAATTAATAATAAATAATAATAATAATAATAATAATAATAATAATAAAATAATATAATAATAATAATAATAATAATAATATATATATTATTATTATTTTTAATTAATTATATATAATAATAATTATAGAATATAATATAATAATTAATTAATTAATAATTATAATTATATAATAATATAATAGTATTAATATAATTATATAATAATAATATTATAATTAATTATATATTATTAATATTATAATAATATAATATATAATTAATATTAATTAATTAATAATTAATATATATATATAATAATAATAATAATAATAATAATAATAATGAATAATAATATAATACTAATAATAATAAGAATAATAATTAATAATAATAATTATAATAATAATAATAATAATAATAATAATAATCAATAATTAATAATAATAATAATAATAATATTTGAATTTCTCATATTTTGTGAAATCTGAAATCTCATCTATAATAATAATAATAATAATAATAATAATAATAATAATAATAATAATAATAATAAATATGATAAAAAGCCATAAAACACATGGGCAGTGCCAGTAATCAGATACAGCGCAGGAATAGTGGAATGGACGAAGGCAGAACTCCGCAGCATAGATCAGAAACCAGGAAACATATGACAATACACAAAGCACTACACCCAAGAGCAAATACGGACAGACTATACATAACACGAAAGGAAGGAGGGAGAGGACTACTAAGTATAGAGGACTGCGTCAACATCGAAAACAGAGCACTGGGCAATATCTGAAAACCAGTGAAGACGAGTGGGTAAAGAGTGCATGGGAAAGAAGGACTAATAAAAGCAGACGAAGACCCAGAAATATACAGAGACAGGAGAAAGACAGAAAGAACAGAGGACTGGCACAACAAACCAATGCACGGACAATACATGAGACAGACTAAAGAACTAGCCAGCGATGACAATTGGCAATGGCTACAAGAGGGGAGACTTAAGAAGGAAACTGAAGGAATGATAAAACAGCGGCACAAGATCAGGCCCTAAGAACCAGATATGTTCAAAGTACGATAGACGGAAATAACATCTCTCCCATATGTAGGAAGTGCAATACGAAAAGTGAAACCATAAACCACATAGCAAGTGAATGCCCGGCACTTGCACAGAACCAGTACAAAAAGAGGCATGATTCAGTGGCAAAAGCCCTCCACTGGAGCCTGTGCAAGAAAAACATCAGCTACCTTGCAGTAATAAGTGGTACGAGCACCAACCTGAAGGAGTGATAGAAAACGATCAGGCAAAGATCCTCTGGGACTATGGTATCAGAACGGATAGGGTGATACGTGCAAATAGACCAGACGTGACGTTGATTGACAAAGTCAAGAAGAAAAGTATCACTCATGATGTCGCAATACCATGGGACACCAGAGTTGAAGAGAAAGAGGGAAAAAAATGGATAAGTATCAAGACCTGAAAATAGAAATAAGAAGGATATTGGATATGCCAGTGGAAATTGTACCCATAATCATAGGAACACTAGGCACGATCCCAAGATTCCTGAAAAGGAATCTGGAAAAACTAGAGGCTGAAGTAGCTCCAGGACTCATGCAGAAGAGTGATCCTAGAAATGGCGCACATAGTAAGAAAAGTGATGGACTCCTAAGGAGGCAGGATGCAACCCGGAACCACACAGTCGAATTAGAGGCCTGTGATAGAGCAAAAAAATAATAATAATAATACTAATATGTGAATATAAAACATTTGAATCTTTATGATATTTTGTGACCTGAAAACTCAATAATAAAATAATAATATAATATAATAATAATAATAATAATAATAATAATAATAATAATAATAATAATAATAATAATAATAATAATAATAATAATAATAATAAAAAGGTAAGAATTATAAATTGATTTTAGGTTAGTTGAAACAAGTATATTCAAATTATCAAAAGCTATAACAAACTAGCTTAAGGTTTCATATATATATCTCTCTTTCTCTCCAGGCGAGATTAAAATGTAAAAATTTTGTAGCTAGCCTACTCTCTCTCTCTCTCTCTCTCTCTCAGCTTCAACATGCTAAGCGCATTATTAAGTTATTAAAATGTGTTTAAATGTATAAAAGTACACACTTAAACAAAAGTGCAAAAGCACTTGTGTTTCTCTCTCTCTCAAAATCTGACCCGAGCACGCAAAATGCATGAAAGTGATTAAAACCAGGTCGAATGCACTCAAGTACACCCTTGAACAAGATGCAAAACACCTGCCCAATTTTATCAGAGGCTGTATAGAGCAATATAACCGTTTGCTTTTCATTTGTACAACCTGCTGCTGCTGGTACAGAGCTATGTCAGCGTATATAATAAGTTTTGAGGGAGGACGCTTTGAAATGGTAATAGTTGAAGATGAATGTTTACTCAGAATCTGTGATATTACAGTTTTTGATGAAATGCCCTTGTGACAGATGGGAGTCGATTCTTAGATATTAAAAATTCAAGATCTCTTCAGAAATTATGTTTAAGAGATACTCTTTTCAAAACTAGTTGATATTCTTTATGTTTTGTTCATTTTGGTCAAGTTTTATACTTGGATAATTAAGAGCGTCTGCCTAGCTTTACGCTTCAGCAAATTAGATACCTACTGCAGAGGGCCGTGTAGGGACTTGTGTTTTATGAAAATACATAATCTCTTAAAATATGGCAATATTCATATATTAAACCCATTTCTGAAACCAGTAACGCCATTAGGAATGTGCTACGTGAGTCAACACTTCCTTGTGGAACACTTTATTTTCATTTCCTAATTTCCTGAATGTGTAATATTGATTTGAACTTAGAAAATTGGGTCTAAATTTCTATTGATTCATGAAAGTAGCCTCACCATTCTCATGTAGCATTTCAAATATAGCTTCTTATGTAGTAACTACTGCATAGTTTATATGCAAATAAATCTGATTAGTATAATGTAAATTTATGAATCTACTGGAACTTTTTGCCCATATACTTAAAATAATCGTCCAAAGTCTCTCTTTACTAATAATATGCTGGTAATTTAACAAGAAAATTGTCAGTGGTTTAAACCTTTTTAACTATTATTAAACAGTGGGACCCTAAGTCGTTGGCTCTAGTTTGAAATAAAAAAGTTTATTAACTCCGGCTGTGTCACATTCAAGGCTTATTGGTCAACCTAAATTTGTACTATAAATTCACCATCATGCTACTGTTCAACATGCTGGCGAAAATAATGTTTACTTGATTTAAACTTCTAGCTAGAGAACTAAATGGAGATTTTTTATATGTACTAAACAGCAGCATGAGCAAAGAAATTTGAAGTTTAAATTCATATTTCGATTGAATTAAGATTCGTGAAAAGCTAAATGAACCAGAGTAGTACACCTCGTGTTAATACAAGATATTAAAACTCGCCCATTTCTTTTTTATTGCAGTACCCCCTCTCGTTAATACACCATTTTCTAAAAATTAGACAGCTCATGGATTTCTTATTTACCAATACCAAAGAAAGAAAATGTGTATTATTCCATTCAAACAAACTTCCAAGAATCATGAAAACGAAGCTGAATAATTCATATCTAAAACATATCCTCATTTCATTTTTCAGGCATTCCATTGATACAAACTTCAAATACTTTTTGACCAACCATTAATATTTTACCATAAATTCATATTTGACCAGCAACAAATTCTTGATTGACCATCAGTTAACTTTCCTAGATTCCATGACCAGCAATCATTTGTCTTGATTTTTGTCAGGCCACACAATTAAATCGATATGGCTAGTACTTTATTAGCCTTGTTTACTGCACAATATCTGTAGGTAAGGATTCAGTAACAATTGTTCAATGTATAAAAGTGTTTAAAGATTCTTTAAAATATTTATCTGGCCTTTAAAATACCACTTAAAAGGGCCTGCTATGCGAGATAGATTTGATTTTATTCACAAATTGATCAGTCAAACCACAAGGAGAGTAACTGGTTGAAGTATATTGATCAAATGATTTTATGGTCATGAAAACAGAAATAAGAAACCTTCCTTTATATATATATATATATATATATATATATATATATATATATATATATATATATATATATATATATATATATATATATAAACTGAATTCCTGAACTCTTCAATACTTTAGCAAGTGCATTGATAGTACTGCTCAGTCAGCAGGAATATTTTCACTTTGATCTCTTTTAATATAATGCAAATAGAATTTTTTTTTTTTTTTAAATATAATGATTTGAAGCCTTTCCCAAACACTTTTTTCTTTTAGGGGGAACCAATTTACATTTTAATTCGTCGGCAACGTAATACATTGTATTCACCAAAAAAAAAAAAAATATAAATCCCACTTTTACCTTTTTTCTGCTTGCGATATCTGTGAGGAAAATCAGATGGCACTTGATACTCACTGTATATATACTTATTTTGCAACAGGTAATTCATGAATGTTAGAAAATACCGCTTTATTCTCTTTTCTTTATCTTTTATTACGTGTCTGCATTAGCGAAATGTAAACTAGGCAACTGAGAGGGCTTTGGTGAAAGTGAGCTTTTCAAGGTGAAATGATGAATGTGATATTTGATAACCTGGTATCAAATGCATGTCTCGATATTGACGTTAGTTTGACAATTTCTTGTACATAAGATGTCTTTTCGTTTAAATATGATGTATATTACAGACAAACATAATATTACGGGAGATGTGAACTTGCTTATTCATATTGTTAATGTACAGAACAAATATATATATGACTACGGTGCATACGGTTTGCTGAAATGTAAGATTATGAATATAAGTCTCAACAGGTTATCTTGAAGGTTTGTGATAGAGTATATCATATATATGAAGGTTCATTATTTATATTGATACGATGTAATATCCTAAGTAGTTTTTCATTTGAATAAACCAACTATTTGCTGCAAGTGATCACAAGCAGGTATTTCTGAATGCTGTGGAAAAACTTGTCGAACGTAGAGTGTATAAAATATGGTTTTGATAGTGATAAAAAATATACATAAACCGTTCATGTTTTGATAAACTGATAAAACAGCTTTCCCAAAGTGATATAATCCTGAAACTAGGTCAAAAAAGGAATAGTCTAATGATGGTTAACCTTGATTTTTCCATTGATAAATAAAAAAAAGTGTAAGGAAAAAAAGTTATTAATGAAGTGAAGAAGTATTTTTTTTTAACTTTTTTTGACGTGGGTGCACGAGGACACACTTCAGGAGCCCGAAGTGACGTCCTCAACACTTCCCCAACACTTCTTCACACTTCAATACGATGAGAAATAAAGTGTAAAACTGAAGTGTGTTCAGATATGATTCCCCCTCCCCAAAGAGACGAGATGTTCTCGTCGGATTCTGACGAGAGAGAGAATAGAAGGATGGATCTTTGGTCTCATGATGATGAACGTTTTTGTATGTATAAAAACACGCATTTCCCTCAACATACTTGAAGTATGTATGTATGTAGATTACATATATACATATTTCGCCCATTCTTATCTATCATTTGATCTTTGAATTGATCTCAACTGATTATTTCTTATAGTTTATTCTGCATTGAAAATATCGACTCTTCTCTAACTACTCTCTCTCTCTCTCTCTCTCTCTCTCTCTCTCTCTCTCTCCCCCTGTATATATATATATATATATATATATATATAGATATATATATATATATATATATATACTATATATATATATATATATATATATGTGTGTGTGTGTGTGTGTGTGGGTGTGTGTGTAAATAAATTCTTCTGTTAAAACAGGATACGTCTCAAGTATACAAGGTCTATTAAAACACTCTGGTTCAAAGCTAATGACTATATTTCGGTGGACTAACTTCCATCCTTATCAAGTAGTGAATGACAGAAGGAGTTATATATATATATATATATATATATATATATATATATATATATATATATATATATATATATATATATATATAATATATATATATATATATATATATATATATAATATATATATATATATATATATATATATATATATATATATATATATATATATATATATATATATAAGAATTTCACCAATGCCCTATAGTCGTGAGGAAAAGATAACATGCATATATAATCGAATCCCATCAATGTCTTCAAGTCATCAGGAAAAGATAAAATCCTGACAGAACCGCGAATGATTAAAGCTTAAATTGAGGAATATTCACGAGAAAAAAACAAAGAAAAGAAACAGCATTATTTGAAACTTTGAACAATACCTTTCATTGTCAATTCCTCAGTCGTTTCCCAGATGGTTCAGGGACAGCCCCCCAAATCAATGACTCCATTTTTGAAGGGGGAGCTGACAGAGCTTTAAAAGAGACTCTTATCTATAGAGCCTCTCTCTCTCTCTCTCTCTCTCTCTCTCTCTCTCTCTCTCTCATGCGTTCTTATTAAAAGTCAATCAATTATTTCGAGTCTACCGTAACTTTGTGTATAGTGGACAATACCTTAAAGGAACTCTTGTATAGAGAGTGATTCTCTCTCTCTCTCTCTCTCTCTCTCTCTCTCTCTCTCTCTCGTGGTATACCCAGTTTTATAACAAAAAATCATTCACTTCCAATCTACCTCAACAGTGAGTAAGATGGTCAGTTCCTTAAAGGATCTCTCTCTCTCTCTCTCTCTCTCTCTCTCTCTCTCTCTCTCTCTCTCTCTCTCTACTTTCTGAGTTCTTATCTCTGACGGCCTGAGATGGTCAGCGCGCACAGACAGGATCGTGTCCAAAAAGTGGACATCGATACTGGAAATATTTTTGGCAGAAAGAGACAGTTGATATCAAGACTAATCACAGTTAATGGCTAATTAATATAGACCCATTATCACAAGAAATACGGTATAATCATAATAAAATAATAATAATAATATAATAATAATAATAATATAATAATAATAATAATAACAATACAAAAATGTACATAAAAGTCATTGAAGTGGAAAGGACAAGCTTTTGCAAGTATGCAAGTGAAGGTCTGAATTAGTCTGCTGGAAAGGAAGTATTTGGCTCTGCAATTGCATAGTAAATAACCGCCCCTTGAGTTTCTCTCATTAGGTTCCTTATTCGCTGCTCGCTCTCGTCTCTCTCTCTCTTTTTATATATATATATTGTTATATATATATATATATATATATATATATATATATATACTATATATATATACTATATATATATATACTCTTAACTACAAGCATACATACATACATATACCTAATATAATATTATATAAATTATATATTTTATATAAATGATATATATCATATATATATATATATATAT
Organism: Macrobrachium nipponense; assembly: GCF_015104395.2. Lineage (NCBI taxonomy): Eukaryota > Metazoa > Arthropoda > Malacostraca > Decapoda > Palaemonidae > Macrobrachium > Macrobrachium nipponense. Next base: position 43,716,822 of record NC_087208.1, on the reverse strand, counting down.
ATATAATATGATATATTCTATATATATATATATATATATATATATATATATAATATAGTATCTATATATAGATATATTTATATAAATATATATAGATATATAGGATATATATTATATACATATCTATATATATTTATATGTATATATATATATATATATATATATTATATATATATATATATATATATATAATATATATACGTATATATATATATATACTATTAAGCTACAGCATACATAATATTATATATATATATATATATATAGTATTATACTTATAGATATATATATATATCAATATATATATATATATATATTTATATATATATATATATATATATATATATATATATATATATATATATATATATATAGTATATATATATATAATATATCATAGTTATTTATATATATATATATATATATATCTATTATATATATATATATCTATAGATATATATATATATATATATATATATATAGATATGTATATATATATATATATATATATATATATATATATATATGTATATATATATATATATATATATATATATATATATATATATATACTATATATATATATATATATATATATATATATATATATATATATATATATATATATAATATATAGATATATATATATATATATATATATAATATATATATATATATATATATAATATATATATATATATATATATATGCTATATTAAATATATATATATATATATATATATATATATATATATATATATATATACATATATATATATATATATATATATATATATATATATATATATATATATATATTATATCTATAGATATATATATATATATATATATATATATATATATATATATATATATATATATCTATATATATATATATATATATAATGATATATATATTATATATATATATAAATATATATAATATATAATATATATATAATTATATATATATATATAGTATTATATATCATATTATATATATATATATATATATATATATATAATATATATATATATCTATATGTTATATTATATATATATATATTAATATTATATATATATAATATATATATATATATATATATATATATATATATATATATATATATTATTTCTATAATATATATATATATATATATATATATATATATATATATATATATATATATATATATATATATATATATATATATATATATATATATATAATATATATATATATATATATATATATATATATATGCTTGTATTTAAGAGTGTATATATATATCTATATATATATATATATATATATATATATATATATATATATATATATATATATATATATATATTTATATATATATATATATATGTGTGCGTGTGTGTGTGTGTGTGTGTGTGTGTGTGTGTGTGTGTGTGTGTGTGTGTGTGTGTGTGTGTGTGTGTGTGTGTGTGCTCTTAAAAAACAAAAATGTATTCAGCGTCAGCCAAAATCTCATGATGGAAGTAAACACGACAACACAAGATTGTGTGAAGTTTCCCACCTCAACTTCTTCCTAAGAACTTCACAAACTTCAAGTTGGAGGTTCCAAGTCAGTGGTCTCAGACTGAGACCAATTTCCTCTCTCTCTCTCTCTCTCTCTCTCTCTCTCTCTCTCTCTCTCTCCTAATTAAAAGAGGTGGCTGACTGTCTCTTCATGTTAAATAAGACAGGTGGTGATGTCTTCTTCTCCTTCAACCCGTCTTAAATAATGATGGTCTCTCGAACACCTGACCTATGAAGATGAGGCAGTGAGGAATTATTTGCGATTAGGAGAGAGAGAGAGAGAGAGAGAGAGAGAGAGAGAGAGAGAGAGAGAGAGAGAGAGAGAGAGAAAGTTATAGGTGATGTTAAAGGTGATGAAATAACAAGATTTAAAAACACACATATACGTATAAATATACATACGTATATAATAGATAAATAGATAGAGAGACTGATAGCCAGATAGAGAGAAAGATAGCTAGATAAAAAGATATAAACAACATCATTGTATAACAGCAAATTTTTATTTACCTATACATCAAACACAGCTATATATATATACAAGCCGCCCTCTGGTATACTTCCCCAATAGTGTAGAATCTTAGCTGTACCATTGTCTTTGATACTCTGGACTTCTACCCGGAAAAGCGAGTCTCTCTCTCTCTCTCTCTCTCTCTCTCTCTCTCTGACAATAAAATAAATAGTACATGGACTGTGTTTACCCAACAAACGGAACCTACTCTTCCTCGCTTTCATCTCCCAAAAATGGAATTTTACCTCCCCACTTGATTTTTGTCTTTCGGCCCTTTATTTTTGGACCAGTGTCCCCCCCTCAGGATCCCTCAGGACTCTTCGGGACACTTCTCAATATTCCCTTTGAAGTTCCGGCATCGAGAGGCTCTTTTACGCTCCAAAATTCCGGCTGTGCCTACCTGGCCTCTGTACCTGAAGGATCTGTCATATATAATTCCTCAGTTCTTTGTAGATATTTGATATCTGTCAACACGAAGGCCTGGATCTTTTAGAAAGAAGGATTCTGAATTCATGAATAAAATAAATACAAAAGCATAACATATGAACAAAAAAACTATGGACACAGTTTCATGATGTTAATGAGATTCTGAACTGATACTAATGTCGTTCAAGGGAGATATTATCATAGTGAATGGATTTCATTTATGCCTTCTATTACAATAATATAGATACCTCTATCACTTTCATGGATGACATCTTGGTTGTGTGGATCGTGTCCCGAAGTCCACACAAGAACTTACTGAGTAAACTTAACCCCCATTTCTAGATACCCCCATGTCTGTAGTTTATGAAAATCCTTGTTAACATTGTCAACTTTATGAATTGTCTTGTATGCATCAGAAAATGTCTTCAGCTTGAGCTTTTTCATTCTTCCATGGAACTGTTGCTTAGAAAGATCCCCTTCAATACGCTCACGCTTGAATGTTTCATATGCTGCTTCTCCTACTTTTTCTGCTTTAAGGAGATCTTTTGCAACATCTGGTGGTGCAACTTTCCCACTTGCTAGGTTTACAAATTCTGTTTGGTCAGGGTCGAAGGGATTGATCCAATGACTTTCCATTATTTCAACCAAAGAGCTTACTTGACATTCATCTTTTTCTATTCTTTTAGGTTGAAGATCAGGATGTGTCAACTTTGATTCACCTTGTCCTGTCATTTCCCTGATCTGCCAAAGGAATTTGCTTCTGTACTCAGCATTTAGGTAATAGCGCCTCACAGCCCCACCCTTCAGGCTAAATCCTTTGGTCCTCCAGGTGTGTGGGTGTCTTTATTTTACGTTTCATTTCTTCAATTGCTTGATCAAAGGGAATTCTGCCAAAAGGATTTTTGTCCCCCCCAATCTGAACAGAAAAGGCACCTTTCATGAACTCGTCATAGACATCTGGATGATCTACATGGAGTCTTGACATTGTAGCATAGTAATAGGGTAAGAACCTGCATATTTTAATTTTATCATATGCAAAACACCAACAAATCATTTTTCTTTTTTAAGCCATGGTAAGATGGAGAAGCCAATTTCCTTCTCTAGAAGCCCTAAGCAGACCCAGTAGTATATCAACCATATCCAAATATGATACCCAAAATGCAGAGAGAGTGTGCTGACTGGTGAGGATACCAAGATGTTCATAAAATAATTCCAGTATTCTAGCAAAGTGGGAGTTTTCCCGTAGATTGTCATAAGCTGAATGAGTTATGCTGCTATGGAAGTCATTTTTTACATCATAGTTTAAAAGGTGTTCTAAATGTACCATCATATCCTTATGTTCTGTCTCAAGCCACACAATAAATCTCTTCCAGACAAGTCTCATTAGTGCCTCATATACAAGCTTGTGGGCTCTTACAGCTCGATTGTATTGTCTACCTTCCATGACAGATGAAACAGAGCCCTCTGCAACAACTTTAGCCTCAACTCAAAGGTCCCGCAGCCCAGCATCTTCAAAACGCTTTCCAATTATTGATAGTAAGTTGCATATGAGGTGGAAATCTCCCATCCTAATTATTACATTTTTGAATTCATCATGTTTCCACACCACCTCAGTAACTTTAGAATATATTGCCTGGTCAAACACACAAACAATTTTTGGCAATTCAAGAGATTGCATGATTTGAAGAGACTGATGGAGTATTTCATTAATTGTTGACATGTCAGTAGCAGGAGCATTGATTGTGGGCAAGTATCCAATTGTGTCTTGGGATATATCAATATCATCTCGGATAAGCATGTTAAACCTGTCCAGCTGCATACTGTTTTGAATATTATTGTCGAACATCCTTAACATAAGCCAGATGAAATTCTTAAATCTTGCCTCTTGAATTTCATGAGTTGCATCAATTTCAATGCCATCAAACACATGATGGTCCCAGTTTTTTTTCCCTGCATTATACACAGGAATTAACTTTGGTGTAGCACTGATGCTTCGCTGTTTTGACTTTGGTATGCTTGGCTTTGTCTTCATTGGAACAGAACCTTCAACCTTTGCCTGAATGATGATCCCGTTAAACTCTATGTGAAGTACCTTCTCCTGTAATTGTTTCTTCCAGGCGATCAATATTATCAAAAGCCAAAGTAGTGAAGACATGTGGTGAAATACTTTCAGGTAAAGCAGTCCCTCTTGCTGAAGCTAACTTCTGGAGGCAAAGGGCTGTATCAATTTCTTCAAGCAATGTATAAGAAATACCATGACAGATGTTCAGAATTTTGAATAAAGTTCAACATGCCAGTGAGTGTCTTTACAGCAGATGGCAGCAAAATGTGTTTTGGAGGTTTTTATTTTGCCATGAGATACTGCATAAATCAAACTCACTGCCAAATGAGCTGATAAGTCTCTGTACTCTTCTTTGTGGGTCTATATTTTCATTTCCTCCAATCAGCAAGGTAGAGAGAAACTGTCTCAGAGAGACAGGCAGCTCAAAAGGTTCATCTGTACTGGGAGGCCAAGACTGGTTGAAATCATGATTTTTTATGTCAGTCCTTATTTGCATAGCAGTTTTCATAACTGTCTCTGGAGATTTGCTTGAATTTGCTTGGTTGAGTTTTTCTTGAAGCCCATATGCATGTTTAACAAGTTCATTTTTAGACATACTGTCAGGGTATAACAGCATTCTACCATTAGTATTGGACACAATGTGTAAACTCTCACCAAATTCAGCTTCAAGTTTACGACGAAGATGTTTCCTTGTACTTTTTCTCACACTATCTATGCCTAAGGATGTCAATGATGATTCTATTCGTGATACAAGATATGTCATTTCTACAATTTGTGGCTTTGGAATTATATCATTTCGAATATATGTATACAGCTCCTCATGTGCCAGCCTTTCTCTGCATTACAATATGCATCTTCTTCAACACAGTGTGCCTCTTCCATATCAGTACCTTTGCTTTCACCATTTTCTACAATTTTATTACTTTTAGCCACCTTCCAGGTATAAGCTTTATAACATGTTGAATGATAATGTCCTTCTGAAGCAATTAAGTCTGTACTAAGAATTGCAAGCATTTTTTCATCCATATTTACTAAAGCAGCCCACCTCCCTGAGAGTGTCATCTGCGCGAAACTCCTTGCATCGGACCAGGTTTTCTCTAGTCCTGATCCACTCTTGTACTTTGTTCTCCTTCCACAAATGATGCATTCTTCACTGCTATACTTAAACTACTTGGTTTGCCTTGAATGGATCGCCGAGAATCATTTGAGGATAATTCTATTTCATTATCACTTTGTTGAGATTGTATAGAATTTAAACTTCTTTTCATTGTGAAGTCAAACTATGGCACTTTCTATGATAAAGAACTGGAGGTATTTCATCATCTTTCACACCTTCAGCCAACTCTAAAATACCAACATTTTGCCTGATTTTGGCTGCATTGAGAAGAGTCTGCCATGAGCTGATGTTCTTTGGAGATACAAGGGCTGACCTATCAGTAGTACAATGAATCATACAGCTATTGCGAATTCTTTTTTTTCTTTGGGATGGGACAGCCTTCATCTTCAGCAGTTTGGGCCATGTTGGACTAGAAGAACTTGTTTTCTACTTTTTTTTTTATTTATCTGCAAATGAAGAATATACATATCTCAGAAGATCATATACATGACCAAATGGGAAGTACTGAATTCAAGTCAGTTCATAACTCAATTGACGAAACTGCAGGAAATTGACTATTAAAAAATATGTAAATGATTTTTGTAAGTCATTAACACGATAATATTTGTCAACCTTACCTTCGCAATGCGTGTGATGTATTGCTTTCAGATGTAGAACAAAATATTGCATGCAGTCTTATATCTAAAAAGTGGTGAATTATTCCCTTGCCATTGTTTTTTACCTTTTATTCCTTGCTCTGTAAAAAATGAAATACATTTCTTGAAAACAAAATTAATGGATAAAAAGAAGCAAACATAAACACAGCAGGAACAAATACTCTTGTTGCATGATAACAGGTGGTAATACTTTATATAAACATTCCATGGCTGCCAGTAATTTATAGCAATTTATATGAGTCTGTAGGCCTAAATATCACTAGACTAAAACATGATGGAAACGAACTTTCCACAACAATCAATGGACTGCTTGAAAAATTTCAGTATCCTTAATTGCTTCCCTTCTGACGAAGTATTAGCTATGTGTGAACAGAAAGAATTAATCGACGTCGGATAGGGTTGCTCGACTCGTACCGATTTAGTGTAAATTGTAAATTAGCTTGATTATACACAGAAGCATGCATTCTACATCAGGTTATTGTATATCATTATGTTCCCTAGAAATGTGGGCAGTATCCAAAATCATTAAAACTCTTGCTTGTTCAATTGCATGGTCATACCGTTAAACTTAATTACGTAGATACCAAAAAAATATTCATTTTTGCTTTTTGCTGGTATCAAAATCCGACCTTGTAATAAACTTAGGATAATAATATGTGCACCAGTGGTTTGCCTATAATATGTGTACAATCTGATAAAATTTCAGAAATCTGAATTAAAAAATAATCTGTACACAGTCAAAAGAGTGTTTTCAATGAGACCTTAAAAATTCTTGTGATTATTTGGAATTAAGGGGCTACATTAGCCAAAAGCTATGCAGTTGACAATGTTAACATGGGTTTCCATATACTATAGACATAGGGGTATCCAGAAATGGGAGTTAAGTTTACTCAGGTCGGGTGGTACCTTTTTCTGAAATTTGAGTGTCTGGCTCAAGGACTATTATGCAAATTTACTATGACCCCGTGGGGACTTGAGACTGGACTATGTCCACAGACTTGCATGCCAAATAACTTGAAATTTTTAAAAGTAGGGCTTTATACATACACACACACACACACACACACACACACACATATATATATATATATTATATATATATATATATATATATATATATATATATATAATGAGCAACAGCCATATTGAAATACACCCACAATTCAACAGATCACTCATCTGCCAAAAAAGTTCAAAAGATGCAAAAAAAATATATAAGTTTCCTACCAAACAGAAAACGAGAGGAGCAACAAATCTAATTACTAACTCTTAACACGAAACGGAGTCTTAAGAACCATAAACAGATTATGCAAATTTTCAGCCTAGAAATATTACTATTATTTCTTTTTGAGGAGCAAGAAACAAAGGATAAACGAGCTTTGCCTAAATGAACACCTGTGGGTAGGATTCCTCATAGCTGGTGAGGATTTGCATATGAAAGGAATTTCATAATGTCGGGGAAAAATATGGAAGGAAGGGAGGATGGGGGATGGTGAGGGATGGGGGGGTGGTGGGGGGGGGGGGAGGGGGGGGGGGGAGGGGGAGAAGTCATGTGGGTGGAAAATCTTGGCGTGTGTTATGAGTTAAATGGAATTTGGAAGTCAGATGAAGATTAAATGGAGTAGATATATACGATCAGATACAGATACATACATACACAAACACACACACACACACACACATATATATACATATATATATATATATATATATATATATATATATATATATATATATATATATATATATATAGATATATATATAGAGATAAGGAGAGAGAGAGAGAGGAGAGAGAGAGAGAGAGGAGAGAGAGAGACAGAGAGAAAATTAACTTGTTGGAGAACTAGTCACTTTGGACAGTTATTTCTCTCTCTCAATTAACCTCTCATGGAGAATTAGTCACTTTGGACTGTTATCTTTATCTCTCTTTCTCTCTCTATCCTGGAGAGAGAGAGAGAGAGAGAGAGAGAGAGAGAGAGAGAGAGTATTGACCTCTGATGGAGAACTATAGTCGATTCATTTAAGGTAGATTCTTGTGCTTACGAGACGTTTGTTTGGCGGCCTCTGATTGGCTGGTAGCGGGAGGCAGACTGCTCGCTCAGTGGGTCATATTTTCGTTTGTAGCTTAAGAGAAAAACTAGCAATATGTTTACCATTCTTAATTTATCTCACGTTTTACAAAGATAGAAAAGTTTTTGGTTATACCACCAAAGGATTCGTTATTAAATGTACAATTAAATAATCTTTTCCTGAAATCAATAAGTTAAAATACAAAGGAATTACAACGAGTAGAAGTGAAGGGAGAAACATTTCATTCTTTATACCTGTTTTTATTCATCATCGGATTTTGCATAATTCATGAGATCAAGATAAAATAAAATCTTGTGTTATTAAACAATAAAATCTCCCTGAATACGCTGGTGCTTTCAGATTTTAAATACCTGTAATATGTAAAGAAAAAATGAAGAATATGTCTTATTATGTTGCATTCGTGCTTGACTCGGTTTGACAGTAGTGCCGAGAGACGCAAGATATCGTGGGGCTGGTCCTCTCAGCTAGAGCCGTTGGCGTGTTGGCAGTTGCCAATTGGCGATAAGAGAAGTTTGCAGTTTCGATACTATGTATTTACCGAATTATTATGTCATTACATTTTCTATAAATAAATGCATAGAATTCCCATTATGACTTTCGAACATTTTTACTCAAATATCATATATGTCCGTATTTCTGGACATATCTGATAAGAAAAGTAAATAATCAGATGGATGCATCTGGTATCGTTGGAGGTGTTGGCTACCCGCGGGCGGGAAATTCAGTCCAGGAAAGAATTTGAAATCTACGGACCTACTTCGCACTCTTCAGCTCATCCTTAGTTTTAATGAGGTTGGTTTTAACATATTGTTTCTAATTTTCTTATATGAATATATTTTCAAACGAAAGAGATATCAGAGGCTTAATTGAGTGAATGAAATAATAATCTCAGTGGAGCAATAAACAGCAACGAACTAAGCAAGATTTCTTTTTCTTTTCAAGCAGATGTCTCGAGATAACAGCACCATTCGTCGCACCGTTTCCAGATTTGCAAGTCAAGCTCGCAACATTATAATGAATGTTCCTCGTTACTTCAGCTCACAGTGGGGAGCAGACTCAAGAAATGAAGTATTTGAGAAGACCGCCAAAGCTACAGGAGTGTCAACCAACACAGTGAAAAAAAATCAAGCGACAGTCATCTGAGTGTGGCAACGTCCCCTTCGCTTCACCTGTATATCTCAGGAAGAGTGTATTCGGAAGGAGATTTTGTCTTTTTACGAGAGAGGAGAGCTCCCAACGTTAGATGCCCTACTGGAAAAAGTGAAGGAAGTTTAATGGTGGAAGAACAACGTTATGGAAAATTGTGAGAGGGCTTGGATTCCGGTACAGAAAAGTGACGAGTGGAAGAGCAATTTTAATGGAACGTGATGATACAGTGGCAGCGAAAACTGAATATCTACGGTTAATTGAAAAGAATAGGAATTGTAGTCCAACTGAACGTAAACATGAAGTATTCCTGGATGAAACTTGGATAAACCAAACTGAATGTGTACGTCAGTGTTGGACAACGGGTGAAGGCGAAATAGGACCCAAACTTAAGACTGGAAAGGGGTCAAGATTTATTGTGGTGCACGCGGGGAGTGAGAAGGGGTTTGTCAAAGATGCGCTATTGTTGTTTAGGTAAAAAAATGGTGCCAAAGGGGACTACCATGATTCCATGGACCATGAAAGGTTTTTAAAGTGGTTTAAGGTACAACTATTGCCTAATATAGAAGATAGATCTCTAATCATAATGGACAATGATCCCTACCATAGCAAAATAGAAAATAAAGTGCCCACAACCAGCAACAGAAAAAGTGAAGTCATAGAGTGGCTTTCTTCTAATAACGTCACCCACGACCCATCAGCAACAAAGCCAAAATTGCTGCAGATTGCCAAGTGTCACGAAGAAAAACAGAGGTATGTGATAGATGAGATAGCCCGTGCAAATGGTCATGATGTGCTCAGACTGCCACCATATTATTGTCAGTTTAACCCCATAGAACTTATATGGGCTCAAATAAAGGGGGATATCAGAAAAAATAACTAATGCAAATCAATCTTTGAAAACTGTTGAGCAGCTTACGAGACTGGCGATAGACAAAGTTACAACAGAAGACTGGAAGAAATGTTTTCACTACGTTAAGAAATTAGATGATGATTATAGGAGGAAAGATGTTGCTAGCATATGTTTGAAAGTTTTGTTATTGACATTGGCGATGACGAAACTAACAGTGATGATATTGATATTAGGGAGGATGACACTGACAGTGATGATATATATCAATGATTTTCCATTATTTGTTTTTAAAACGTTGAAGACCTATCAGTGTTTCTATAGTTTTCCATTTTTTAGATAGGTAATTTCATAACTACAGTATATCCATATGAGTTTCCTTTTTTTTTAATATTTAATGGCATAACAATGTACATATCTGTTTATAAATTCTTTTTACTTGGTTTTAATAGAAAAGGGGATATCAATGTATCACTATAATTTCCCATTCTTTTTGTTTCAATAGGTAATGGCATGACTATGTATATACGTATGTATGATTTTCCTTTATTTATTTTTTAAATAATGATGACGTAAGAAAATTTGTAAAATTTTAATTTCTTTTTGTTCATATTGATAGCCCAATGACATACCAATGTAAACCTACTGTGTATGACTTTCTTTTGTGTTTATGACGTAATATATCTGCATGAATTTCCATTCTTTTTGTTTAAAAAGATGAAGATATAACAGTCTTCTGATTAGTCTCATTATCCTACATGTACTATATATATATATATATATATATATATATATATATATATATATATATATATATATATATATATATATATATATATATATATATATATATATATATATATATATATATATATATACAATGATGCAGGGGTGTAGGAACGGTTACGGGAGCTATTCTAACTCAGGTATGAATAAGTGATTCAAGAATAATCAACTACCTCAGGAGAAAACTAAGCAGTTTTTTCCTAAACATTGTTGTAGACATGTCAAGTGTAACATGTATATAAAGGAGATAAACATTCTGGTGTAAGAGTAACTCAAGCAATTCTGAAATTTTATGGTAAGAAATAAACATTTGTACTTTTGTTTATTGAGTGAACATATGAAAACCATAAGCTTTTGATGTTATTGGCCAGAAAAAACAAGTTCTGTTATTTATCAGTGAGCCTCATAAAGCATGCACATTTCTCACTTAGACTAAATTGAAGCCAACACCCAGATGCATCCATCTGATTATTTACTTTTCTTTTATCAGATATGTCCAAAAATACGGACATATATAATATTTGAGTAAAAATGTTCGAAAGTCATAATGGGAATTCTATGCACTTTATTTTTTATTAGAAAATGTAATGGCATAATAATTCTATGCATTTATTTATAGAAAATGTAATGGCATAATAAATCGAAACTGCAAACTTCTCATATCGCCAATTGGCAACTGCCAACACGCCAACGGCTCTAGCTGAGAGGACCAGCCCCACGATATCTTGCGTCTCTCGGCACTACTGTCAAACCGAGTCAAGCACGGATGCAACATAATAAGACATATTCTTCATTTTTTCTTTACATATTACAGGCATTTAAAATCTGAAAGCACCAGCGTATTCAGGGTGATTTTATTGTTTAATAACACAAGATTTTATTTTATCTTAATCTCATGAATTATGCAAAATCCGATGATGAATAAAAACAGGTATAAAGAATGAAATGTTTCTCCTTTCACTTCTACTCGTTGTAATTCCTTTGTATTTTAACTTATTGATTTCAGGAAAAGATTATTTAATTGTACATTTAATAACGAATCCTTTGGTATGACCAAAACTTTTCTATCTTTTGTAAAACGTGAGGTAAATTAAGAAATGTAAATATATTGCTAGTTTTCTAAGCTACAAACGAAAATATGACCCACTGAGCGCGCAGTCTGCCTCCCAGTACCAGCCAATCAGAGGCTGCCAAACAAACGTCTCGTAGGCGCAAGAATCTACCTTAAATGAATCGACTATAGTCGCTTTGGACTGTTATCTCTATCTCTATCTATCAATCTCTCTCTCTCTCTCCCACTCTCTCTCTATCCTGGAGAGAGAGAGAGAGAGAGAGAGAGAGAGAGAGAAACCTGTTGGATCTCTCGACGTAATCGGACAGTCTTCCAAGATCAAAGATCACGAACGAAATTTTGTCGAATGTCTCACATCTATAGGGTCAACATTCTAACCTTCCGAAGGGAGGCCATTAGACATTCCACGAAATGGATTCTTAGGGTCTGTTTACTCTCTGAATTCCAAGGAATTCCATGGAATTCCTCTTCCAAATGATAGATCTGTATAATTCAGTTAAATCTTTATCTTTTTAACAAGGCAATTTCACATAGAGCGCTGAAAACGTGTATCGTATTTAAAAAAAAAAAAAAAAAAAAAAAAAAGTAAAAATAATGCATTCCAGTTTTCTGTACAGCGTATAATCCATGCCACTGAGCACAGATCTATCTTTCGGTGGTCTCGGTATGATGCTGTATGAGCCACGGCACATAAAACTTTAGCCATGGCCCGGTGATGGCCTGGCCTATATCGACGCACGATTATGGCTAACTTTAACCTTAAATAACATTAAAGATATTGAGGCTAGAGGGCTGCAATTTCGTATGTTTGATGATTGGAGGGTGGATGATCAGCATACCAATTTGCAGCCCTCTGGCCTCAGTAGTTTTTAAGATCTGAGGGCGGACAGACAAACCTGGCACATTAGTTTTCTTTCCTGAAAAAGAAAATTGAAGAATTAATTATTCTGTGGCAAAAAATGTGTAGCTTTTCATGTTATTTAAATGTTTTGTAAAATAGCCATTACTTTATTGGCAGTGAACAGGAATTTCGTACAAAGTTAGGGAAAAGTTATAAAGTTAAGTATATCATAGTTTAACTAGACCACTAACCTGATTAACAGCTCTCCTAGGGCTGGCCCGAAGGATTGGATATTTGTACATTGCTGGGAACCAACTGGCTACCTAGAAAAGGGACCTACAGCTTATCGTGGGATCCAAACCACGTTATATCATGAAATTAAGTTTCTAATCACCAGAAACAAATTTCTCTGACTCTACGTTGGCAGAGCGGAGAATCGAACTCGGGACTACCGAATCGGTAGGCGAGCCTGTAAACCACTCGTTTGTTTGTTTGTTGGTGTGTATGGTGGTTTTACGTTTGCATGGAACCAGTGGTTATTCAGCAACGGGACCAACGGTTTTACGTGACTTCCGAACCACGTTGAGAGTGAACTTCTATCACCAGAAATACACATCTCTAACCCCTCAATGGAATGCCCGTGAATTGAACTCCCGGCCATCGAGGTGGCAGGCCAAGACCAAACCGACCACGCCACTGAGGCGTTCGAAAGCGGCTCGTCCAACGAGGAATTGGTTAACAGTTATAAAGCATATTGATGTAGTAAGGTTCAGAAATGAGTTTGTGATTTAGACTCTAGTATATTGACATCAACCGTGCATCCGATGTCTAGGACAGTCCCTTACGATGCTCCTGATTGGCTGTTCATAAGCCAATCACAGGGCTGGAAACTCCCAGTCTCTCTCGAGAGTTCACATAGGCAGGATATATGTTCCATCTCTCTTTAGACATAAGTCTTTCAAAAGTATCCTTGAGAAGAGGTGGAACATACATCCTGCCTACGTGAACTCTCGAGAGAGACTGAGGAGAGTTTCCACTTCCAGCCCTGTGACTGGCTTATCAACAGTCAATCAGGAGCGTCGTAAGGGACTGACCTAGACATCAAATGCACGATTCACGACGTCCAATGAGGCGTACAATTCCTATTGAAGCAGCCATCACAGAAATGATTTGAATCTCGATGATAGAAAGTGATAATTACTATTCGTGGTTATTTAAACCAGTCGAAGCCTCAATTTCTCATTTCCAATCACACGAGCAATTATTCCTAGCTTCGGGATTACACTGAACTATTATTAATTATCTAGCCGATGTTATTTCGTCGAACTGAACCGAAGTTTTGTACGAAGCTCAACAATTGTGATTTGTGATCCCGTAGGTTTGTAGAATAACGTCCTGTTAGGTATTTATGTTTATAACTACCTATTACCAGAGGTTATATTTGTGTTTACAGATACTTACTACTCATTAAGTATAACTACCCTGTTAACTATCTTGTCTTCTTTTAAACTGTATATCATTATAAGTTAGTCTTAAAAATAAAGTCATTCAGAAAGGATCTATCTGAGTTTCGTGTCCATCCAAATATACTTCAATGGCGACGAGGAACTGACTCACGAAAGGGAAAATTAAGGATGGCGCATTTGGGTAATATAGCAGCATTTGACAAATCCGAGGACTTTGAAGATTATGTCGAAAGGTTTGATCAGTTCTGCTTAGCAAATGACATAACAGAGGAAGATAAGAAACGGGCAGTTTTCTTGAGCGCCGTCGGCTCTCCTACATATGGACTTCTGAAGACATTGCTTGCCCCTAATAAGCCCTCATCAAGGACTTATCGAGAACTTACTGAGCTTTTGAAAAATCACCTCCACCCAAAACCCATCCTGATAGCTGAACGTTTCAAGTTTTACAATAGGAAACAACGTCCAGGAGAATCCATCACTGATTATGCAACGGAGCAACGGAAATTGGCGGAAACATGTCAGTTTGGTGCTTTTCAAGAGGAAGTTTTAAGAGACTTGTTTGTTATTGGATTGGCCAACCGCTCGGCACAGAGGAAACTATTAAGTGAACAGGAGCTTGACTTAAAGAAAGCATTTTCGATTGCTTTAAGTCAGGAAATGGCTGATGAAAATGTCACGAAGATTCAGGGTCAAACTCAGGAGGTAAAAAAAGTTGTTGGGCCGAATGCTTCTCTCCTTGAGTGTTACCGTTGCGGGAAGACAAACCATAAGGCTGATGTTTGTTTCCATAAGGATACTGAGTGTAATGGGTGTCATAAAAAAGGACACCTTCGTAGAATGTGCCGAATGGAAAATCACGCCACAGTCAATCAAAATTGGAAATACGGAAGACAAGGAAGGAAACGATCGACGGTCAACATGGCAGAGGAGGAGACCAGCTGCTCGAAAGAAGAAACTACAGAGTGCAAACTACAGGATGAATTGGTGCATACATTGAAATACTGTGTTAAGAAAATGAAAGCAAGACACAATAAAGTTCCAGAGATAATAGTGAAAGTTAAATTAAATGGGATACCAATTGATATGGAATTGGAGACGGGAGCTTCGGTGTCACTGATAAGTGAAGAGTTCTACGCTAAACATCTGAAAAATACAGTACTTCAATCCAGCGATATTGTGCTGAAAACCATGACGGGAGAAAAAATAGAAGTCGTCGGGATATGCTACGTAACTATGGAAAAAGTTAGCTGTAAATCATCTGCATTCTGGTATTCTGAAAACCTCAAAGTTAGAAGAACTGTTAAGGAAATATGGTGATGTCTTTGATGGTGAACTGGGTACAGCCAAGAATATAAAGGCTCATATTCGTGTGAGAAAGGATGCAAAACCAATCTTTTATAAAGCGAGGACATCAGGGATGCTGTGAATGCAGAACTTAAAAGACTAGAATTGGAAGGAATTATTGAGAAAGTTGACTATAGTGAGTGGGCGGCACCGATAGTGCCCGTTTCAAAAGACAATGGTTCTATTAGGATCGGTGGTGACTTCAAGGTCACCATAAATCGTTATGTGGAAAACCCTGAACATCCAATGCCAAATCCAGATGAACTATACCAGCGACTGAACGGTGGAAAAACTTTCTCAAAGTTAGATTTATCGCAAGCTTATCAGCAAGTGGAATTAGATGAGGAATCTAGGAAATATGTGACGATTAATACACCACTTGGTTTGTACCGATATACACGTTTACCATATGGTGTCTCAGCAGCACCACAACTTTTTCAGTCTTTAATGGATAAAGTTCTGCAAGGAGTGCCTTGTGGATGCAACATAGATGATATTAGTCTTACTGGGAGAACCGCAGCTGAACATTTACACAATCTTGAAAAGGTACTTGAACGGTTGCACATCAATGGGTTGAAATGTAATTTGTCGAAATGTGAATTTATGAAGCCCTCCTTGAAATATTTGAGTTTCATTGTAGATGAAGAGGGTATTCATATGACGGAGGATGCCATTGCAGCAGTCACGGAGGCACCAAGGCCAGAATCAAGGTCTGAAATGCAATCCTTCCTGGGGCTGGTAAACCATTACCGTCGCTATGTGCCAAATCTCTCATTAGTCGCAGCGCCTCTCACAGAATTACTGCATAAAGACAGAAAATGGCATTGGTCAGTAGAGTGTGAAAGAGCTTTTTCCGAGATTAAAAAAATGCTGACCACTGAAACAGGAGTATTAGTGCACTATGATTTGAGTAAACCTGTGACGTTGGCAGTAGATGCATCACCCAAAGGACTTGGAGCAGTGCTTTCCCATATCACCAGTAACGGAGAAAGACCAATTGCTTATGCATCAAGAATGTTAACACCCACTGAACGTAACTATTCCCAAATTGAGCATGAGGGTTTGGCAATCATCTTTGGACTACGGAAGTTTCATCAATATTTATATGGTCGTAAATTCACCCTTATTACAGATAACAAACCACTGTCATACATTCTGGGACCCAAGAAGGGCATTCCAGTCCTTGCAGCTGCAAGAATACAACGCTGGGCTATACAGTTAGCAGCTCATGATTATGACATTGAATTACGTCGTTCAAGTGACAATGGAAATGCTGATGCACTCTCACGGTTGCCTTTACCAGATTGTGACTCCGATGCATCAGATAAGCATGTAAACTGGACACAAGAAGCAACTGCATTTAACATGCACCAGGTGAACTCTCTTCCTGTAACTGCGAAATCTGTTGCAAGGGAAACTTTGCATGATGCTGTACTGGCTAGAGCTTTATATTATACACGAAATGGATGGCCAGACTCTGAGGACATAGCACAGGAACTGAAACCCTTCCATAGCCGCCAGCGTGAGTTTTCAATTGAAGAGGGATGTCTTCTATGGGGTGCCAGGGTGGTAATACCGTCGAGATATAGGATTCAAATATTAGAAGAGCTACATGGTGGTCATCCGGGGATTGTTCGGATGAAAGGATTAGCTCGCTTGCATGTGTGGTGGCCCCAAATATCGGATCAAGATATTGAAAACACTGTGCAAGGGTGCTCTGCTTGTCAGACTACTCAGCCAATGCCGACTCGTGCTGAGGGTAATCCGTGGAATGGCCTTCTGGTCCGTGGAAAAGAGTACATGTTGATTTCGCAGGACCATTCCTGGGACAAATGTACCTCATTATGATTGACGCATATTCAAAATGGCCAGAAGTACACCCAATGAAATCAGTTACAACTATGAATACCATCGAGATCATGCGGCGGGTATTTGCTCAGCATGGGGTTTGTGTAGAGCTCGTGTCTGATAATGGAAGACAGTTTGTGGCTGAGGAATTTAAAGAGTTCATGACCCAAAATGGTGTAAAGCATATACTGATACCCACTTATCACCCAAGCAGTAATGGGCAGGCCGAAAATACAGTAAGAACATTCAAACAAGGAATGAAAAGGGCGATAAGAACATTGCAATCGTGTAATACATCTTTAAATACCAAGTTGTGCCAATTTCTACTGCCTTACCGAACTACACCTCACTGTACAACAAAACGCACGCCTGTAGAGCTCATGGGTCGGCAGTTACGCACACGCCTTGATTTACTACACCCAGATGCATCTCAGCGAATTGAAAGAAAAGCCTCAGAGAACGAGAAACCAATGAGGGAACTCGATATAGGGGACGTGGTACTGGTTCGGGATTATCGTCAAAATACCAAGAAGGGCATATGGACTCGAGGAGTTGTGGTTCTTAAATTGGGTCCATGCACATACAATGCACAAGTGGACGGTAACTTAATATGGAAGAGGCATATTGATCAAATGAGACTGATCTCCAATGATTCTCAAGATAACAAAAATGAACTTTTAGCACGTGATTCTTCAGAGTTGGTCAGCTATCCAGACCCGCCATTACCAAAAGAGTTCATAAATACTCGTGAAGAGTTAGGCGATGCAGTTGCAGGTGCAGAGAAGAATGAAATCCCAAATGTAGAAGAAAAGGAGGCGGCAGCTGCAGAAGAACTATCGGGAAATGAAAATGGTAAAACTTTTGATGGCTCACCTGATAGATCGATATCTGAATTACCAAAAAATAAAGTCATTCAGAAAGGATCTATCTGAGTTTCGTGTCCATCCAAATATACTTCACGTCCAATCGACTATAATATCGCTATTGAGTTGAATATAGAACTTAGGCCAAAAGCCCAACCACCAGGACCTATGAGGTCATTCAGCGCTGAAATGGATATTGACAGTGAAAAGGTTTGAAAGGCGTAACAGGAGGAAAACCTCAAAACAGTTGCACTATGAATCAAGTGTTAGGAGAGGGTTAAGGAAAGTAAGGTGGAAGAAAGAGAATATGAAAGGAGGTACAGTAAAAGGAACGAAAGTGGTTGCAGCTAGGGGGCTGAAGGCACGCTTCAAAGAACCTCTAGTAATGCCTACAGTGCACCACATGAAATCCACTGACGGCACTACCCCCCTAAGGGAAATATTACTATTAATTGCAATAGTAACATCAAATTGAACATAAACAAACTATAAAAACATGTGACAAAAAGGCTTCCAAGACACCATGACAGTAGAAATGATTCAGCTCTTAGCTTCCATGGTCATGTATGTATATGGATATGTATGTGTGTGTATGTGTGTGTAGGTACATACACATACACACACACAAACCACACCAGGCAAATGAGGACATCAGCATTTAATTAGTTCTCATGAGATTTATATTTTCCGGCTAATTAATACGTCTTGTGAATGCACAAAGCCTTGCCAAGTTCACTCAAGATTTTTGGGAGATGATCTCAACCAGGTGCTCTCTCGGGCCATCAGCTTTAAGGAAAGTTTCATAGAACTATCTCTCTCTCTCTCTCTCTCTCTCTCTCTCTTATCTCTCTCTATCTTCTCTCTATCCTCTCTCTCTCTCTCTCTCTCTCTCTCTCTCTCTCTCTCTCTCTCTTACCAAGTGAAATAAACATAAAATAGTAATTTTGTAGATAGTCTATAATTCATTGTATCTATTGCACTACTTTGTGAATTATCTTAGTACAATTGCGTTTGTTTGTTTCTTATAGCTATATACTTGATCAGACTATCTTGGGAGATCATGACAGTCATTGTTTTTCAAGATAGTCACTATCTTTCAAGACAGTCACTATCTTTCACGAAATATAGTCAGT
>NC_087208.1:43664561-43692061 GCF_015104395.2 Macrobrachium nipponense | reverse complement strand
GACAATACATGAGACAGACTAAAGAACTAGCCAGCGATGACAATTGGCAATGGCTACAGAGGGGAGAGCTAAAGCAGGAAACTGAAGGAATGATAACAGCGGCACAAGATCAGGCCCTAAGAACCAGATATGTTCAAAGTACGATAGACGGAAATAACATCTTCTCCCATATGTAGGAAGTGCAATACGAAAAATGAAACCATAAACCACATAGCAAGTGATGGCCCGGCACTTGCACAGAACCAGTACAAAAAGAGGCATGATTCAGTAGCAAAAGCCCTCCACTGGAGCCTCTGCAAGAAACATCAGCTACCTTGCAGTAATAAGTGGTATGAGCACCAACCTGAAGGAGTGATAGAAAACGATCAGGCAAAGATCCTCTGGGACTATGGTATCAGAACGGATAGGGTGATACGTGCAAACAGACCAGACGTGACGTTGATTGACAAGGTCAAGAAGAAAGTATCACTCATTGATGTCGCAATACCATGGGACACCAGAGTTGAAGAGAAAGAGAGGGAAAAATTGGATAAGTATCAAGATCTGAAAATAGAAATAAGAAGGATATGGGATATGCCAGTGGAAATCGTACCCATAATCATAGGAGCACTAGGCACGATCCCAAGATCCCTGAAAAGGAATCTAGAAAAACTAGAGGCTGAAGTAGCTCCAGGCCTCATGCAGAAGAGTGTGATCCTAGAAACGGCACACATAGTAAGAAGAGTGATGGACTCCTAAGGAGGTAGGATGCAACCCGGAACCCCACACTATAAATACCACCCAGTCGAATTGGAGGACTGTGAAAAAAAAAAAAAAAAAAAAAAAAATAATAATAATAATAATAATAATAATTATATAAATTTATTTTTTATTTTTTTAATATTTTGTGATCTGAAAACTCAATAATAATAATAATAATAATAATAATAATAATAATAATAATAATAATAATAATAATAATAATAATAATAATAATAATGATGAATAATTTTATAAAATAATTTTTTGTAATAATGATCTGAAAACTCATCAATAATAATAATAATAATAATAATATTTGAAATTTCTCATATTTTGTGATCTGAAATCTCATCAATAATAATAATAACAATAATAATAATAATGATAATAATAATAATCAAATGTGAATATAAAACATTTGAATCTTAATGATATTTTGTGACCTGAAAACTCAATAATAAAATAATATAATAATAATAATAATAATAATAATAATAATAATAATAATAATAATAATAATAATAAAATGGTAAGAATTATAAATTGATTTTAGGTTAGTTGAAACAAGTATACATGTATTCAAATTATCAAAAGCTATGACAAAATAGCTTATAAGAGTCGAAATACCTGTTAAGGTTTCATATATATCTCTCTCTTTCTCTGCAGGCGAGATTAAAATGTAAAAATTTTGTAGCTACCCTACTCTTTCTCTTTCAGCTTCAATATGCTAAGCGCATATTAAGTTATTAAAAAGTGTTTAAATGTACAAAAGTACACACTTGAACAATAGTGCAAAAGCACTTGTGTTTCTTTCTCTCTCAAAATCTGATCCGAGCACGCAAAGTGCATGAAAGTGATTAAAACCAGGTCGAATGCACTCAAGTACACCCTTGAACAAGATGCAAAACACCTGCCCAATTTCATCAGAGGCTGTATAGAGCAATATAAACGTTTGCTTTTCATTTGTAAAACCTGCTGCTGCTGGTACAGAGCATATGTCAGCGTATATTAATAAGTTTGAGGGAGGACGCTTTGAAATGGTAATAGTTGAAGACGAATGTTTACTCAGAATCTGTAATATTACAGTTTTTGATGAAATGCCCTTGTGACAGATGGGAGTCTATTCTTAGATATTAAAAATTCAAGATCTCTTCAGAAATTATGTTCAAGAGACACTCTCTTTTGGAAACTAATTGATATTCTTTATGTTTTGTTCATTTTGGTCCAGTTTTATACTTGGATAGTTAAGAGAGTCTGCCTAGCTTTAAGCTTCAACAAATTAGATACCTACTGCAGAGGGCAGTGTAGGGATTTGTGTTTTATGAAAATACATAATAACTCTTAAAATATGGCAATATTCATATATTAAACCCATTTCTGAAACCAGTAACGCCAGTAGGAGTGTGCTATGTGAGTCAACACTTCCTTGTGGAACACTTATTTTCATTTCCTAATTTCCTGAATGTGTAATATTGGTTTGAACTTAGAAAATTGGGTCTAAATTTCTATTGATTCATGAAAGTAGCCTCACCATTCTCATGTAGCATTTCAAATATAGCTTCCTAAGGTGCGTCCACACGGTCGAACAGTGTCCGACGGACAAACATTGTTACCAATTAGCAATTGTCTGCCGGTCTTTGCCTTGTAAGCAGAGTAAAAGCAGAGATATACAACCTCATCTGGTACCACTGTTTGTTGCCAGATCTACTTCCATCGTTTCAACACTTATGACGTCATCCTGCTTCGCCTATGATATGGTAAAATTTGTCAGTCGGACATTGTTCGACCGTGCGGACACACCTTTATGTAGTAACTACTGCATACTTTATATGCCAATAAATCTGACTGGTATAATGTAAATTTATGAATCTACTGGACATTTTTGCCCATAAACTTAAATTGTCCAAAGTCTCTCTTTACTAACTATATGCTTGGTAATTTTACAAGAAAATTGTCAGTGGTAAACCTTGAACTATTATTAACAGGACCCTAAGTTGGCTCTAGTTTGAATAAAAATTCTTATATTACGCTGTGTCACATTCAAGGCTTATTGATCAACCTAAATTTTTACTATTAATGGTTTGAGAATCAATCTTTGTACTATAAATTTACCATCAATGCTAATTATTCAACATGCTGGCTAATGTTTATCGATTTAAACTTCTAGCTAGAGAACTAAATGGAGATTTTCTATGTGTGTCAGATGAAAGAGGGGGTATAATTAAAAATATGTTTAATATGCCAATGTGATGTGCTGTGACTTTTTTAGAATGCGCACAGAGACAAGAATCTGAAGAAGTGACCGGAGAAAGCTGATAAATCATTTCTGGGATGGAGTGATATGAAGAGGTTTGTTTAAGAGGGTCAATGTTCGTCAGTTCATGAGGTCATGTTCAAGTGCCTTTGAAAACTGGTTATGACCAGTTGGCGAAGGGTGTGAGTTCATATGTACATGTGCGCCTCTTCCGTTCATAATGACATCTTTATCCAAATCTATGGGGAGACTTATGGAGAAGTCTGTGCAAGAAAGGCAGAGCCACGATGGCGAGTGCCAAAGAGTTTTCTGAACATTGTGTGTGGTTTTCCAGGCTCTAATGGGTAAAGGCCTGTCCACACGACCGGGCCTGATCGGCGGACCTCCCCTCTAACGGGCACACTTGACGGGCAAACCGTCAAATTGCCCAATGGGTCTTTTAGCAAAATCACCATGGTGGTGCCCGATGACTTGAGCTTCGACCCTGGCAGACTTACGTTAACCATATACATTTCTTTTACTGAGCCATTCTTTACACCATATTCTTTTCTTTTTCTCTTTTTCATCACACACAAAGCAATATCATTCTACACAATATCTTCTTCTTTGTGGTAGGCACCGTGTTTATCGTACCGCACTAAACACACTACTGGCATCGTCGGGCACGCCCACCTCTCCATCGCCTCACCCGTGTGGACAACATTCACGGATAAGCCCGCCAGAATTTGCCTGTCAACCCCGGAGCACGCCGATCAAGCCCGCTCGTGTGGACAGGCCTTTAGTGTATTATACTTTAGCCAAAGGGATGGCTTGTTTGATATCTGATAAAGAAGTTTAATCTTTGACTTTGTCTTTACAATTGTGTGTGCTTACAAGAATGTTCTCGTCTCTTTGTAACATGCGGTTCTAGTGAGGGGACCGAGAGTCCTAGGGACAGAGTCCCGTGAGGAGGAAACTATTATATTTTGGAGAAGAGATTGGTGTGACTAATTACTGATTGAGACATTTTAATACTGGGGGTTATCTAAGTAGTTTGTCTGTGTGACTTGAATTATTATCTTTCCATTGTTAAATAAATATTACATATTTTATATCTCTGACTCTGATTTGATGACCTGTTAGAATAGAGAGAGAGAGAGAGAGAGAGAGAGAGGAAGATAGGATTAGGAGGAGAGAGAAAACTACGCCAGCGATCACCTAGAGAGAGAGAGAGAGAGATTTTGAGACTACCGCAGCCGCTCCACCTGACGAGAGAGAGAGAGAAGAGAGAGAGAGAACAGAGAGAGATCAGCTAGGAGAGAGAGAGAGAGAGAGAGAGAGATGAGAGAGAGGAGAAAAAGACTACGCAGCGATCACCTAGAGAGAGAGAAGAGACTTACGCAGCGATCACCTAGAGAGAGAGAGAGACGAGATTTTGAGAGAGGAGAGAGAGAGAGAGAGAGAGAGAGAGAGAGAGTGTAACTAGTTTGCCTTGACACTCGGGTTTAACGCATACCAAGTATCAAATACCCTTCGCTGGTAATAGGTATCAGGAATGGGTAACATATGTACTTAACAGCAGCATGAGGAAAGAAATTTGAAGTCAGCACTTAGCCCATTCATCTTTAACATCGTGATGGATGTAATGACCAGGGATGTTAGAGAAGCAGTGCCATGGTGCATATTATACGCGGATGACATTGTGTTGTGTTCAGAGGGGAGGGAGGAGTTGGAGGGAGGTTGGAGAGGTGGAGAGCAGCACTTGAGAGAGAGGATGCAGAATAAGCAGATCACGAATATATGTGTTCTAGTATTACTGAGGACGGTGGAAGTAGCATAAGATTGGGTGGGGAAGAAATAAAGAAAGTACAGAAGTTCAAGTACTTAGGGTCCGTATTGGAGGATAGTGGAAGCATGGACCAAGAGGTGAGACACCGAATTCAGGCAGGATGGAATAACTGGAGGTCTGCATCAGGGGTACTCTGTGACAAGAAGGTCCCTCTGAAATTGAAAGGAAAGTTCCATAGGACGGTGGTCAGACCAGCTATGTTATATGGAACAGAAACGGCAAGTATTAGGAAAACAGAGGAGAAGAAGATGGATGTAGCAGAAATGAGAATGTTGAGATGGATGTCGGGAGTAACAAGGGAAGATAGGATTAGAAATGAGTATATAAGAGGATCAACAAAGGTAGCTGAAATATCAAAGAAAATACAGGAAGGAAGGCTTCGATGGTATGGACACCTGTTACGAAGGGAGGAACGTCATGTTGGAAGACATACGATGGAAATGGAAGTGCGGGGTAGAAGGAAGAAGGGAAGACCAAGAAAGAGATGGCGTGATTGTGTAAGGGAAGATATGGAATTGAAAGGTATAAATGAGAACGAGGCACAAGACAGAAATCGATGGAGACGACTCATTCGTAATGGCGACCCCATATAAAAATGGGTTTAAGCTAGGAAGAAGACTTCAATTAAAATTCATGAAAAGCTAAATAAACCAGAGTAGTATACCCTCATGTAATAAAAAATATAAAAACTAAAGTTATTTTATTGCAGTACCCACTCTTGTTATACACCATTTCTAAAAATTAGACAGCTCATGGATTTCTTATTTACCAATACCAAGAAAGAATGTGTATTATTCCATTCAAACAAACTTCCAAGAACCATGAAAACCAAGCTGAATAATTCATATCTAAACATATCCCCAATTTAATTTTTCAGCATTCCATTGAAACAAACTTCAAATACTTTTTGACCATTAACCAATTAATATTTTAACAAATTCATTTATGACCAGCAACAAATTGACCATCATTTAACTTCCCTATATTCCATGACCAGCAATCAATTTGTCTGGAATTTTGTCAGGCCACAAATTAGATATGGGTACTACTTTATCAACCTTGTTTACTGCACAACTTCTGTAGGTAAGGATTTAGTAACAATTGTTTTAATGTATAAAAATGTTTAAAGATTCTTGAAAATACTTTATCTGGCCTTCAAGATACCACTTAAAAGAGCTTCCTATGAGAGATTGATTTTATTCACAAGAGCATAACATCCCAACTGCAGGTCCTTCCACCTGAATTCCTTTGCTGATAGCCATGGAAATGTTTAGTCATACTACTAGGTTGCTAAATATTCATAAAGGAAAAAATAACAGAAAATGCTAAATGTATCTAAATTTGGTTCATTTATGGAGCACCACAACTATTCATTACAAAAGTCACTGGTACCTAAAACTTTTTCTACAACAGTAAGTTTTGTAAAGCCAAAAGTTTCATGTACCAACATTTTTTTTCTACACAAATAAGTTTTGTAAAGCCATAAGATTTATTAAGCTACATAAACAGGTAAAAGTTCAATAGGTCATGGTAAAAAAAACACCTTTCAAAATAAATGGTACTAAACACCTTTCAAAATTTATTAACTTGGATATTTATGGAGACATAACGGTGAAGGCAAGAAGATTCATTATATATTTGCATAGGATTATATAATGCATAGCTTTAAAACTAGCTTTAAATTGCTAATTACATCAATAATCATTTTTTAGCATACACTAAAGGCAAAACTTGGTGGGCATACAGGCAATAAACAGACAAATTAAAGCATAATGTGAAATATGTAGCATAATATAAAGAACACTGTGGCATAACAAAAGCTTATCAATATCTGGGCTCCATTCTCACCTAAATTGTAAAGATTTCTGGCTTAAAGCCATTATTCTTGATTGAATAATCAAAGTACTCCGCTTTCCTGCCTTACAAAGGACTTCCCACTAAGCCTAACCTACAAATAAAATAAAACTGTAGAAAAAAGTATTGGCAACTGAAGTACAATTATATTAAATCTAACAGTCTGTAGTCTTAGCTCCTATGAAATGAAGTTTAATAAAATTAAACATGTTAAATTTTACAAACTCCAATGAATTTAGGTTCAGATACATACTTCAATTTTACTCTTTAAAAGCCTCTGAACAGAACTAAAAAAAAGCCAAAGCCAAGAAATTTTATTGCAACTGCTAAATACTGGGTAAAAATTGAAGGGGACTTTTGAGGCCTGCTAGGGAAATCTAGTAAAAGTTACTTATAAGAGTCAAGACAAAGTAAACTAAAGTTGCCGAAATACAATCAAACAGGAATATTACAGGATTTTATTACACTTAATACAATAAAAATAGCTCTTTACAATGTATAGTTGGCATGGGTCTTAAAAGTCACGTTCTATGCGTTAAACTAAATATATTAGTCTTAAAGCTTCCGTTTCAAGTTTCAAAGTTAGTTTTAAATGAAGTTAGAGTTAAAATGAAGTATGAAAACACTAAAGTTGAACTTTATTATATTACTTGCAATACAGTTAAATTACTTTTTTTAAATGCTAAGCAAAGAAAAGGTACTTTAGATTTTTAAGTTGTCATACATTAATTTAATCTGATGCAAAATTAAATAAAAAGTTTGGAAATACAAAGTTTACAACTCAATAACAATTATTCTTGAAAAATAATTACTATATGGAACTTTTACAAAATATTTGGAATCTAAAAGTTCTATTGACAAGTATTTAATCGACAAAATAAAATAAAAACTTGTCAATTCCACAGAAAAGCAGAAGTTAAATCCACTGAAAAGCAAAACAAAAGTAAAATTCAAATAGTGAAAAATAATCAAATAAACAAAATTAAAAAGTGAAAAGTAATAAAAATTAATTAATAAAACTTCAAATCCCAAATTAAAGTAGAAAAATACAAAAAAGTGACATAATTAGCACTTCAGAATACTAAAATAAAATCTCAAAACCATAAACTATCATTATATTAGCATATATCTATCTATACATCTCTATATAAATCTATCTATATATATAGAGAGATATAGATATATATAGAGATATAGATATATATAGATATAGATATAGATATATATAGAGATATAGATATAGATATATATAGAGATATAGATATAGATATATAAAGAGATATAGATATATATAGAGATATAGATATGATAGAGATATATAGAGATATAGATATAGATATAGATATATATAGAGATATAGATATAGATATAGATATATATAGAGATATAGATATATATAGATATAGATATAGAGATATAGATATATATAGATATAGATATATATAGAGATATAGATATATATAGAGATATAGATATAGATATATATAAAGATATGGATATAGATATATATAGAGATATATCTATATCTCTATATAGATATAGATATAGATATAGATAGTAGATATAGATAGAGATTTATATAGAGATATAGAAATATATAGAGATATAGATAGAGATATAGATATAGATATATATATAGATATATAGAGATATAGATATAGATATAGATAGATAGATATAGAGATATAGATATAGATATATATAGAGATATAGATATAGATATATATAGATCTCTAAAGATCTCTATAGATATATATATATATATATATATATATATACTAAATATCTATATATAGTATATATATATATAAAAGATTTAATAATCTTATGCATCAAAGACTAAAATATTCTTTATCTAATAAGCATTAACGTTACTTTTAAGTCTTAAAAATGAAAAATTAAAGGCAAATTTACTTATGATTAACATTAAACAATTATGGTACTTTTATTATTATTTAAGATCAATTAATGCAAGTTAACTTCAGAAAATGTCTTCAAACAAACACCTGCAAAACAAAATGTTAAATCTCTAATGACCCTTACCATAGTTCTCTGGGACATATGGGACAGGGCATGGGAGGGACCTCCACACCTGCAAGGGTACTACTAATGTATGGGTTTAGGCAAAAAAATGTTCTACCTCACCTTACGCAATAAACCATGGAGAACGAAGTGATTTTCCTCTTAGCGCAGGTTATAGCTTTCTCAGAAGTTTGCGTATTAACGGCACTGTTTTTAAGTCTACGTAAATCCACAATACTTTACTCCAAAGAGATGTAGTGCTGTAGTGCGCCCATGTACCTCAAAAAACATGCTTTATGTAGTACAGAAGTAGTCCTTTAACTTAGCCTAAGCCTTAGAAATATTCAGGTCTAAACAAACGTAACTTAGCCTAAGGCTTAGAATTCAGCCTAAACAGTTACTTAATATAGCCTAGGCCTTGGAAAATTAAATCAAAACAAATGTAACTTAACCTAGGTCTGAAAATATTCAGTCTAAACAGTAATGTAACCTAGCCTAGGCCTTAGAAATATTCAGTCTGAAAACCCAAGAACACAAACTTCAAACAAACTATTCTAGAAACTCAAAAGCTAAACTATAGGGTAAATGAGAGTGGCTTCATAGCGTCCACCTCACCCGGAACGCGACCACCCAAAAAAAAGCACTATAATTATGACATTATTTCGTAATTTAGGAGAAAATTCTTATTAAAGATAGTATAGAGGTCAAATTGAGCTGCTTGAATGGGCCACTACTCTTTGTCCGAATTAAAGTACTTCTCGGGGAAGGTGGCCGCGTTCCGGGAGATGTGGCTGCTAAGTGGCCACTTCATGGTTTACCTTAAATGCACTGAAGCCTAGTCTAGGCTTCAGCATTGAGAAAGTTACCCTTATTGTATTGAAGCTTAGCCTAGGCTTCAGCAGAGACAAAGTAAGGCTTAATTGGTATAACCAAATTAAGCTTAAACTCTGAGTAGAAAATTTATAAAATATTACCTAGGCTCAATACTTACATCAATACACTTGAAGCTTAGCCTAGGCTTTAAAAATGAAAGTAAATTTTAATCTTGGTTTAATCTTTAGTTAAGCTTAAGCTTAAGGTAACAAATTCTACCAAAAAAGTTATGCACACTAGACCTATCTATAGGTTACATCAATGCATCGAAGCTAAGCCTAGGCTTTAGAAAAGAGAAAGTTACGCTTAAAACTAGTTATGCTTAAGCTTTGTGCAAGCAAATTTTATTAAAAACTCTTTCACTACAGATACTTTAAGTACACTGAAGCTTAGCTCCAGCTTTGGAAAAGAGAAAGTTAAAGCTTAATTTACTTAAAAGTTATCGAAACACCAAACCTCACTAGTCCTACTTAGGAAAAAAAAAAAGTTAGGCTTAAACTGGGTAAACTTAAGCTTAGCGTAACAAATTTCATCAAAACTGTCGTGAATTTTGAACTGATCATTCGAAATCCCCGCCATTTAACTTCACAAGTGTTGCGTTAAATTGGGGCAAGACTGAGGGATCTCGCGGGCGATTCATTGAACAGAAAGCTGTCCAATACAATACAGTTTAAGACGCAATTCCTAAATGCATGGCGGGGAAGGAGCGCGTCTTATAGTAAAGAAGACGTTATGAATATTCATTAATAAATCTAATTTGCTAATCACTAGTACGAGATAAATTATCTATGTAGAGATTTGGAGCCAAGGACTCCGTAGCCATTCAAGAATTTGCAGATTACGGCCTTCAGCCAGAACTTTAAGTCAATTCCTTGATCTTAAATGATAACGTAACTGTCATATTTCACATTCAAGAGTAAAATAGATTTAGTGATATCCGTAATGTCGAAATAAACGATGATTCCCGCCTGAATTACAAGGATTCTGTAGTTCACGTGGGAAAGCGTAAGTTTCTTTTGAAGAAGGGCGAAGCGACGCTTCATTCCTGCCCAGACCCTGAACCGTGTAAGGACCGTGAAATTTGGGTCTCTCAATTCTCCGACTCCCAGCCATCGCCATGCTAGGTCGAATTCCGTCGTAACAGTAAGTTAACCCTTAAACGCCGAAGTGGTAAAAAAAAAAATGTCTCCCGTGTGCCGGAGACGTTTCAGAGTGAGCGCGGGAGCGGAAAAAACAAAAAATTTTTTTCAAAAAAAATCATAGGCGCGCTTAGTTTTTGAAGATTAGAGTTCATTTTTGGCTCCTTTTTTTGTCATTGCCTGAAGTTTAGTATGCAACCATCAGAAATGAAAAAAAATTACATTATCATATATAATAATGATATATGATAGCGCAAAAATTAAATTTCATATATAATTGTATTCAAATCGCGCTGTGCGCAAAACGGTTGAAGGTAACAAAGTTACTTTTTTTTTCGTGTAATGTACACTAAATTGCAATCATTTTGGTATATAACAAATTGTAAAACAATAAAAGCAACACAGAGAAAATATTATCACAAAATATGCATCAATTCGTAACGCGCAGACGTAAACACATATTTTTTTCAAAAAATTCACCATAATCTAAATATTGTCCTAGAGACTTCCAATTTCTTTCAAAAAAATGAAGACAAATGACTGAATATTACTATATACTGTAAGAATATTAGCTTACAAATGCAGTTTTCGACATATATGACGAGTAAAGTTGACCAAATGTCAAATTTTTTTTATATATATTTTTTTATATGCAATTATTTCGAAAATAAGAAAAGCTAAAACTTTCAAATATTCTTTTTCGTTTTATTCTACATGAAATTGCGCACATTTTCATATATAAAACTCTATGAAATGCCTAATATGAAACGGAGCAAATATTCCGAGAATGGGACTACGCATTTCGGAGATTTGTGGCGGAGAATCTGCGCGCGGAGGGAAGGAAAGTTTTTTTTAAAAATTCAACATAAATTTAAATATTGTGCTAGAGACTTCGAATTTGTTTCACGATTAAGATAAATGACTGAATATTACTAGACTGTAAGAGTTTTATCTTACAATTGCGTTTTTCGACCATTTCGGTAGAGTCAAATTTGACCGAACGTGGTTTTTTTTCTATTTATCGTGATTTATATGCAAATATTTCGAAAATAAGAAAAGCTACAACCTTCAACTATTTTCGTTGTATTATACATGAAATTGCGCACATTTTCATATATAAACGTTATGTAACGGCTAATTTTAAATGGTGCAAACATTACCACAATCGCACGTATGATTTTTTCGGAAGAGTACCGCGCGGACATAAAGAAAAATGTTATTTTTTCATAAAATTCAACCATAAATCGAAATATTGTGCTAGAGACTTCCAATTTGTTGCAAAATGAATGTAAATGCTTGAATATTACTAGAATATAAGCGTTTTAGCTTACAATTGCGTTTTTCGACCATTTCGGTAGAGTCAAAATTGACCGAAGGTTGAAAATTTGTCACTTATCATTTTTTATATGAAATATTTCAAAATTGATAAAAGCTACAACCATGGGTTGTTTTTAGTTGTATTGTGCATGAAATTGCGCACATTTTCATATATAAAACTTTATGTAACGGCTAATTTAAAATGGTGCAAACATTAACCACATCGCATGTATGATTATTTTCAGGAGAGTTACCGCGCGGAGTAAGGAAAAAGTTTTTTCATAAATTCACCATAAATCGAAATATTGTGCTAGATACTTCCAATTAGTTGCAAAATTAAGTTAAATGATTGAATATTACTAAAATATAAGCGTTTTAGCTTACAATTGCGTTTTTCGACCATTTCGGTAGAGTCAAAGTTGACCAAAGGCTGAAATTTTGGCACTTATCGTTATTTTATATGAAAATTTAATCAAAACTGATAAATGCTACAATCATGAGTATTTTTTTGTTGTATTCTACATAAAAATGCGCACATTTTCATATATAATAGTCCATGTAACGGCTAATTTAAAATGGTAAAAAAATTATGTCAAAGTGACGAAATAATTTCCGAGATGTGTCACAGATACTTTTTAGTGCGGCAAGAAAGAAATTCGATCTTGCGCGCCTGCGTAACGATTGTAAACAAAACAACACATTGATCCGCGAACTCCCAGCATCCCCCAAGGCGTGTGATTCAAGAGTTTTCGGCTGGTAGGCCTAAAAGTATTTTTCCGCGAATTTTTAAAAAAACTTTTGTATGTCGACGTAAAATACGTCCAGTCGGCACCCGAGAGACAAAAAATGTCGACGTAAAATACGTCCAGTCGGCGTTTAAGGGTTAACTTTATCCACGTATATATGTGCCATCCCTGCGATGAGGGACTCGATTTATGCAGCAAACGAAAGCTGCCAGTGCAAGAATGTTATTTGTTTGTGATATTGAGTCAATGGGTCTCGTATTGTGCAGAATTTTTGTCCAGTTGTGGACTTAGAGCTTTACAAGCACGTGACATCAAAGACCCTATGTGCTACCATATAAAAAGGCCATGAGAATCGTTTAATGAGATTAATCAGGAGAGAGAGAGACAGACTAAATAACTAGGCTCAGCTTTTTCCGTTGTGTAATTAGCCCCACGTGTCACTAGTCTTTGCACCCCGTCTTCCTAACGTAAGAAAAATCCTCATTTCCTAGTTTGCATAAACCTCCCCCCCCTAAGAAGTAGAGTAAATAATACAAAATGCCAGTGGCTATGATTGTTCACTTCGAGGCCTCGCTGAGTCTCATCGCGGACTTACTCGCCGAATCACAGCGTGCGTTAGTAGAAACGTATTCTGAGAGCGTGTACCAAAATTTGGTCACGCAGTTGAGACAAGAAGGTCAGCTTCGAGAGCTGTACAAACGTCAAGTCGTAAAGTTAGAATCTAACTTAGATGCCAGAATCAGGCAAACCTTAGCAGAAGCTGTGCGAGCTTCTACCCTTTTGTTGAATCGAATCGATAAACTGAAAGTCACTCAGACAGGGAATGTTTCCCTCCCCAAATTGAAACCGCTGCCTCTCCCCACTTTTGAAGGGGAAGTGCAGGAATATGTTTCGTACAGAGAATTGTTCACGATCCACGTGGATCGAAGGGCAGAATTGGACGACGTGTCCAAATTTACTTACTTGTTAGGGACACTGGGCAGGGATCCGCTTAGGATCGTTAAATCCCTAAGTGTAACCGCCGCGAATTACCAGGTAGCGTTAGATCTCTTGGATAAGCAATATGGTAATGTACACCAAACGCTCGTGATCTTGCATCGAAAACTTACCAACATATTCGTACCCTCGTTGAACCCCGTAGAGCTGAAGAAGTTCAGGTTTGAGTTAACAGTGATCATTGAGCAAATCAAGAGGCTCAGGTACTAATGATATAGGCCATGCATGGTCATGAGCGTTATCAATCAGAAGTTTGTCAGAAGGTAAGCTCTATCGAAAGGTGGTCGAACCCCTCAGAAAAATTGTGACTATAATTTAGAAGAATTTTTTTGAAGCTATAGACTTCATAATTCGCATGTTGGAAGATGACGCGTTACAGCGAGGCGAGAAATTAGAATCTGATAAGAAAAATGATGTTAGCGTTAGACCCAAAACGAAACCTATGCAGAATAATTCTTGTCCCTATTGCAATGAACGGTACCCGCCTTACGAATGCCGCCGAGTAAGTGACGTGGCTGCCAGACGCCGCATTCTACTAAGGAAGGGCCTGTGTTTTAATTGCCTTCAGTCAGGTCACCGTAGTGATAGATGCACTAACCCCAATTCATGTAAAAGTTGTGGAAATAATCATAATACTTCCATTTGTGATAATAGCAGCTTTAGAAAAAGCACATTCAGTTTTCCCTCCACTTCGTCCCGAAGTATCTCAGTTTAGTAAGTAACAGTCAAGCTACAACCTCGCCTGTAGTAATGCGACGACCAGACAGCATGATAGAAACCCCCGTCCACCCAAAGAGAAAGTAGAATCACAACCGTGTAAGAGCGCTAAAGTAGCCCAAACGTCTAGTGTAGATCTTCCCTGTACGATTTTGCCAACGGCCATGGCCAAGATTCATCACAAGCAGGGGAGTAAACGGGTTCTCTTGTTTTTGGACACTAGGAGTCAACTAAGTTTTATCTCCGCTAAAACTGCAAAGCAGTTAGGCCTGCCAGTGGTAGGCAAAGTGGCATTAAACATTGCTCCCTTTGGTTCAGCAGAAATCAGTGGTCCCATATGACGTAGTGAGTTGCCGGTAGAGTGGGTAATAGAATTGTTCGAATGAAACTAGTGTTCACGAGAACGTAGACGTCCCGATTCATAACGCAGGTTATGTAAGAGTAAGACAACACCTAGTAGGGAAGGGAGTCACGTTAGCAGATCCTGACAGTAAGAGCGATAAGTTACGAAACGTGCACATTCTTGTGGGTGCAGACTATTTTAATTATTTCATTATTGGAGTAGAAAAGATAGATGGGATAACTTTTTCTGACCCATAATGGCATGTCGCCATATGAAAGAGTGCCACAGTGGCTATTAGAAGGTCACAAGATAGATCATGTGAGAACACTCAGGGTATGTAAGGTCGCGAGCGAACCAATTGCATTTGATGTTGATGAATGGTGGCGTTTAGATACCTTAGGCATCGCCCCGAAAGGTTTCGCAGAGTGTAACGAAGAAGCCTGAAGGATATCAGGTTAGCTTGCCGTTCCGTTCAGAAGGTAGGCCAGAAACAAACTTTAGAAATGCTGTAGCACAGCTGGATTCGTTGCAAACCAAATTTCAGAAAGACAAGGAATACTATAATCAATATCAGGGAGTGGTCGACAAAAACCTGGAGGCAGGATTTATATATGAAGTAAAAGATCCAAAAATAGGAGGATACTACATGCCGCATTTCGGTATTAAAAAGGATAGCCGCACGACCCCCCTTAGAATCGTATTCAACGCCTCATCCAAAGCTAAGAATAATAAATCCTTAAATGAATGCCTGTTACCTGGGCCTAATTTAGTAGAGTTGGCCTATAATTTGCTTCTAAAGTTTTGAATGAATAAATATGCCATGCTTGGAGATATAAGCAAAGCCTTTCATAGAGTACTATTAGATCCCCGTGATGCCAAATATACATACAAGATTCCTGTGGCGAGAGGTAGCAGGTCGAGCGCTGACCTTCGCTTTCAGAGTCGTGGTGTTCGGCATCACGGCTAGTCCCTTTTTGTTACAACAAGTGTTGAGTCAATATTTTAAGTTAGAAGGAAGACCTGAATTAAGCAAGTCCTTTTATGTTGATTACTATGTCAGTACCTTTGAAAGTTTGGATGAGATGAAAAAGGAACAAGAATCTGTCCACGCAATTTTGGATAGGGTCAGAATGCCGTTAGAAGGGTGGGCAACAAACAGTATAGCCTTCGATAGCGAGAGAGAAATTGAATGAAAACCTGAAGAAATATTAAAGAAAAGAAAAAAAAAAGAGTTGGCAAGAACCTGTGAACGTGAGCGTGCTCGGGCTGAGATGGGCTCGAGACGTCGACCGTAACTGTGTGTTGAAAGAGAGTGAGAGGATTCGGTGAATTGGGGGAGGGATGGGTACCTACGAAGCGTAGGGTACTGTCTTTGCTAGTATCAATTTACGATCCGCTAGGTCTAGTCATTATTTATTTTTGTTAGGGAAAACTGTTTCTCCCCCCAACAATTTTGGGAAACAAGAGATTGGTGGGATGACGTGTTATGTAAGGAAAAGCTGTTTCTCCAACAAGTTTGGGAACAAGAGATTGGATGGGATGACTGTTATGTAAGGAAAAGGCTAAAGAAGCGCGAGAACTGACTAGTAGAGTTGAAATCAGTCGGTGGAGATTACATTTCCGAGAGCGGCAGGAGTCGAAGATCCGAACTCCATATATTCACGATGCCAGTAGTAGGGCATACGGTGCTGTAGCGTATGTCAGAGATAAAGAAAGTAATGTAAGATTACTCACCAGCAAAATGAGAATCACTGCGAAAGGGATGCTAAAAATCACCATCCCTAAATTAGAACTTTTAGCTTTGCTGCTAGGTTGTAGGCTAGCGAAAACGATTAAAGGGCTAATAGAGCCACAAGAGATTAGTATCTGGTCAGATAGCAAAGTTGCATTAGCATGGGTGGTATCCCCGGATGCCAAGGACAACAAAAATATCTTTATATCTAACCATGTGGCGGAAGTTGTTTTTCTCTGCCAGATTTGTGATTTCAGATTGAAGTATGTGCCCAGCAAACAGAATCCTGCTGATGTCTTGTCTAGGGGTGCAACAATCCAGCAATTGCAGCAGAATCCTCTTTGGCGCCAGGGTCCAGAGTTCTTGGGAATCCCAGGAGAGCCTGTTCCCTTCAAAGAGGAAGATCTAACAAATATCAGGGAAGAAACAAGGTCTATTCCCCCAGGAGGGATATGGGAACTACTACTCAGGGAGGTTGAGTTCCGGATTTTGATTAGAGTAACCAGATTAGTGTTGAAGTTTGCAAAAGTGGAAAGGGATCCTTTTCGAGTTCTTGTCTTATTGGAACAAAAATTCTATTTACCTACTGTGTATGCATATTTGGAGGGTGAGGTCAGACCCCCTCGTGAGATATTGAATTTTGTGAGGCAATTAAGTCTAATAATAGTAGACAAATTGATTTGCACTAGGGGACGAGTGTCCCAAATTGAAGAGATGAAACATTTAATTCTTTTGCCTGCTAAGGGACACTTAGTCAGGGCATACTTAAAGTATTTGCATTGTTTGCACCTCCATTGTAATGTCAATACGCTAATGGCGATTTTTCGACAGAAATGCTGGACGCCAGGCCTGAGGTCAATTGCTAAGCAAGTTGTACGGAAATGTCCAGAATGCGTGCTAGCATTCCAACCGCTGATGAGACAACCACCACCACCCCCCCTGCCGAAGGAAAGGATCACCTTGCAGGAACCATTTGCCGCAGTCAGCGTGGACCACACCGCAGCCATACAAACCGAAACGCGACCAGGCTATATCCTCCTCGTGACATGCATGGCCACCAGGGCCGTGTATTTAGATTTCTGCCCCTCCTTGGATGCGGAGGAATTTGTTCTAGCTCTTCGAAGATTCAGTGCTACGCATGGAGCCCCGACCTTAATCACTTCTGATAACCACCAAACGTTCAAGACAGCCAGCAACCTCCTTCAGGGACTTTATGAAGAGGATGAAGTCCAGCAGTTCCTGAGGGGGACTGGCTTAGAATGGCGATTTCAAACACCCCGTGCGCCGTGGAAAGGTGGTTTTTTCGAGCGTCTGATTGGTGTCACAAAACGTGCCCTTCAGATAGCCCTCGGGAGAAAGTATCTCCCGGAGGCCCACGTATTAACTCTAGTGAAAGAGGCGGAGGTGGTAGTGAATAATAGGCCGTTGATTTATAGCGGTGACAAGTGAGAGGACGAGGTCCTTACCCCCTCTCATTTAGTGCGAGGTCACTTAATTAACTTAATGGCACCTGTTTTGCCAGATGAAGACCGTAATGCTACCTTCACCTCCCGGAGGCTACGAGATCGATATCTTAAACTAACAGACACTTTGAAAACCTTCCGAGAGAGGTGGAGGAAGGAGTACCTGAGTGCCCTAAGAGCCCGACACGATTGTCAGTCTGGGGAACCCACCAAGCTGCACCCCGGAGACATCGTGTTAGTAAAGCAAGAAAATCAAAAGCGGGCAACGTGGCCCCTTGGACGCGTCATGGAGACATACCCAGACGACGATGGCGTCGTGCGTTCGGCCAAGGTATTGTTCGAAGATGTTGAGTCCCTGCGTGCTGTCAGCCACTTGGTTCCCTTGGAACTTGCCCCCTCAGATGTCGATGATGGCCTTGGAGACGAACGGCGTGACGATGTTGATGGTGCGACGGAGGAGATGGTGCGTGACGAAGACGGCAACGAAGAGGTCCGAGACGAGGGAGCATACAGCCCAGCAGTAGGTGTTCCAGGAAATGTTGTGACGTCTGGGGATGACCAAGGGATGGCACTGGCTGCAACATCCGAACAACCAGCCACAAAGGTCCTGAGTGACAAAGACGCTGACGATATTGGTAACGAACTGAGCGATACCAATACGGTAAGTGAGAGTGCTGAAGTGAATGATACTGAGGTATCGAGTGGTAGTGACGTTGACGTTCAGTTAGGCAGACCAAGACGTTCTGCATGCCCTTTGAGAAAGGCTGCTGTTAAGCAGCGCGAGTTGATGAAGCGCTTAATGGAAAGCAAATATATATAAGTTATAGCTAGAAACAGTGAAAGAAAACAGGAAGGTCCCTTATTCTGGTAGGCAGGGAGGGTGGACCCAAGTAAGTGTAGGTGAGTTGAATGCTCAGAGGATGGAAGTGCGTCGGGAATTAGCGTAACAAGGAAGTGGGAGCCCCCTCTTGTGCAAACAAGTTCGAGCGCGTGCAGAGGTAGCCCCCACCCTCAAAGTAAATTACGAAAAATGTATATGAGTACTTGTAGAGAAGTGAAAGCGTTTTGAGGGCATCGTGTTCCCGTGAAAGAGTACATACTGACTCAGTTTTGTAATCTGTTTCCTTAAAGGCAAATGGCCTGTCTATCTGATTAATGCTTGTTGATTATTGAAGGCAAGCAGCCTAGAATAACATGTGTGTTGCATGAAGATTATTGAAGATGAAGAGCTTAATATAGAAGTTTCTCTTGCATGCTGTATTGCATTTTGAGGCGAGTGCCTAAAGTCTATGCTTGTTGCATACAAAGTTGTACATGCATGACTGTTTCCTTTTTCATGCCATTGATTGAGTGAAGGCAGAATGCCTTATGAGAGTATATTCATGTTTCCTTGATCGTGATTTTACATTTATGCTTTTGATCTTATTGCAGGCCCATTGCCTATTAAGTTTCTGTGCTGATTCATGTCTACCTTATGTGTATGGGTACATTTATGTATATAACTGCCATTGATGTTTTATTTGTATATGACATTGATTACCCCGGGTGTAATGTTGATGTATAATTTCTTTGACATATCATGTTTTTTTGTGTACTCTGTTAGAGTCGCTGTGGAGCGCTACGCAGCGAGCCTGACGGAGTAGTGTAGGAGTGGTTACTTCCCCCCCCCCCCCCGCCCCCCCCCCCCCCCGAGCTCAGTCTTTCCTGAATTGTCCAACATTTCAACGCCCCATACTTTGGGTGTGGAGTATGTCGTGAATTTCGAACTGATCATTTGAAATCCCCACCATTTAACTTCACAAGTGTTGCATTAAATTGGGGCAAGATTGAGGGATCTCGCGGGCGATTCATTGAACAGAAAGCTGTCCAATACAATACAGTTTAAGATGCAATTCCTAAATGCATGGCGGGAAAGGAGCGCGTCTTATAGTAAAGAAGACGTTATGAATTTTCATTAATAAATCTAATTTGCTAATCACTAGTACGAGATAAATTATCTATGTAGAGATTTGGAGCCAAGGACTCCGTAGCCATTCAAGAATTTGCAGATTACGGCCTTCAGCCAGAAATTTAAGTCAATTCCTTGATCTTAAATGATAATGTAACTGTCATATTTCACATTCAAGAGTAAAATAGATTTAGTGATATCCGTAATGTCGAAATAAACGATGATTCCCGCCTGAATTACAAGGATTCTGTAGTTCACGTGGGAAAGCGTAAGTTTCTTTTGAAGAAGGGCGA
The DNA here is from genome assembly GCF_015104395.2 of Macrobrachium nipponense. Taxonomy (NCBI): domain Eukaryota; kingdom Metazoa; phylum Arthropoda; class Malacostraca; order Decapoda; family Palaemonidae; genus Macrobrachium; species Macrobrachium nipponense. Next base: position 43,671,795 of record NC_087208.1, on the reverse strand, counting down.
AGCGACGCTTCATTCCTACCCAGACCCTGAACCGTGTAAGTACCGTGAAATTTGTGTGTCTCTCAATTCTCCGACTCCCAGCCATCGCCATGCTAGGTCGAATTCCGTCGTAACAGTAAGTTAACTTTATCCACGTATATATGTGCCATCTCTGCGATGAGGGACTCGATTTATGCAGCAAACGAAAGCTGCCAGTGCAAGAATATTATTTGTTTGTGATATTGAGTCAATGGATCTCGTATTGTGCAGATTTTTCGTCCAATTGTGGACTTAGTGCTTTACAAGCACGTGACATCAAAGACCCTATGTGCTACCATATAAAAAGGCCATGAGAATTTTCAGGTTATTTGAATTAAATTGGTGAGTGCAGTAAGAAACTGCATGTACTGTGGAATTCTGCTAGGAACTTTAGTTTCGGTGTACTGTTAATGTATTTAAATGTTTATTTTTTGCAATAAAACTGTTTTGTTGACCAAATTTTATTGTATCTCACTCTAAGAGTTTTAGAGTGCGCGCCTCCTCAAGGCATTGTCATCAGCCCAGAACATCCGGGCACGAATCATAAAAAACAAAAAAAAAAATAATACAAGTCGAGAAAAAAAAAAAAAAAACAAAATCCCGACAAAAAACTTCAAAATTAGTAAACCCGCCCAGAGATAAGCCTAGGCTTTAGAATCGATAAAATTAAGTTTAAAATTTAGTTAAATGTTATTAAAATACCAAAGCATGCCTACTACCTATTAGACCTGTACTATATATTCAAATGCACCGAAGCTTAAATGCAACGAAGCTTAACCTAAGCTTAAAAAAGGAGCAGGTCAAGCTTATACTTAACCAAAATTGTCTTTAAACTTATATGCACACTTAAATAGCAACTTAAATCGTAAAGTCTAATTAAACAAAAACCTACGGACAAAGTGTCCATAAAGTCCCAGTACCATTACAATTACCCCTCTTACGCCGACTGGACATATTTTACGTCGACATTTTTTGTCTCCCGTGTGCCGACTGGACGTATTTTATGTCGACTTACAAAAGTTTTATTTAAAATTCGTGGAAAAATACATATAGGCCTACCAGCCTAAAACTTTTGAATCACGCGCCTTGGGGGATGCTGGGAGTTCACGGATCAAGGTGTTGTTTTGTTTACAATCGTTACGCAGGCGCGCAAGCGCGAATTTCTTTCTTGCCGCACTAAAAAGTATCTGTGACACATCTCGGAAATTATTTCGTCACTTCGACATAATTTTTGTACCATTGTAAATTAGCCGTTACATGAAGTATTATATATGAAAATGTGCGCATTTTTATGTAAAATACAACAATAAAATACTCATGACTGTAGCTTTTATCTGTTTTGAGATATTTTTATATAAATAACGATAATTGCCAAAATTTCAACCTTCGGTCAACTTTGACTCTACCGAAATGGTCGAAAAACGCAATTTTAAGCTAAAACTCTTATATTTTAGTAATATGCAATCATTTACCTTAATTTTGCAACTAATTGGAAGTCTCTAGCACAATATTTCTATTTATGGTGAATTTATGAAAAAACGTTTTCCTTACGTCCGCGCTGTAACTCTTCCGAAAAGAATCATACATGCGATTGTGGTAATGTTTGCACCATTTTAAAATTAGCCGTTATATAAAGTTTTATATATGGAAATGTGCGCAATTTCATGCACAATACAACTAAAAACAACCCATGGTTGTAGCTTTTATCAGTTTTGAGATATTTTCATATAAATAACGAGAATTGCCAAAACTTCAACCTTTGGTCAACTTTGACTCTACCGAAATGGTCGAAAAACGCAATTGTAAGCTAAAAAGCTTATAGTCTAGTAATATTCAAGCATTTACCTTCCTTTTGCAACAAATTGGAAGTCTCTAGCACAATATTTCGATTTATGGTGAATTTATGAAAAAAATAACATTTTCTTTACGCCCGTGCGGTATCTCTTCCGAAAAAATCATACGTGCGATTGTGGTAATGTTTGCACCATTTTAAATTAGCCGTTACATAAAGTTTTATATATGAAAATGTGCGCAATTTCATGTAAAATACAACATAAAATAATTGAAGGTTGTAGCGTTTCTCATTTTCGAAATATTTGCATATAAATCACGATAAATAGAAAAAAACCACATTCGGTCACTTTGGGACTCTACCGAAATGGTCGAAAAAAAACGCAATTGTAAGCTAAAAACTCTTACAGTCTAGTAATATTCAGTTCATTTATCTTCATCTTGAAACAAATTCGAAGTCTCTAGCAAAATATTTAGATTTATGGATGAATTTAAAAAAAAAACTCAAAAAAAAATCTTCCCTTCCCTCCGCGCGCGATTCTCCGCCACAAATCTCCCGAAATGCGTACGTCCCTTTCTCGGAATATATATATATATATATATATATATATATATATATATATAATATATATATATATATATATATATATATATATATATATATATATATATATATATATAATATATATAATATATATATATATTTATATATATATATATATATATATATATATATTTATATATTACAGTCCATAGTACAAATATACAGTGGTTATATGCAATATATATATATATATATATATATATATATATATATATATATATATATATATATATATATATATATATAAATGCACGTATATCCTATTCCATTTTTCTAATTGACATTATTTTTTTTTTTTTTTTTTTTTTAGCCTAGGAGTAGGAGGTCTTCAGATCACATTTTTTTTTTTTTTTTTTTTTTTTGCATGCGGTGTTGAAGTCCGTTTTTTTTTTTTTTTTTTTATTTTTTTTTTTATTCATTTTCAATATTCTTACATTCACTTATGCTAGAATCGTCTAACACGCAACGCCCTTTGCTAATTGAAATTCCTCAGAATGTAAGGCCAAGTTAGATATTTGTTTTAAAAATAAGTGTTATTATGAAAGCAGAAACCAATTTTTATCAAAGGACCGAGAAATGATAAAGAAAATCTTATGTTGAATTTTAAAGTCTCCCCTTCAACAGAAAACGGGAGCTATGTTGTCCTTGAAAGCTAACTATTTAGAAAACGGCGACTCCACGATCCTTGGTGGTGACGTCACGGCAAATAACCTCTTGTCACATGATCACTTCAAGCGGATTATTGGTCCTGCAATTTTCTCCTTGGGAGATACGAGGTTTGGGCGTGGGCGTATAATTTTCGTCATTTGACGTAGGAACTTTTTAATTTCTGGTCGATTTCTCGCTATGGGGAAGGAAGTGACTGTGTACCGTTGGAAATAATTGGGTAGTTCGTGGATTCATGATATCTGCAGACCTTAATTAAGTATCTTTACTGTTTTATATCTTTATCAACTTCGTATGAATATAGTGACATCAGTTAATGTAAATGTTATTTCTAGTTCCAGTTATTCCAGTTATTGGTTACGAAGAGTAATGTTGTATTTTATTTTTTTTTTTTTATTTTAAGTATTTATTTTCAATGAGAGCTTGCTATGCTGACCATTATGTAGAGTGGTTTAATGACCTGACCTGCTATTCATGAAAAATTAGTACTTGGTTTGATAAATGACATTTAATTCCTGTTAACATTCTGGAAAAATTAGAAGTGTCCTAGCATTGAGTTTTAAGTCTTTTACTCTCTCCCAAATCAAAGTTTGGGCCTTTGTAATTTATTCTCCTAGTAATATTTTTTATCTTTTAGTAGCACATTCGGGTAGCCAAAAGTTACTCGTGAAGGTTCGTATTCAGGTTTAATTTGTGATTGGGATGAGTTTTAAAATCTTCCCTATCTTTCGCGTTAAGACTTGGCTTTAGTAAAGTTTTTTTACCCTAATTGTGAATTACTGTTCATATTTTTATATTTTAAAATACTTTCAGATGTTTGTGAATTTAAATCTACTTTAAGGACTAATTACTGTTCGTATTTTTTATATTTTGTTTAATTTGTTTTTTGTTTATGAACTCAAACCTACCTTGAGACCTAATTATTGTTCGTAGTTTTTATATCTTATATCATAGTTGTTTAAAATTCTTTCATACTTGAGAATTCAAACATACTTTTGAGGTCTAATTACTGATAGTAATTTTTATACTTCGTTTGAGATTCTTTCAGAAACTTTTGAAATCAAACCTACTTTGAGGCCTAATTACTGTTCGTATGTTTTGATTTTTTCTTTTAAAATTCTTTCCATATAAGTGAATTCAAACCTGCTTTAAGGCAGTGTTAACTTCTCACAGATGTAAAAACCGAAGTCGAAATTTCTCATGCAAAAATAATTTATCTCAAGACTATAATTTCTCTAATGCATTCAACCCTTTCAGATGCTTCATAATTCAAATCTACTTTTATGAAGCCAAAAGAACTCAAGATGTCACATTTGCTAGAAATACGAAAAAGCAAAATTTCTTGAGCCTGGATACCTTCCATTTCGGGAACTTGGATTTCTTCCCAACCCAGGATTATTTTAATGAAAGGTGAGTTTCGCTTATTTTTACTTTTCCTCCAGGGGCGGTGCCCCTGTAGGGGTGGAGGCCCATCCCATACCCTGTACCATAGGCACTTTGGGCCTATGGTACAGTGCTGTGGGGGGTGTGAGGGGGACGGGGCGTTTAACCAATGTTGCCTTTCAGGTGGTTGTGTAAATCCGTACTTTCATTTTTTAGAAATTAACGAAACTTTTACTTTGGTTATTTAGACTTCAAATTTAAAGTAACCTCTTGTTTACAGTTAATTTAATTTTTCATAATTTAGCAAGTTATTTAAAAGCTTGTTTATAAGTGTCCATGATTAAGTTAACGCAAGTTTTTTAATTCATGTTACAGGTAATATTGCTTAATTATTTTTTTACTTATTCTGATTAAGTTAATGTAAGGTTATAAATGTTTCATATGACAGGTAATATTGCTTAATTATATTTAACTTTGCTAGAAGTTTCAAATTTTCTTATTTAAGTAAGATGATGTAAGCTCTTGAATATTTCAAATTACAGGTTCAGCTATAACATATTACTTATGAATCTGTTGACTTTTAAGGACTCAAACTTTTAAAACTGTTTTCTCATAAACGTCATTTTGAGGTATTGCATCGTTTTACTTAAATATTTAACTTATGTCTTTTCCATTTTATATAAAACTTAAGTTTTGATGTGCTTGAAGTATGTAACGTAAATCAATAAAAATTAAATCCCCCAATAGTTTAAATATTAGTATACTAAGATTGATTCATGATCATTATACAATAGACAGGCCTATATTTTCACTATTAGCACAACGAACAAGCCTTTTGTTTTTACTACAGTCAAATAAACAAAAGCTATGCTTAGCTGTGGTGTTTAGGTAATGAACAAACCCATGCCAAACGATTCAGAGCTGGTAGGTTTTTATTTCACTATTGTTGATAAAGATCCTGAGTTTCAAAGTGTCAGAAAATGCTTTGCTTCTAGTGAGCATTTTTGTCTTCTTTAGTAATTTACGTTTTGTGACTGCTTTGCAATTGATTCTTGACAAAGCACCTTATAGGCTTTTTAATATGATCCTTCCATAGGTTACAATGACCATTTTTTAGGTTTTACCTTTTGTGAACTTCCTTTGCAATTCACTCTTGACCTAGCACCTTATAGGCCTTCTAATGACCATTCCTTAGGGTACATCACGTGCCAATTGTTTTGGGCACCCTTAAAGTATAAAGTGACTAATACCCAGATTATAGCCATTTAAAGTACAACCTTAGCAATTGAAGTGTTTATGACCTCTTGTGGATTTTCTCTGCTCCTGTGACCCTCTAACCCTGACCTAAGTTCATGACATGTCATTTTTTAGCACCTTGGCTAACCCCTGGAGCTGTTAAGTACCAGATCATGCTACGCTTTTAATAAGTATCCCTGGCAATCTTTGTAGTTTCTTGTAATTTTGACCTCCTCTTAGAGGACTTGACCTAGACGTTTATCATGGTGGTTCCTTTGGTTGAGTCACTTTTTTTTAAGCACTTTTGAGGCACCCCTGGCCACTCTATTTGCTGGAACTTGCTTGGCAGTTCTTTTTTGGCAGCTCTGGGCAGGATCCCCAGAACTGGTTGACCTGTGCATGAAAGATTTACATTTGTTGTGAAGGCATCGGTTTAATCTAACAACCCTCATTTTACAAATTAAGAGTATTTTAAATTTTTTGAATATTTTTATCAAAAGCAATTTCCGTCCCAGTTTCTTTGTTTTACAGGGTATGGTTAATGGGATTCAAGACAATGCAAGCAGAATATAATTCTGTTTTGAGAAATCCCCTTCACATTGTTTTGTGTCTGCAATTGTTATAGAAATGAGGTGAGAACGAAGCCTTGCATTGCTAAAACACTAATTTTATGAGCGCCTCAGTGGCGTGGTCGGCTTGGTGTTGGTCTGCCGCCTCGGTGGTCGCGAGCTCGATTCTCGGGCATTCCATTGAGGCGTCTGAGATGTGATTCTGGTGATGGAAGTTCACTTTCGACGTGGTTCGGAAGTCACGTAAAGCCGTTGGTCCCGTTGATGAATAACATTATCACTGGTTTCATGGAACGTAAAAATACCATACTAACTAATTTTATGCCACATGAAACCCTGTATTGTTAGTGGAATGGTATAAATGGCTGACAATTCAATAAAAAAGTTAATATTCTGAATATGCAAATTTAAAAACTTTCATAAATAGTAATTACAAACTGAAACCTTTTGCTAGCCTCAAAATTCACATTAAATGTATAAATATTTTTAGTTGATACCTAAAAGTCGGGTATAAAGACTAAAAATAAGTTAAACATTAAAAAAAACTATTTTAAACTTTAAAAAACCAAGTTCACTTCATGTATATACCATTACTTGGTATCCTAATGAAATATCCCGATAGAATATTTGCTATTTTTATTTTTTCATAAAATGAAGTTAACTGATTTTTCTAGTCTTTAATTGATATGCATGTCGAGTTCTAAGTTAATTTGATATTGTTAATGATAAATAGGCAGTTTATGATGAATGATAAAATTTAAGATTCATTTTTGACTTAAAGAAATCACTGTTAAACATAATATTTTATGATTTTATTTGAATATTTACCCATTTTAAATATAAAGTATGCTTTGTAAACTTTTAATGAGGTACTATATATTGCCCTTGTTATTTAACTGCTAATTGAAGATCATATGACAAGATTTTTTCAAAGTTAAAAATGTATGAAGCCTATATAAAAACCTTC
>NC_087208.1:43654561-43659561 GCF_015104395.2 Macrobrachium nipponense | reverse complement strand
GAGAGTTGCTAGTACATCTTCCGGTATATTTTGCATCTTCCAATCTTGGATGGTCTGGGATACAGCTTAGATATTTGTCGAGCTTACACATCTACGCTCACTCCTGATATATTCCTCAGATGAGCTGGCAACGCATTGAATAGATGCTGCATTATCGATGCTGGTGCGTAGTGGATTAATGTCCTGTGTGCTTTCCTTATTTTTCCTGGTATACTTTTGGGCACTATTAATCTACCTCTGCTTGCTTTTCTGATATTTTTAGCTCCATGATGTTATCACGTAGCATTCTCTTCTCCTTTCTAGACTATAATTTTAAGGATTGTAGTCTTTCCCAGTAGTTAAGATCCTTAACTTCTTCTATTCTAGCTGTAAAGGACCTTTGTACACTCTCTATTTATGCAATATCCTTTTGATAGTGTGGGTACCATATCATATTGCAATATTCAAGTGGACTACGAACATATGTTTTATAAAGCATAATCATGTGTTCAGCTTTTCTTGTTTTGAAGTGCCGTAACAACATTCCCATTTTTGCTTTACACTTTGCCAATAGAATTACTATTTGATCATTGCATAACATGTTCCTATTCTCATTATTACGTCCCTATATGCATATAGCTTTCCTTCTCTGTCTCCATAATTTATTGATTCAAATTTATCAAAGTTAAATACCATCCTATTTACCTCTGCCCAATCATATACTTTGTCAAGGTCTCTTTGTAGCGCGTTCCTATCTTCATCACAAGTAATTTCTCTACTTATTCTTGTGTCATCAGCGAAACTACTCACTACCGAGTCCTTAACATTACTGTGTATGTTTGCAATCATAATAACAAACAGTAATGCAGCTAACACCGTACCTTGTGGCACACCGGATATTACCTTAGCTTCATCCGATTTCTCGTTTGCAATAACTATCTGTTTTCTGTTGTGTAAAAATTTTTTTAACCATCTTCCTACTTTATCCACTATATTATGATCTACCTTGTCAAAAGCTTTTGCAAAGTCTAGATAGACCACATCTGTTTCATTTCCGCTTTTCATATTTTTGTATATGTTCTCACGGTGGACTAACAGTTGGGTTTGTGTACTTTTTCCGGGTATGAAACCATGTTGTCCTATATTAAACAAATTATTTTTTATTAAATGTTTCATAATATTTTTCTTCATTACCCTTTCACACACTTTCATAATATGTGATGTTAGATTCAGAGGCGTTATAATTACTTGCCTTTAGTCTCGATCCACTTTTGAAAGTAGGGGTGATATATGCTAGTTTGTGCTCATCATAAATCTTGCCTGTATCTACACTTTGTCTTAATAATATTGCAAGTGGCATTGTGATAGAATGAACTACTTTCTTTAACAAAATAGCAGGGACACCATCAGGCCTTGCTGCAGCTCCATTTTTAATTTCATTAATAGCCTGTACAATATCAGCTTCATTAATTTCTATGTCTGCTAAATATTCACTATTTTCGTCCCTTACTTCTATATCATTATCTTCATTATCAATTCTAGAGGTGAATTCTCTCATATCGTTCTGCCAATATGTTGCATATTTCCTTTTTTTCATTCGTTAATCTCCCTTCAATTCTTAGAGGGCCTATTTCTGTTCTTCTTTTATTAATCTTTTTCACATACGAGTAAAATGGTTTGGGGTTTTGCATGATATTTACTAGGGTTTTTTATTTCCAAGTCCCGTTTTTCATTTTCTTTTGATTGTATAATCTTTTGTTCTGCATTTTCTATCTTACTTTTTAGTTCTATGACTTTTCATGCATTTTTTTCTTTTGCAAGACCTTGTTTCCATTTTCTGATTTTATGGAATAAGATCCTTCTGTCTCTTGGTATGCATGACTGATGTTTACTTTTCTTCTTCGGTATATATTCATCCACTATTTTCTCTAATATTTTATATAATATCTCCGTATTTACCTTTATATCATCACTTACGAAAATGTTATCCCAATCTTTGTTTAATTCTTCATTTATTTCTGACCATTTTATATTTTTTTCTGTAAGTTGTATTTTCCATATCCTTCCCACTTTTTCATTTCTTGCTTATCTTTGTTTTCACTTGCTTTGGAATAGACTGTTAATTCTATGGCATTATGGTCTGAAATACTTGCATTATAAACTATTATTTCTTTAACATAATTCACCTCGTTCACAAATACTAGGTCTAAGGTATTTTCCTTTCTTGTTGGCAGGTGATTTATTTGTTGAATGTTGTATTCTAGTAGCATATCTAATAGCTTTTCGAATTGTCTCTTATCTTCTGCACTACTAATACTCTCTTTTTTATATGTATAAATACAACCACAATCTCCTATTCGTTCTTTCAAGTCTACAAAAGGAAACTTAAAGTTTCTGAATAGGAGAATAGTCCAGTCCTTGTGATTTCTACATAAATCATCCAATTTTTCTATTATTATGTCAAACTCTTCAGTATTAGGGGGTCTATATATTACTATGTTCATTAATTTTTCAGATTCAAATTCTACCGCTCTTAGTTCACATTCTGAGTTACTATATTTTTCATATATTTTTCCTTGTTTTTTGTCTTTCCCATATATCGTGGTTCCCCCTTGATTCCTATTTTTTCTATCTGATCTATAAGTTTGGAACCTTTTTATTTGATCGTCATTCCCAGTCTCTTGGGAATACCAGGTTTCTCTTATATTCATTATATCTATTTTCTTTTCGATTTGGGTTAGTTCTTCTAAGTACTCTACTTTTCTTTTTGAGTTACTTGTAACTGAACCGTGCGCATTCATCACTATGATGGTTTGTGTGTTTTCTCCTTCATTTAATATGGGTAATAATAAGGATTTTCCCACGTCTCTTTCCTCTTCTGGTATGTTGTTCTTTTCTTCATTTCCAGAAATTCTGGCATTAAAAAATCCAACTTTTCCATAATATGTGATCTTCCTTCATCATAATTACTCATTTTGTGTCTGAATCTGCAATTTTCTCTGTATCTGTAATATCCTCTTGCATTGTAAATACAGTATTTATCTCTTGAGCTGTATCTCGGAGGTGAGGGTTTGAAATTCTTTGCTGACACACCATATCGCGGTGATGGCTCGCTTTTTTCCTTCACCTCATATTCTTTGTTCCTCTCTTTATTTGTTTCTTTCTTATTTTGGATTTTATTATTTTATTGATTATTTAATTTATTTTGATTCATGGCTACAGGGTGCATATATATATATATATATATTTGTCGAACTGACATACTTTTCCTTCTTTTAGGTTTTTGCATATTTTTGGATGTAGATCTCTGCAATCATCCTCATAGCAGTCTAGGTATGCACATTTACCATAGTGACATACCTTGGGATGTTTGTAGTAACATCTTTCTCCAAATCTGCAATTCCCTCTTTTCAATAGGTTGCAGACTTTGTCTTTCTTGTCTATTTTTTCCTCTTTCCCATCAGTGTGCAGATCTGGGTAGAGCCTCTTCAGTATTTTCTTTTGTGTTGTCTTTTCGTAATTTATTTCTTCGTATGTATGCTGCTTGATTGCCTCATATGTATAGTATCAATGAGTATCTCTGCATCCATACTTTTATCTTGTTCTTTGTTTTCCTTATTTTTTTCTGTCATTTCAGTTTTGTTTACTTCTCTTCCGTTTTCCTCTTCTTCTTCCTCCTCTTCCTCTTCATCCTCAACTATTTGTACATTAAGCCTTGATTTAATAACATTGTCTATCCATGATAGACATGTTGAGCAAAATATTCTGGTATCCTTTCTCATATCTTGCATTACTTCAGCACATTGTGGATGGGTCGGAATGTTGCATGCAGAACATTTTCTGATCAGGTTTTGTGGATTAACTATGCTATACCACACCTTACACAGTCTGCATGCTTTTGGCATTCTTTTTCCTATTGCATCAATTAAGATATTCACAATGTTCACCTTATTCATTTTCTTTGTCGGAATATGTTGACTGATGTAAATTTTCTTTATGAGTCTCTTGACCACTTGGATTTTATTTGGAACTTCTTCAATTATTTTCAAGATGTTTACTGTTGATTTGTTCCAGTTTGAAGGGTCATATCCTTCTAATATGTCTATGAATGCTTTTGTATCTTTTTGGTTAGGGCTGTTGTTGATCTCATAGATGAGAAATGCCAGCTCTCTTCCTGCTACTTCATCGTATTGCAAATCTGCTAAACACGCTAAATTTCGCCATTTTTTCCCCACAGTTGGAACTTACTGCCATCTTGATCTGATTTACAGTACTTCACTTGATAAACTAACTTAGTATACGCTTTATCCTACTATTTTCACACTAATCTTATCACCGACAGTTCACGAACACTTCTAGATATTTATTAATGTCCAGATGTATATTAAACGTGTGGTATTTGTTGATTAATCAGACTGTGTGCGGGAACGTCTCACCAAGCAAAATGGCACTGAGAGAGAGAGAGAGAGAGAGAGAGAGAGAGAGAGAGAGAGAGAGAGAGAGAGAGAGAGAGAGATTTCTCTCCAATATGATTCAACACAGATAGAGGGGAGAGTGTCTTTTTGAACGGCATTCACGAGAGAGAGAGAGAGAGAGAGAGAGAGAGAGAGAGAGAGAGAGAGGGGCAAAAATCTCAGTCGCACATCTCATTAAAAAAAAAACTCATTATTCCACTTCAACAACCAACATAAGCCATCTTTCGTAACATACTCCATCCCATTGACTTAAAATCATCTCATACCTCGTCCTTTGAAGGTGTTTTTTAAAATCGATTAAATTAACCCTCTCCTCTTCTCTAAGCCCTTGAAAGCAACCTCTGATTCTTAGGGAACCCGGAACTCCATATCAAGGGTCTCTCGTATTTATAACCAAAAAACAAAAACCAGAGAACTCGAGTATTGTGTGGTGGGGGTATCCGCCAGTAAAGGCGTGAAAAATCCTTTTCTCTCTTTTCCAAGGTCACTACAGGCACACACATCCGGCTGTGAGTAGGTTTAACATGGTGGGACTGTTAAAAATAT
>NC_087208.1:43637880-43654061 GCF_015104395.2 Macrobrachium nipponense | reverse complement strand
GCCAGGACCACGGCCTCCTGAGAAAGCAGGTCTTTTGCCCCCATTCAGTTACAAAGATTTTTTCTGCCTATTACTCAGGTAATTATGAACGGCTGGGTCTGTTTATGCCAGGACCACGGCCTCCTGAGGAAGCAGGTCTTTTGCCCCCATTGTGGGAATGAGTGCCGCCTAGATCTGCAAAAAAAGGGCTTTAGGTAAATACCTTACGAATAGTTTGTTGGATTCTACATGTAACCGTGATATGACCTGGCCCTAGATTCATGGCAATATATTACACCTATACATTTGATGCCTACCATTTATACCTACTCCATATTTTCATGTTATAATTGGTATTTTTCCCTCCACGTTTACCTTTAGGTGTGACCGGTCTTATACGACCACATAGTAAGAAAGCGAAAAACACTGTTCTTACTACTTTTCATTGTTTAAGGGCACTTGGTTCTATGGGTCCCACCTTGATGTTGAGACAGTTCTGTTCTTCGCATACCTGTATGTGAGTGATTTTTTTTCTTACAAGGTTGCGAGAATAGAACTTCGGACTGTCGGACTCGACAATTAATGATTGGGCCAGCTTCTCCCGGGAAGTAAGTATTTTGCTTATCCCCTCACCATTTTCCATTCATACCCCCTCCTTCTCCCCCGCTCTCCCCCCCCTCCCCCCTCTCTCTCATACACAACCTGCCTTGTATTATTATGAAATTTACCCTACTTAATTACCTCCCCTAACCAACTGACTTTTATTTCATGGTCATAGTTAATTGGTGCTTCCAACAGAAGAAGCAAATAGGTGGGCCTGGCACAATGTTGAAATCGATGAGGCGAAGTTTGGGAGAAGAAAATACAACGTAGGTCGCCTCATCAAAGGCCAGTGGGTATTCGGTGTATCTGCAGGCAGACACCCGGAAGTTTTTGGTTGTTCCCGTACCCGACAGGACGAGTGGGACTCTGCTTGCAGTATCAAAGAATACAGTGTGCCGGGTACCGCCACTATTATTTCTGACTGTTGGAGGGCTTATGACTGCCTGCGAGATGAAGGTTATGTCCACTTGACAGTCAACCACTCGATGAACTTTGTGGACCCAGAAACCGGTGCCCATACTAATACTATTGAAAGGAGGTGGAGGGAACTCCGGCAGTCGACTCCAAGATACGGGAGGAGAATGTATAACTTCGTCGGGTACTTGGCTGGTGCTTATTTCAAGCTTCATTTTGAGGAACCCAAGACCCGCCTCCACGCATTCTTAAGGCAGCTGCTGCTTTGTACCCTCCACCCCTTTAAGGTAAGGTCCAAACATTATTCTTAATTATTATGTTTTAGGAAAGTGAGTGTTAGGCTTTCGCCGAAAGTTGCGTCAAGGTATGTTTACTATTCAGTGGGGTGCTGCTAAGACAACTCGTACCTTCCACCTTACTACCGTCCACCACCTGTGCGTTACCCCCCCCCCCCCCCCCCCCCCCCCCATTGTGAACATATGGCTCCGTGGGGTTGGGGGTAATTTAAACATGGCGGCTGTGTTTACATTTCCTTCACCGTAACGAATACTTGGTACCTTCCTATAGGACCGTTCTTCGGTGACTTAGACTATGGCAATTGACATTTTCTATGTTATTTTAGTTGCTTTACAAGGGTTGTAAGGAATTTTTTTTATTTTTTTCGTTTGGTTGGAACTAAACTTTAATATACTTTGAGTTTGGTGCGGCTATTATGTAACTTTCAAAGGTCAATTACTGCTTAGTTACAGCCGGCCGAATGGATATTACTTTTAAATCTTGTACAGTAACTAAAATAACATAGGAATCAGTCAATTGCCATAGTCTAAGCCACCGCGGATTGCTTCTGTAGAAATACCTAGAAGTGAACAGGGTGTTCATAAAGTCCCAGTACCATTAAAATTATAATTTTAATGGTACTACTGGGACTTAATGGATATCCTTTATGTTCGTATGTTTTTGTTACTGTGTTTACTTTACGATTTAAGCAGCCATTTAAGTGTGCATATAAGTTTTAAAGACAATTTTGGGCAAGTTTAAGCTCGACACGCTCCTTCCTGAAGCTTGGGTTAAGCTTCATTGCATTTAGGCTTCGTTGCGTTTGGGGTGTATAGGCCTAGTGTGATTTGGTATTTTAATAAAGTTTAACTAAAATTTAAGCTTAATTTTCACTATTCTAAAGCTTAGGTTAAGCTTCGGAGCTCTTATGTAAGCGTTTTGATGAAATTAGTTACACAAAGCTTAAGCTTAACTAGTTTAAGCGTAACTTTTTCATAGCTAGGTAGGATTACCCAGTGAGGTTTTGGTGTTTCGATAACTTTTACGTTAATTAAGCTTTAACTTTCTCTTTTTTCCAAAGCTGTAGCCAAGCTTCAGTGCACTTGAGTATCTGCAATGCATGAGTTTTTAATAATATTAGTCACGCAAAGCTTTAGCTTAACTAGTTTAAGCGTAACTTTCTCATTTCTAAAACCTAGGCTAAGCTTCGGTGCATTGGTGTATCTACCTTAGGTCTAGTGTGCACAAGTATTTTGTTACTAGTTTGTTACTCTTAAGTTTAAGCTTAACGAAAAGTTAAGCTTAACTTACATTTTTAAAGCATAGGCTAAGCTTCAAATGCGTTGATATAAGTGTAGTGAGCCTAGGTAGTATTTTAGGTAGATCTAGGGTACTTATCCGCGGCGGCCTAGACTATGGCAGTTGCAGTTTATCTATGCAGTTTTACCTACTGAACAGGAATTTTAAGTAATATTTATTCGGACGACTGTAATTAACTCCCAGGGGCCGTACTAAACATGGTGAAATACATTGGACGCCCCAATCCCTAGTGTATGTAGTCTCTGCGGTTACGTTCCTTGCTGTCATTGCGGACCAGCTTCTGTAGAAATACCGTATTTTATTAATTTTTTTTTACGCAGAGTTTAAGCTTAACTAGTTTGGTCCAAGGTTCAGTATTTTGTTACTAGTTTTAATATTTTACTTTGTCTCTGCTGAAGCCTAGGCTAAGCTTCGGTGCATTTAAGGTAAAGGTAGATCTAGTGTACCTATCCGCGGCGGCCCAGAGTATGGCAGTTGCGGTTTTTTCTATGCAGTTATACCTCCTGAACAAGAATTTGATGTAATATTTATTCGGACGACTCTAATTTACCTTTGAACTCTATCCTACGTAAAGGGGATCCCCATTGGGAACCGGGGTTTTGGTGGGGAGGTATTTCTACAGAAGCAATCCGCGGTGGCTTAGACTATGGCAATTGACTGATTCCTATGTTATTTTAGTTACTGTACAAGATTTAAAAGTAATATCCATTCGGCCGGCTGTAACTAAGCAGTAATTGACCTTTATTTGAAAGTTACATAATAGCCGCACCAACTCAAAGGTATATTAAAGTTTAGTTCCAACCAAAACAAAAACGAAAAAAAATATTCCTTACAACCCTTGTAACGCAACTAAAATAACATAGAAAATGTCAATTGCCATAGTCTAAGTCACCGAAGAACTGTCCTATAGGAAGGTACCAAGTATTCGTTACGGTGAAGAAAATGTAAACACAGCCGCCATGTTTAAATTCCCCAACCACCACGGAGCCATATGTTCACAAAGGAGGGGGGGGGGGGTAACGCCCAGGGGGTGTGGGCGGGGTAAGGTGGAAGGTACGAGTTGTCTTAGCAGCACCCCACTGAATAGTAACATACCTTGACGCAACTTTCGGCGAAAGCCTAACACTCACTTTCCTAAAACATAATAATTAAGAATAATGTTTGGACCTTACCTTAAAGGGGTGGAGGGTACAAAGCAGCAGCTGCCTTTAAGAATGCGTGGAGGCGGGTCTTGGGTTCCTCAAAATGCAGCTTGAAATAAGCAACAGCCAAGTACCCGACGAAGTTATACACTTCTCCTCCCGTATCTTGGAGTCGACTGCCGGAGTTCCCTCCACCTCCTCTCGATAGTATTAGTATGGGCACCGGTTTCTGGGTCCACAAAGTTCATCGATGTGGTTGACTGTCAAGTGGACATAACCTTCATCTCGCAGGCAGTCATAAGCCCTCACAGTCAGAAATAATAGTGGTACCCGGCACAATGTATTCTTTGATAACTGCAAGCAGAGTCCCACTCGTCCTGTCGGGTACGGGAACAACGAAAAACTCCCGGGTCTTGCCTGCAGATACCACTGAATACCCATTGGCCTTCGATGAGGCGACCTACGTTGTATTTTCTTCTCCAAACTTCGCCTCATCGATTTCAACAATTGTGCCAGGCCCACCTATTTGCTTCTTCTGTTGGAAGCACCAATTAACTATGACCTGAAATAAAAGTCAGTGTTAGGGGAGGTAATTAAGTAGGGTAAATTTCATAATAATACAAGGCAGGTTGTGTATGAGAGAGAGGGAGGGGGGGGGAGAGCGGGGGAGAAGGAGGGGGTAGGAATGGAAAATGGTGAGGGGATAAGCAAAATACTTACTTCCCGGGGAGAAGCTGGCCCCAATCATTAATTGTTGAGTCCGACAGTCCAAGTTCTGTTTCTCACAACCTTGTAAGAAAAAAAATCACTTGCATACAGGTATGCAAAGAACAGAACTGTCCTCAACATCAAGGTGGGACCCAGAGAACCAAGTGCCCTTAAACAAGGAAAAAGTAGTAAGAACAGCGTCTTTTCGCTTTCTTACTATGCGGTCGATAAGACCAGTCACACCTAAAGGTAAACGTGGAGGGAAAAATACCAATTATAAACATGAAAATATGGAGTAGGTCATAAATGATATAGGTGTAATATAATATTGCCATGAATCTAGGGCCAGGTCATATCACGGTTACATGTAGAATCCAACAAACTATTCGTAAGGTATTTACCTAAAGCCCTTTTTTTGCAGATCTAGGCGGCACTCATTCCCACAATGGGGGCAAAAGACCTGCTTCCTCAGGAGGCCGTGGTCCTGGCATAAACAGACCAGCCGTTTATGATTACCTGAGTAATAAGCAGAAAAATCTTTGTAACTGAATGGGGGCAAAAGACCTGCTTTCTCAGGAGGCCGTGGTCCTGGCAAAAACCAATTAGTCGATCATAATTACCTGAGTAAAAGGCAGAAAAATCTTTGTAACTCATGTAACAATTGTTACATGAAGTTGGCAAAGAGTTTCCTGGTGAGGGGCTGGGGCGAGCGTGAAGTAGATGCACGCAGTGGATGTCATGGCGGCAGATTCAACGGTGTTGGAGTTCTACAGTTAGGAGGTGGCAGGAGGCCAGACCGTAGAAAACAGGGTAGGAGAGGTGGGGTGGAGTAGTTAAAAATGCTTTGATGCTATTGGTTGAGGCAGGGTGGGGCTGAGGTAAATGAACAAGCACTTAACAAGATAAGTTGGCAATGTTTAAGGGTAATAAAAGTAAATGGGTAGTTAAGGAACTAACTGTAAATGTGGGATGGGTTCAAAATATGAAAATAATACAAATACATATATAAACGGGCCCAGGAGGGGGTGGGATTTAAGTCCTGGTGGTAAATGTAATATGGGCCTATAGTTGTTTTAATAAATACAAAAGACCAAATTAAACATAGGTTAGCATATAACAAAACTAATTAAACTTGTAGGGGATGTTGCCTGACCAGGGGTGGGGTTGGACCTGCTGTAACCCCCCTTAAAGAACCAAACCAACCTAACATAACCTAACCTAGCAGGGGATGTAACCTTACCTAGTAGGGAACTTAACCTAGTAGGCAATGTTGCCTGACCAGGGGGGCTTTGCCCCCCGTACCCCCCCTTAAAGGCCTAACCTAACTAGTAAGGAATGTAACCTAACCTAACCTAACCTAGTAGGGAATATTGCCTGACCAGGGGGCTTTGCCCCCCACATTAAAGGCCTAACCTAACCTAGTAAGGAATGTACCTAACCTAACCTAAACCTAGTAGGGAACATTGCCTGACCAGGGGGGCTTGCGCCCCCCCGCCTACCCCCCCTTAAAGGCCTAACCTAACCTAGTAAGGAATGTAACCTAACCCAACCTAACCTAACTTAGTAGGGAACATTGCCATGACCAGGGGGCTTTAAGCCCCCCGTAACCCCCATAAAGGCCTAACGTAACCTAACCTAACCAGTAGGGAATATTGGCCTGACCAAGGCCTTCGCCCCCCGTTACTTAAAGCCTAACCTACCTAGTAAGGAATGTAACCTAACCTAACCTAACCTAACCTAGTAGGGAATATTGCCTGACCAGGGGGGCTTTGCCCCCCGTACCCCCCTTAAATGCCTAACCTACTACTAGTAAGGAATGTAAGGAATCCTCCAACCTAAACCTAACCTAGTAGGGTATTAATATTGCTACTGACCAGGGGGCTTGGCCCCCGAATACCCCCCCTTAAACTACCTAACCGGTAATCCATACCCTGTAAGGGAATACCACCATAAAGGCCTAAACCTAACTAGTACCTAACAACCTAAGATAGGGTACTAAGTAGTAACCTAACTAACTCCCCCCCCGGTATCCACCCTTGAAGAACTAACCAACCTAGCCTAACAAGGTACCCCCTTCAAGGAAGTAAACTAGTAGGTAAACCAACATATAACAAACTAAACCTAAGGGTATGTTCCTAACCGAGGGGATTCGGCCCCCAGTAGGTAAAATGACATATAAAACCTAACTGTGATGGGTGTGGAAGTAAGTTGTAATGTTAAAAGTAACCATACATAACTGCATATAGTAAGGAAACTGGAAGGGAGGTGTAAATTGTAATGTCTGTAAAACTGTATAATGGAATATATAATAAATGTAGGTTTTATAATAATAATGGCAAACTATATATTTATTGTTATATATTTAAATGTAGGTTTTATAATAATAATGGCAAACTTTAATCTAGGTATTGGTATCGGTGAGAAATGCATTGTAAATGGTGTAACGTAAAGAGCCAGTCGTGAATACATTGCCTACTAGGTTAAGTTCCCTACTAGGTAAGGTTACATCCCCTGCTAGGTTAGGTTATGTTTAGTTTGGTTTGGTTCTTTAAGGGGGGTTATTACAGCAGGCCCAACCCCACCCGTAGTCAGGCAACATACCCCTACAGTTCAATTAGTTTTGTTATATGCTAACCTATGTTTAATTTGGTCTTTTGTATTTATTAAAATAACTATAGGCCCTATTACACATTTACCACCCAGGACTTAAATCCCACCCCCTCCTGGGCCCGTTATTATATGTATTTGTATTATTTCATATTTTGAACCCATCCCACATTTACATTTAGTTCCTTAACTACCCATTTACCTTCATTACCCCCCTTAACATTGCCAACTTATCTTGTTAAGTGCTTGTTCATTTACCTCAGCCCCACCCTGCCTCAACCAAATAGCATCAAAGCATTTTTACTACTCCACCCCACCTCTCCTACCCTGTTTTCTACGGTCTGGCCACCTGCCACCTCCTAACTGTAGAACTCCACACTGTTGAATCTGCCGCCATGACATCCACTGCTGCATCTACTTCACGCTCGCCCCAGCCCCTCACCAGGAACTCTTTGCCAACTTCATGTAACAATTGTTACATGAGTTACAAAGATTTTTCTGCCTTTTACTCAGGTAATTATGATCGACTAATCGGTTTTTTGCCAGGGACCACGGCCTCCTGAGAAAGCAGGTCTTTTGCCCCCATTCAGTCGACTCCAAGATACGGGAGGAGAATGTATAACTTGGCTGTTGCTTATTTCAAGCTGCATTTTGAGGAACCCAAGACCCGCCTCCACGCATTCTTAAAAGCAGCTGCTGCTTTGTACCCTCCCACCCCTTTAAGGTAAGGTCCAAACATTATTCTTAATTATTATGTTTTAGGAAAGTGAGTGTTAGGCTTTCGCCGAAAGTTGCGTCAAGGTATGTTACTATTCAGTGGGGTGCTGCTAAGACAACTCGTACCTTCCACCTTACCCCGCCCGCCCACCCCCTGTGCGTTACCCCCCCCCCCCCCCCCACCCCCCCCCCCCCCCCCCTTAGTTAAGAACATATGGCTCCGTGGTGGTTGGGAATTTTGTAAACATGGCGGCTGTGTTTACATTTCCTTCACCGTAACGAATACTTGGTACCTTCCTATAGGACCGTTCTTCGGTGACTTAGACTATGGCAATTGACATTTTTCTATGTTATTTTAGTTGCTTTACAAGGGTTGTAAGGAATATTTTTTTTCGTTTGGTTGGAACTAAACTTTAATATACCTTTGAGTTTGGTGCGGCTATTATGTAACTTTCAAAGGTCAATTACTGCTTAGTTACGGCCGGCCAAATGGATATTACTTTTAAATCTTGTACAGTAACTCAAATAACATAGGAATCAGTCAATTGCCATAGTCTAAGCCACTGCGGATTGCTTCTGTAGAAATACTTTTTGGGCAAGTTTAAGCTCGACAATCTCCTTCCTGAAGCTTGGGTTAAGCTTCATTGCATTTAAGCTTCGTTACGTTTGGGTGTATAGGCCTAGTGGGATTTGGTATTTTAATAACATTTAACTCAAGTTTAAGCTTAATTTTCACTATTCTAAAGCTTAGGTTAAGCTTCGGAGCTCGTTTGTAAGCGTTTTGATGAAATTCGTTACGCAAAGCTTAAGCTTAACTAGTTTAAGTGTAACTTATTCTAGGTAGGACTACCCAGTGATGTTTGGTGTTTCGATAACTTTAAGTAAATTAAGTTTTAACTTTCTCTTTTCAAAGCTGTAGCCAAGCTTCAGTGCACTTGAGTATCTGTAATGCATGAGTTTTTTAATAATATTAGTCACGCAAAGCTTTAGCTTAACTAGTTTAAGCGTAACTTTCTCATTTCTAAAACCTAGGCTAAGCTTCGGTGCATTGGTGTATCTACCTTAGGTCTAGTGTGCACAAGTATTTTGTTACTAGTTTGTTACTCTTAAGTTTAAGCTTAACGAAAAGTTAAGCTTAACTTTCATTTTTTAAAGCCTAGGCTAAGCTTCAAGTGCATTGATGTAAGTGTAGGGAGCCTAGGTAGTATTTAGGCAGATCTAGGTACTTATCCGCGGCGGCCTAGACTATGGCAGTTGCAGTTTATCTATGCAGTTTTACCTACTGAACAAGAATTTTAAGTAATATTTATTCGGACGACTGTAATTAACCCCCAGGGGCCAGTACTAAACATGGCGAAATACATTGGACGCCCCAATCCCTAGTGTATGTAGTCTCCGCGGTTACATTTCCTTGCAGTCATTGCGGACAGCTTCTGTAGAAATACCGTATTTTATTAATTTTTTTTACACAGAGTTAAGCTTAACTAGTTGGGCCAAGCTTCATTAGTTTGTTACTAGTTTTTAAGCCTTTACTTTGTCTCTGCTGAAGCTTAGGTTAAGCTTCGGTGCATTTTAAGGTAGAATGTTGAGTTGCCACTTAGGGGCAACATCTCCCGGAACGTGACCACCTTAACCGAAAAGGTACTTTAATTCAGGCAAGAGTTGTGGCCCATCCAAGCAACTCAATGTGACCTCTATGCACCTCTAATAAGAGTTTTCTCCTAAATTATGAATTAATGGCATAATTATATATAGTGCTTTTTTTGGGTGGTCGCGTTCCAGGAGAGGTGGCCGCTATGAAGGTGCTCTGTCGTTTACCTTAGAATAGTTTAAAGTTTGTTGTCTTGGGTTTTCAGACTGAATATTTCTAAGGCTTAAGCTAGGTTACATTACTGTTTAGACTAAATATTTTCAGACCTGGGTTAAGTTACATTTGTTTCGATTTAATGTTTCTAAGGCCTAGGCTAAGTTAAATTACTGTTTAGACTTAATATTTCAAAGGCTTAGTTTAAGTTACATTACTGTTTAGACTGAATATTTCTGAGGCCTAGGCCAAGGTAAAGGACCACTTCTGTACTACATAATGGTTTTTTTTTTTTTTTAGGTTTATGGGAGCACTACAGCACTTAATCTCTTTGGAGTAAAGTATTGTGGATTTACGGAGACTTAAAACCAATTATGTTAATACGCAAACTTCTGTGAAAGCTAAAGCTTGCACGAAGATAAAGCCTGCGCCAAGAGGAAAATCACTTTGGTCTCCATGGTTTATTGCGTAAGGTGAGGTAGAAAAATTTTTTGCTTAAACCATTACAGTAGAAGTACCCTTACATGGGTGGCGTTCCCTTCCATGCTGTATCCCATATGTCCCCTAGAACTATGGGGAGGGCCAAGAGATTTTTTGTTTTGCAGATGTTAAATCAACCCATAGTTATTTTCAGAAGTTGACGTGCATTAATTGTTCTTAAATATTAATAAAATACCATAATTGTTTTTAATGTTTTAACCATAATTGTTTTAATGTTAATCATAAATTGGCTTTGAATTTTACTTTTTTAAGACTCAAAAGTAACGTAAATGCTTATTAGATAAAGAATATTTTAGTCTATGGTTTAAAAATAAGTAACAAATGCTTAAGATCATAAATTTTTTATATATAGGTTTAAATTATTATTTATTAAATGCTAATAATGATAGTGTATGGTTTTGAGATTTTTATTTTAATGTTCTGAAGTGCTAATTATGAAGTCACCTTTTTGGTTTGTTCTACTTTTCATGGGGATTTGAAGTTTTATTAATAAATTTTTATTAATTTTTACTTTTTAATATGGCTATTTGACTTTTTAATTTTTTTTGATTTTTTTTTATTTTCACTTATTTTGAATTTTACTTTGTTTGCTTTTCAGTGGATTTGAGTTCTTCCTTTCAGTGGATTTAACTTCTGCTTTTCTGTGGAATTGACAAGTTTTTATTTTTTGTCTATTAAATACTTGTCAATAGAACTTTTAGATTCCAAATTTTTTGTAAAAGTTCCATATAGTAATTATTTTTCAAGAAGAATTTTCCTGAGTTGTAAACGTATTTCCAAAACTTGCTAAATTTTGCATCAGAATAAATTATTGTATTTAAGCTTTAGAATCAATAAACTCTTTCCTTTGCATAGCATTTAAAGTAATTTAACTGTATTGCAAGTAATATAATTAAGTTTAGTTCATACTTCATTAGTTTAACTTTGAAACTTGAAACGGAAGCTTTAAGACTAATATATTTAATTTAAAACATAGAACTTGACGGTTAAGACCCATGCAAGCTATAGATTGTAGAAAGCTATATTGTATTAAGTGTAATAAAATCCTGTAATATTCCTGTTTGATTGTATTTTGATAACTTTAGTTTACTTTTCTTAATTCTTTTAAGTAACCTATACTAGATTTTCCCTAGCAGGCCTAGTCCCCTTCAGTTTTCACCCAGTGTTTAGCATTTGTAATAAAATTTCTTACCCTTGGCATTTTTTTAGTTCTATTCAGAGGCTTTTAAAGAGCAAAAATTAAAATTAAAAATTGAAGTATGTATCTGAACTTAAATTCATTGGAGTTTATAGAATTTTAAATATTTAATATTATTCAAATTAATATCATAGGAGTTAAGACTACAATGGTTAGATTTAATATAATTTCCCTTCAATTGCCGATTTAATATAATTTCACTTCAATTGCCAATACGTTTTTCTACAGCTTTCTTTTATTTGCAGGTTAGGCTGAGTGGGAGTCCTTTATAAGACCAGGAAAGCAGAGAGCTTCGGTTATTCAGTCAAGAATAATGGCTTTAAGCCCAAAATCACTTGATAATTTAGGTGAGAGTGGAGACCGGATATTGACAAGCTTCAGTTATGCCACAGTGTGCTTTATTATGCTACTATTTCCATTATGCTTTAATTTGTCTATTGCCTGTATGCCCACCAAGTTTTGCCTTTAGTGTATGCTAAAAAATTATTGATGTAATTAGCAATTTAAAACTAGTTTTAAAGCTATGCTTTGGATAATCCTATGCAAATATATAATCTTGCCTTCACCAGTATGTCTCCATAAATATCCAAATTAGTACATTTTGAAAGGTGCTTAGTACCATTTATTTTGAAAAGTGTTTTATGTAGCTTAATAAATCTTATGGGTTTACAAAAACTGATTTGTGTAGAAAAAATGTTGGTAAACATAAAAATCTTATGGCTTTACAAAACTTACTGTTGTAGAAAAAGTTTTAGATACCAGTGACTTTATAATGAATAGTTGTGGGCCTCCATTGAGTAAATGAACCCATTTAATTAGATATAGCATTTTGTTATTTTTTCCTCTGAATAATATAGCTAACTAGTGGTGTCAAACATTTTCATGGCTATCAACAAAGGGATTAAGGTGGAAGGACCTGCAGTTGGAATGTTATGCTCTTGTGGTTTGACGTATCAATTTGTGAATAAAATCTCTCTCTCATAGCAGGCCCTTTTAAGTGCTATCTTAAAGGCGAGATATAGGATTTTCAAGAATCTTTAAACAGTTATATACATTGAAACAATTGTTACTGAATCCTTACCTACAGAAATTGTGCAGTAAACAAGGCTAATCAAGTACTAGCCATATCTAATTGTGTGGCCTGACAAAAATCCAGACAAATTGCTGGTCATGGAATATAGGGAAGTTAACTGATGGTCAACTATGAATTTGTTGCTGGTCAAATATGAATTTATGGTAAAATCTTGATTGGCTGATGGTCAAAAAGTATTTGAAGTTTGATGGAATGCTGAAAAATTAAATTGAGGATATGTTTAGATATGAATTATTCAGCTTCGTTTTCATGATTCTTGGAAGTTTGTTTGAATAGAATAATACACATTCTTTCTTGGTATTGGTAAGTAAGAAATCCATGAGCTAATTTTTAGAAATGGTGTATTAACAAGAGGGGGTACTGCAATAAAAAAAATAGCTGAGTTTTGATATCTTGTGTACTACTCTGGTTTATTTAGCTTTTCATGAATCTTAATCGAAGTATGAATTTAAACTTCAAATTTCTTTACTCATGCTGCTGTTTAGTACGTATAAAAAATCTCCATTTTCTTCTCTTGTTAGAAGTTTAAAAATCGGAAAACATTATATGCCAGCATGTTGAATAAGTAGCATTGATAGTAAATTTATAGTACAAAGATTTATTCTCAAACTATTAATAGTAAAAATTTAGGTTGACCAATAAGCCTTGAATGTGACACATCGGAGTGTAAGAATTTTTATTCAAACTAGAGCCAACTTAGGGTCCTGTTAATAATAGTTCAAGGTTTACCACGGACAATTTTCTTGTTAAATTACCAGGCATTTAGTTAGTAAAGACAGATTTTGGACGATTATTTTAAGTATATTGGCAAAAAGTTCCAGTTGATTCATAAATTTACATTATAGCAATCAGATTTATCGGCATATAAAGTATGCAGTAGTTACTACATAAGAAGCTATATTTGAAATGCTACATGAGAATTGTGAGGCTACTTTCATGAATCAATAGAAATTTAGACCCAATTTTCTAAGTTCCAATCAATATTACACATTCAGGATATTAGGAAATGAAAATAAGTGTTCCTCAAGAAAGTGTTGACTCCTGTAGCACATTCCTACTGGCGTTACTGGTTTCAGAAATGGGTTTAATATATGAATATATTGCCATATTTATGAGGTATTAGGTATTTTCATAAAAAAACAAGTCCATACACGGCCCTCTGCAGTAGGTATCTTAATTTGTTGAAGCTTAAGGCTAGGCAGACACTCTTAATTATCCAAGTATGAAACTGGACCAAAATGAACAAAATAAAAAAAAGATGCAAGAGTTTCCAAAAGAGTATCTCTTGAACATAATTTCTGAAGAGATCTTGAATTTTTAATATCTAAGAATCGACTCCCATCTGTCACAAGGGCATTTCATCTAAAACAGTAATATCACAGATTCTGAGTAAACATTCATCTTCAGCTATTACCATTTCAAAGCGTCCTCCCTCAAACTTATTAATATACGCTGACATATGCTCTGTACCAGCAGCAGCAACAGCAGGTTGTACAAATGAAAAGCAAACGGTTATATTGCTCTATACAGCCTCTGATAAAATTGGGCAGGTGTTTTGCATCTTGTTCAAGTGTGTACTCGAGTGCATTCGACCTGGTTTTAATCACTTTCATGCACTTTGCGTGTTCGGATCAGATTTTGAGACAGAGAGAGAAACACAAGTGCTTTTGCACTATTGTTCAAGTGTGTACTTTTGTACATTTAAACACTTTTTAATAACTTAATATGCGCTTAGCATGTTGAAGCTGAGAGAGAGAGTAGGCTAGCTACAAAATTTTTACTTTTTAATCTCGCCTGGAGAGAAAACGAGATATATATGAAACCTTAACAGGTATTTCGACTTATAAGCTAGTTTGTCATAGCTTTTGATAATTTGAATATACTTGTTTCAACTAACCTAAAATCAACTTATAATTCTTACCATTTTATTATTATTGTTATTATTAGTATTATTATTATTATTATTTTTATTATTATTATTATTTTTTTTTTTTTTTTTTTTTTTCTTTTTTGCTCTATCACAGTCTCCAATTCGACTGGGTGGTATTTATAGTGTGGGGTTCCGGGTTGCATCCTGCTCCTTAGGAGTTCCATCACTTTTCTTACTATGTGTGCCGTTTCTAGGATCACACTCTTCTGCATGAGGCCCGGAGCTACTTCAGCCTCTAGTTTTTCCAGATTCCTTTTCAGGGATCTTGGGATCGTGCCTAGTGCTCCTATGATTATGGTACGATTTCCACTGGCATATCCCATATCTTCTTATTTCTATTTTCAGATCTTGATACTTATCCATTTTTTCCCTCTCTTTCTCTTCAACTCTGGTGTCCCATGGTATTGCGACATCAATGAGTGATACTTTCTTCTTGACTTGTCAATCAACGTCACGTCTGGTCTGTTTGCACGTATCACCCTATCCGTTCTGATACCATAGTCCCAGAGGATCTTTGCCTGATCGTTTTCTATCACTCCCTCAGGTTGGTGCTCGTACCACTTATTACTGCAAGGTAGCTGATGTTTCTTGCACAGGCTCCAGTGGAGGGCTTTTGCCACTGAATCATGCTCTTTTTAGTATGGTTCTGTGCAAGTGCCGGCATTCACTTGCTATGTGGTTTATGGTTTCATTTTTCGTATTGCAACTTCCTACATATGGGAGAGATGTTATTTCCGTCTATCATACTTTGAACATATCTGGTTCTTAGGGCCTGATCTTGTGCCGCTGTTATCATTCCTTCAGTTTCCTTCTTTAGCTTCTCTCTGTAGCCATTGCCAATTGTCATCGCTGGCTAGTTCTTTAGTCTGTCTCATGTATTGTCCGTGCATTGGTTTGTTGTGCCAGTCCTCTGTTCTTTCTGTCTTTCTCCTGTCTCTGTATCTTTCTGGGTCTTCGTCTACTTTTATTAGTCCTTCTTCCCATGCACTCTTTAGCCACTCGTCTTCACTGGTTTTCAGATATTGCCCCCCAGTGCTCTGTTTTCGATGTTGACGCAGTACCTCTATACTTAGTAGTCCTCTCCCTCCTTCCTTCGTGTTATGTATAGTCTGTCCGTATTTGCTCTTGGGTGTAGTGCTTTGTGTATTGTCATTTGTTTCCTGGTTTTCTGATCTATGCTGCGGAGTTCTGCCTTCGTCCATTCCACTATTCCTGCGCTGTATCTGATTACTGGCACTGCCCATGTGTTTATGGCTTTTATCATATTTCCGGCGTTGAGTTTTGACTTGAGTATCGCCTGAGTCTCTGCATATATTCTTTCCTGATCGTGTCCTTCATCTCTGGTGTTTTATATCTCCTCCTTCCATTATTCCCAGGTATTTGTATCCTGTCTCATCTATGTGTTTGATGTTGCTCCCATCTGGTAGCTTTATCCCTCAGTTCTCGTTACTTTGCCTTTTGTATGTTGACTAGGCGCATTTTTCTATTCCAAACTCCATCCTGATGTCTCCAGATACAATCCTTACAGTCTGGATTAGGGTATCTATTTCCTTGATGCTCTTACCATACAGCTTGATGTCGTCCATGAACATCAGATGGTTGATTTTGTTTGCCTCTCTTGAGTTGGTACCCGGCATCCATCTTCTGTAGTACTTTTGTCATGGGAATCATGGCTACTACGAAGAGTAGTGGGGACAGTGAGTCGCCCTGGAAGATCCCTCTCCTCCTGATATTAACCTCTGCTAGTCTTTTTCCAGAGCTTGTAAGTATTGTATTCCAGTTGCGCATTGTATTTTTGAGGAAGCTGATGGTATTTTCCTCTGCCCCATATATTTTCAGGCATTCTATTAGCCATGTGTGTGGTATCATGTCGAAGGCTTTCTTATAGT
>NC_087208.1:43625925-43637380 GCF_015104395.2 Macrobrachium nipponense | reverse complement strand
CAATCAACACAATAGTTTTTTTTTTTCTTTTTTTTTATGAGTTCAGCAGATAATTGCTTGACATCTAGTGAGTCACGAGAGATAGTTAATAATGGCCGTGATTTTTCTTTTCTCCTTTTTTTGAAGTTAGCCATCGCTGACACAATTTTCTTTACCAAGGGTGAATTTGAATTTGTTTTTTTTTCTCTCCAGTTGGTGTGAATATTTTTTAATGTCTCAGTTCGTGACTTAGTCATTGTTCGGGAACGTGTCTGTGTTTCAGCTATTTGATGCTGTAGAGAGAAAATTTACGGGAGAATTCTTGCACTGTTTTGAATGCATACGTAATGGCACTACATTTTTTTTTTTTGGATATTTGTGTTCCAGAAATTGTGAGTTTTCTTGCACAATACATTAGTTGTATTTGTGACAACTTTGTTGTGAGCGATAGGGAAACCTTGGTTAAGTTTTCTAGTGGTCCTATGTCGTAAGTACATACGGAGAAGTCCTTGGCCTAAGACGCTTTGAATTTTGAGATTCTGTTACAATGGAGTTTGGTGGCACATTGGTGAATTTTTTTCTAGAATTTTCTAGACAGTTTTTTATTTATTGGCCGAGTTTTTTTGCCCATTTTTTTTTTTTCAGCAGTTATGCATAAATGGAGAGAGTTTATAGTTTTGACTATAACATTGAGTTATTCTCTGGAGAATTGAGGTATATTATATTGGAGTTATAATTGAGATATATATATTGGCGATATATTTTTGGCCATTTTGATATTTGCCAATGGTGATGAGAGCTATGTTTAGTTCAATTATTTTGCAGCCATCTTTGTTGCAAATGGACACACATATTTGGAGATATATGGGGCAATATTTGTGAGTGTGTGAGTTAGAAGCTTTGAGTGCACATTTTTTTTGGTTTTTTGGATAGGATTTCATTTTTTTGATATTCCTTTTTGGAGAGGTAAATATTTTTTATTTGCCAAATAGAGATGACTATTCTTTATTCCTGGAGTGGTGGTGTTTTTTAACATGTGGCTATCAGAGAAATAAGAGTGAATAATATGTGGATGTGGTTATTAACCAAATGGAGGAAATATTTCTTTTTCACCGGAGTGCTCTTATTATTAATATGGTGTCACATATTTATGTATAGAGATGGAATTAATCTTGGACGGGTACCCTTTTTTTGTGTTGTGGTTTGTGAGTTTTGTTTTCTCAAGCAAAGAGAAGATTTCTGTGGTTCTTTCTCTTTGGTTTCGTGACTAGTTTAGTGGCGAGTGGCATTACTGCATTACGAGTCCATATGGAGATGTGTGCATTTTTATGTTCACAAGTGTATTATTCTTGGAGGCATATAATTGGGCAAAGTCATTTTGAGAGAATACGTCTTCGAGACAAGTCTTTGAACACATTAGTCCATATCCTGGAGTTAATTTTGTGAAATGTGTCAGTTAGACCTTTTTCTATAGAATCATGAGTTTTCCAAACTTGTGTGTCTGACTAGACATTTTTTGTGCTTGCTGTTCGAGCTCACGTTCGCAGGCGATTTTTCTGTTGACAAGCGATGTGATGAGCCGTCCGTGCTGACTCTTTTCCTCTGGTGATGATTGATAAGTTTTTTGCAATATCTGGAAATGTTGACAATAGCATTTTCACGAAAGCACTTGGGTAAGAGTTGCTTTCTGGACATGTCCAGTCGATAAAGTTGCGATGTCGAGAAATTCCGTAACTTTACATGGGGCATTTCTTGGGGAAAAACACTGGGGGTTAGACATATTATACATGTATTATGTATTTTGTGATTGGGAAAATCTACTTGTGATTATCCTTTTTTTAAATTATTTTTCTTCCTTTTTCCTATGAGAGATATAATTGGGGATTGAGATTAAATAGCATTTCTTTTTGGACGGGAGATGTAATTTATCGGGAGATGTAATTTTCGGGGGTCGTTATTTATGTAAAAGGGAGTTTGACATTAAGTCGCATTGTACTTAATTGTATGAGCAGTAAAGGGGTTTTGCTGTTAAACATTGGAGATTTTGACTGATTTTGTGGGTTATTCAAATATCAGAGCTTGAGAGAACATTTTTTGGGTCTGGGCGTGTTACGTGATTTTTTTTCCTTGGGCTCATACTATTTTTTTTTTCCTTTTTTTTTACTTATAACATTCGAGTTTGAAATGTGAGTGCAGAAGTCAGTGGTTTAGTTGCTGTGATTTCTGAGTTGTGTATGTGCGTTGTAGGTTGAAGTTTGTTGGAGGCGAATTTGAGTTTGGAGAACTTGAATCTATGTTTTTTTCTTCCGTTTCGAGATTATTTGATAATGACTTATCATTTAGTAGTCATGTTAAAGGGAGTTAATTGGGAGACGTTCAGCTAGTATTTCTGACTTTTTTGAGATCATTGTTTGATAGAGGTAGTATGTCTGGGTTAATTTCTTAGATTGACCAATGACTTGACTGACATACTAACACACCAAAAAGTCATTTCCCAATGCTAGCAAGACGTCCACCAGCCGTGCAGAGAGGTTGCTGTCGTTTTGTCCGTGGCGATCACGAGAGTTCTACAGCGTGTCTTTGGGGATCTGCAGAAGTCGTTAGAAGTGTTCTACGATGAGGGAGGCATTCCGTCTTCCTACAGCCTGCTACAGCCTCCTACAGTTAGCTAAAGTCTGTTCAGCAAGTTGCAGACAAAGAGGGATATTCAAGAATCCTAAATGAGAGAAAATTCTAGTGTTATTTTGGAGATAAAAAGCGTAACAGACTTTATTTTATAATGCCAGAGATGTGCAGTTATTACTTATATTTTATTTTAAGCCGGCCAATGTGTTTTATATTACATAAGCTATTCTGTTTGACAATTTGCTAGGCGGGGAGCTAGCATTTCGAGGTGGTCCGAGCGGTGTAGGCCTAGGGTTTTTGATTAATGATATATTGCCAATATGTTCGCTGTTTGACAATTTTGCTAGGCGGGAGCTAGCATTTCGAGGTGGCCGAGCGGTGTAAGGCCTAGGGTTTTTGATTAATGATATATTGCCAATATGTTCTTCCGCTGGTGACCTATTGGAATGTGGAGAAGCAACGACCTGAGGAAAGCTGACCAATGGTTTCTGTGGGTGGCGTGAGATAAAACTGCATAGTTAGACAAGTCAATGTACTCAGTTCATGAACTCTTTCCAAAGTGCCTTTGTGAAACTGGTTGCAGCCAGTAAATTATGAGGCGCTAACGAAATGTGCATTCGTGTGTGCGTGTGCGCCTCTTATTAAAAATATACGATACGCAAGTCTATGGGGGATTTTGATAGAGGCGTCTTTGGAAGAAAGACAAGATGCCGTGGTGTTCTCCGAAAGTGTAATTTTGATAGTGCTTTAAATATTCCGGCTGCTTGGGTGAGTTTTGAACTGTTTTAGCCAAAGAGTGGCTTGTTATCTATTTGACATTTTTATAAGGATATTCAATCTTTAATCTCTGATTGTTAAACTTGTGTGTGTACTTATGGGGTGTTTCTATGTCTTTGAAACAGACGGTTCTAGCGGAACCATGAGGGGGGACCGAGGGAGTCCCGATGGATAATAGACTTTTGGTGTGACCAATACAGTTTAGACATTTTACTGTTGGGTTTTAAGTTAGTCAGTAAGACTTGGATCATTATCTTTTGTTACTTAATAAAATGTTTATTTTATGATGCAACTCTCTCATTTTGACTACCTGTTAGAGTGGAGAGAGAGAGAGAGAGAGAGAGAGAGAGAGAGAGAGAGAGGAGGTATAGTATCGGTGCTAGAGAGAGAGAGAGAGAGAAAGGAAGTCGCGAGCCGCTGGTTTGTTTGTTGTTTGCCTGATGCTCGAGTTACACGTTTACCAAATGAATAATGAGGTTCATTGCATATATATATATATATATATATATATATATATATATATATATATATATATATATATATATATATATATATATATATATATATATATATATATATATATATGTATATATATATATATATATATATATATGTATATATATATATATATATATATATATATATATATATATATATATATATATATATATATATATATATATATATATATATATATATATATAGATATATATTATATATATATATATATAGATATATATATATATATATATATATATATATAATATAGATATATATATATATATATATGTATATATATATATATATATATATATATATATATATATATATATATATATATATATATATTATCAAAATGAAACTAGAATGTTTTTTTGCTATATTATTTGCTTTTTTCATGAACTCGTGCCTTCTGAGATTGGCTGATATGGGAAAAATACATAGCAATAATTATGGTAACCAAAATCTTTTTTTTGTTTACTTTTTTTTTTTTAAACTGAAAAGGGCATATTTCTATATACAATTTTCTCTTTTTATTTATAGAATTCTTTTTTTCTTGGCATAACTGATTTGAGGAAATACAGGGTAATAATTTTGGGTAAAGTTTTACGTTCTGGTAACCATGTTAATTCAATATTCTTTCTAGATATAGCCATTATTTTTCGAAAATGAAAAAGTGAATAGTCATATATATATAATATATAATTTTCATCTGGTAAAACCAGTTTCTGTTTTCTTTCAAGACACCAATTCTTTTTTCAAATATGAAAAAGTGAAATATTATCAAATATAATTTTCGATTCTGGTAACTAGATCATGTTTCTTTTCTAGACGCTAATTCTATTTAAAAAAATAAAAAGGGAATATTTATATATAATTCCAATTTTTCTGGTAACCAGATTTTTTTTTTGCCAGGAACTAATTAATTTTTCAAAATGAAAAAAAGGGACTATTATATACATATAATCTAAAAACGTTGTTTTAAGGAAATATAGGTCCATATTTTGAGTCCGTGTTTCCCTCCTATGAACTAATTCTATTTACAAAATGAAAAGTGAATTTTTTTTTTTTTTATTATACAATTTTCATTTCTATAAAAGAACTTGTATCTCCTCGACATAGCTGCTACGCCAGACTATTGATACAAAACTTTCTTTTCACAGAATATATAAAGTTTTTTTCAAAATTGAAAACGAGAAAGTTTTTATTGAATTATTTTTTTTTCTTTTTATTTAGAACTCAACGTCATCTTGGTCAGTTGATACCTTCAATAGTACTTTTAATCAAAGCAAATTTTCTTTTCATAAAATATGAAGCTTGTCGAATAGTATTTGTTCAGCAAATTCGATTTGGTTTTAATTCCAAACCGTAACTTTGTTACGTCTTATGAGTACCAGGAAAAACTCATCTCTCTCTCTCTCTCTCTCGCTCTCTCTCTCTCTCTCTCTCTCTCTCTCTCTCTCTATTTCAGACCATAATGTCATAGAATTAACAGTTCATTCCAAAGCAAGTGAAAATAGAGATAAGCAAGAAATGAAAAAGTGGGGAAGTATATGGAAAATACAAACTTCTACAGTAAAAATATAAAATGTTCAGAAATAAATGAAGAATTAAACAAAGATTGGATAACATTTTCGTAAGTGATGACATAAGGGTAAATACGGAGATATTATATAAAATTAGAGAAAATAGTGGATAAATATATACCGAAGAAGAAAAGTAAACATCAGTCATGCATACCAAGAGACAGAAGGATCTTGTTCCAGAAAATCATAAAGTGGAAAAAAGGTCTTGCAAAAGAAAAAAATGCATGGAAAGTTATAGAACTAAAAAGTAAGATAGAAAATGCAGAACAAAAGATTATACAATCAAAAGAAAATGAAAAACGGGACTTGGAAGAAAAAACCCTAGTAAATATCAGCAAAACCCCAAACTATTATACTCATACGTGAAGAAGATGAATAAAAGAAGAATTGAAATAGGCACTCTAAGAATTGAAGGGAGATTAACGAATGAAAAAAAAGGAAATTTGCAACATATTGGCAGAACGATATAAGAGAGAATTCACCCCTAGAATAGATAATGAAGATAATGATATAGAAGTAAGGGACGAAAATAGTGAATATTTAGCTGACATAGATATTAATGAAGCTGATATTGTGCAGGCTATTTAATGAAATTAAAAAAAGGAGCTGCAGCAGGGCCTGATGGAGTTCCTGCTATTTTGTTAAAGAAAGTAGTTCATTCTATCGCAAAGCCACTTGCAATATATTAAGACAAAGTGTAGATACAGACAAGATTTATGATGAGCACAAATTAACATATATTATCCCTACTTTCAAAAGTGGATCAAGACTAGAGGCAAGTAATTAGTAATTATAGGCCTGTGAGTCTAACATCACATATTATGAAAGTGTACGAAAGGGTCATGAAGAAAAATATTATGAAACATTTAATAAAAAATAATTTGTTTAACAAAGGACAACATGGTTTCGTACCCGGAGAAAAAGTACACAAACCAACTGTTGGTCCCACCGTGAGAACATATTCAAAAATATGAAAAGCGGAAATGAAACAGATGTGGTTTAACTAGACTTTGCTAAAGCTTTTGACAAAGTAGACCATAATATATTAGCGGAAGAAAATTAGGAAAACACAATATCGTGGAAAATAAAGTAGGAAAGATGGTTAAAAGAATTTTTACACAACAGAAAACAGATAGTTATTGCAAACGACGAGAAATCGGATGAAGCCAAGGTAATATCCGGTGTGCCACAAGGTACGGAAGTGTTAGCTGCAATACTGTTTGTTATTATGATTGAAGAACATAGACAGTAATGTTAAGGATTCGGTAGTGAGTGGTTTCGCAGATGACACAAGAATAAGTAGAGAAATTACTTGTGATGAAGATAGGAACGCTCTACAAAGAGACCTTAACAAAGTATATGATTGGGCAGAGGTAAATAGGATGGTATTTAACTCTGACAAATTTGAATCAATAAATTATGGAGACAGAGAAAGAAAGCTACATGCATATAGGGGACATAATAATGAGGACAATCACAAATAAGGAAGCAGTTTAAGATATTGGTGTGATGTTGAATAGGGAACATGGTTATGCAATGAAAAAACAAATAGCAATTCTGTTGGGCAAAATGTAAAGCAAAAATGGGAATGTTGGTTAGGGCCACTTGCAAAAACAAGAAAAGCTGAAACAACATGATTCTGGCTTTATTAAAAAAACATATGTTCGTAGGTCCACTTGAATATTGCAATATGATATGGTACCCACACTATCAAAAGGATATTGCACAAATAGAGAGTGTACAAAGGTCCTTTACAGCTAGAATAGAAGAAGTTAAAGACCTTGACTACTGGGAAAGACTACAATCCTTAAAATTATATAGTCTAGAAAGGAGAAGAGAACACGCTACATGATAATTCAGGCATGGAAACAGATAGAAGGAATAGCAGAAAAACATCATGGAAACTAAAAATATCAGAAAGAGCAAGCAGAGGTAGATTAATAGTGCCAAAACTATACCAGGAAAAATAAGGAAAGCACACAGGACATTAATCCACTACGCACCAGCATCGATAATGCAGCGTCTATTCAATGTGTTGCCAGCTCATCTGAGGAATATATCAGGAGTGAGCGTAGATGTGTTTAAGAATAAGCTCGACAAATATCGAAACTGCATCCCAGACCATCCAAGATTGGAAGATGCAAAATATTACCGGAAGATGTACTAGCAACTCTCTGGTAGACATTAGAGGTGCCTCACACTGAGGGACCTGGGGCAACCCGAAACGAACTGTGAAAATGTATTAAAAACTCTGAAACCATAACCTGAATTTTTATACTTTCCTTTGATTTGGGATAAATCTGTCTTTACTAACATAGGTTTTGGTTCCTTGGGAACCTGAAACCTTACAGGAAACTACTGACATAAACAATTGCTAAATATCCTACAAGCGACTTGGATCCTTCAAGTTAAATTAGCTATAATTAATTTCCCCTTCTTAGTTAGTCTAGAGGTTATAAGTATTCATAAATATTTCAATAAAAACAAATGTCCACGGGACTGTAGTGTGAGCATAGGCCTAAGTTATTCTCTGTTATGCTCTAGAACTAAGATTAACACTTTTTTTAAATTCAGCTAGCATTAAAGACCGCTGGACTAATGTTTAAAAGACCATATTTTTCAAGTTTTTTTTGTTTACAGCATTGTTAGCTTTTAACTTTCAATAGCATGAAAACTACTGAGGCTAGAGGGCTGCAATTTGGTATGTCTGATGACTGGGGGGAGGATGATCAACATACCAATTTGCAGCCCTCTAGCCACGGCAGTTTTTGAGATATGAGGGCGGACAGAAAAAAGTGCGGACGGACAGACAAAATAACCATCTCGCTAAGTTTGATTTCAATAGAATAGTGTTCTTTCACAGAAAAACTAAAAACGTTAAATTTTAGAAAAAAAAACAGATAATTTTTCAGTTATTTTATTTCTGGGGGAAGTTAAGATGTCAGTGAGTGCTGTCAAGCAAGGTTGCTCACCAATGGGTTATTAAGACCTCACAGTCAAACTATATATATATATATATATATATATAGATATATATATATATATATATCATATATATATATATATATATATATATATATATATATATATATATATATTATATATATATATAAAATATATATATATATATATATATATATATATATATAATAGGCGGACATTAAAATCACAGAGTTCACGAAACCTCCGCCATTTCCGTAGCTGTTGCAATAATGAGTACCATTTGCGAAAGAACACCGTCGGTAATCCGATTCCTGAACAGCAGGAGAATCCGATTATCAAATTCATAATCAGATTCACCAAGTTCGGATAAATCCTTCGCTCCCATAAAGAGACCGGCTGGTTTTGAACGGATTTCGAGCTGGTTATCATTTAAAACAGAGGCTTATTAAAATAAGAGAGAGAGAGAGAGAGAGAGAGAGAGTGTGTGTGGTGGAGAGGGGGTCATGAATAAATTGCTTGATGTGTACGAGAAGAGTCTAGCACTAATATCTTTTCCTGTGCAATGAAATGAAACAGTTGATTTTTTGTGAGAGAGAGAGAGAGAAGAGAGAGATAGAGTGACGGAGGGAGTCGCGCGAGAGCGTGATGGAGAGGAGGAGAGAGGAGAGGGTCATGCAGAAACTACTCATCAATGTATAGGAGATAAGTCTAACACGCATTTTTTCCATAACATTAAAACCTAAAAATTTTATTCACGTTATCTTAAATGTGTCAAAAATCTAAGTGAAAACTTATTATCAAGTTTGTCTTCCTTCCGTTTTAATTCAATATTTTTTTCTTTCTTTCCTGATAATTGGTTTCTTCTTTCCTGTATTTCCCATTGTACCTTCTGTTACCTCTTTTAACTGAATACCATAATATTCTTAGGAAGCCTAAATTTCAAGTTAAAGGCCCCTGTGAGCGTGTTCTATAATAATAATGATAATAATTAAATATTTAATAATTAAAGTGTAGGGTTTTACTTGTAGCTAATTTGAAAACTGACAGTGACCAGTATTTAGAAAAAAAGTCAAATTAAAACAAAAATCCCTCAAAGTGTAATAATAATAATAATAATAATAATAATAATAATATAATAATAATAATAATAATAATAATAATAATACAAATTGTGAGGTCCTACTCTCATCTGATTTGAAACAGACATTGTCCAGTGTTTGGAAAAAGGCCAAAATTAAAAATTAAAAAATCCCTAAAAAATTTATTTCAAACTGACTTAAAATACGAAATTAATTTTCTTTCCTTCACGTTACTTAAAATGTCAATAAATTCTGAGTCAAAATGTGATTAAAAAACAAATAAGAAAAAAAGAAATATAAATGCTGAAGAGGTCTCCACAGAACTGCGTCGAATAATTCAGGTCGTTGTTTTGTTGGATTGTAAATGCGGAAACGGATTCGGACTTGAATAATCATGTACAGGCTGCTTCTCTTGATGTACAAGTCAAATGGAAATGATTCGGACATGAAGACGAGAGAGAGAGAAGAGAGAGAGAGAGAGACAGAAACATACAGAAAGAGAGAGAGAAAGAGAGAAAGAGACACAGAAAAGAGAGAGAGAGAGAGAGAGAGAGAGAGGAGAGAGAGAGAGAGATCCGAGGGGAAATGGTAAATGGAAACAAATGTTCTCGGGGAAGAAAGACAGATTAAAATGCAAATGATTGCACCTCACTGATATGATTATGCTAAGGCGTTGCTGGAAGGAGTTTGTTATGGGGGGAGGGGGGGTGGGGGGAGTTGGTTAACTGGAAGTCATGCGTGCAAAATGATTGCGGGAGATTGTTCCTGAATGAGCGTGGCCAGTTTTCTCTCTCTCTCTCTCTTTCTCTCTCTCTCAATCTCTATATATATATATATATATATATTAAATTGAAAATTCTCTCTCTCTCCTCTTCTCTTTCCTCTCTCTCTTCTAATGTAGATTATATATATAATATTATATAATATATATATATTATCTATTATAATATATATATATTATATATATATACATAATAAATATATATGAAATTAAAATTCTCTCTCTCTCTCTCTCGCTCTCTCTGCAAGGTAATCTTATGTATATGTATATATATATATATATAATATATATATTAGATATATATATTATATATATATATATTAATATATCATATAATATATATGAAATTGGAAAATTCTCTCTCTCTCTCTCTCTTCTGTCTCTCTCTCTCATTCTCCCTCTCTCTTTCCCCTTCTTTTTTTTAATTTCTTTTTTCTTTTTTTCTCCTTCTTTTTTTTTTTTCTTTTGCCAAGGTTTAATGCCCGTATTATTCACCTCTGAAATCGCTAATCAAAGTAGCTTTATATTAGTAAAGTAACGCTATGCTACTCTCTCTCTCTCTCTCTCTCTCTCTCTCTCTCTCTCTCTCTCAGTCTATATAATATATAGATATATAATATAAATATATATATATATATATATATATATATATATATATATATATATATATATATATATATATATATATATATGTGTGTGTATATATATATATATATATATATATATATGTGTATATATAAACAAATATATATATATATATATATATATATATATATATATATATATATATATACTATATATATCTAATAAAAGGAGCCCATAAAAAACACCAAAATAGAGAAAAAGTACTATATTTCAGAGACTGCTGTCTCCTCTTCAGGTAGATGAATGAGAAAAGTTTACAGAAAAGGTGGTATTATACCAAGAGGTCCATCCAAAAACAAGCCATTTTAAGTCACCCCCGCTGATAATCTTCCTCTAATCTTCTTAAGGGTTGGTTGAATGAAGACGTTGTCGATCGTGTCCGAAATCCATCCTCCTTTTGAGATGTTCATTACCTGCTTCTCTTTTATTAAGGCCGATTCCATCATTTGACTCTTGTACCGGCAGTTGCTGCTATAAATTACACGTGACAAATTCCAGTTTATTCTATGGTTATGTTCATTTATATGGTTGAAAATAGC
>NC_087208.1:43615925-43620925 GCF_015104395.2 Macrobrachium nipponense | reverse complement strand
TTGTTTTTTTTTTTTTTTGTTTTTTTTCTCTTCTTTCGAGTGTTTGGGTTTTAGTGAGAACCGTGGACGAGACTACTGCTGCCTGGGATGAGGAGTTCGGACCCTACCTTGATCTCAGACGTGGATCCTAATTTAGCAGCCGTTGATGGACGCCTTTCCTTTTGATAAGGAATTGTGCCTTTGGAGGATTGTTTCGCTGGTGTCTTTGAGCCACTCGCGGTAAATTGCACACTTCTTTGTATCACGGCCTACGTATGTAGGGGTATTGTCACCTGCGATAGCCGCCTCGCTTGTTACCTCCTGCAAGTGTATGTGTCACTTGCGACTTCACTTTGCCTTACCCCGCCTGAGGATCCCGCGGGAAGACGGTGCCGTCGTTCCGTCCCGGCACTGTTGGAGGTACTATTGCCTTGATCAAAGAGCATCATCACAACGACTACGCTGCTCGTCTGTGGACCAAGAGTCCGTTAGGAGGAACGTAGGGAGTCATTACCCAGGTAAAGTTACGATCTTTTGATTATCGTTATGGATACGCCCAGCCCGTTTACCTGGTGTTAATGATTCTCCCTCTGATGCTGATGAACGTTCAACCCCTCTCTGTCGTCTAATCCATATATGGATAAGTACTGTTACAAGTTATCTCACGGATAGTTAATGCAGTGTGGAGATATATATAATATATATATATATATATATATATATATATATATATATATATATATATATATATATATATATATATATATATATGTATCTATAAATTATGACCCTCAACATAATTCTTTTATGAGAATGTATTTAAGTATTCATGCATGTGGTTTAATGTGATAGGCGCATTTGTATGCAGCATCGTGTTATGTTTTATTATTTTGTTATTGGGTTTAGTCTTTAACATTTGTGTGTAGGCAGGTAATTTTAAGGTTTTCTGCCTTTTCATTTCTCCTGTCTTCCTTCTGCCTATCTGTTTAGTAATAGGATAATGGTTTGTTGATTTTTTATGGGCCCGGCTTAATATATGAGCCATACTTTTGATCCGTTTAGTTTTTCTATGTTAGGGTTTAGATTATTAGCTATAGGTCAACCTTGGGTGTTTAGAGGACTCTGTATATTAGTCCTCCAGGTTATTTTGTAGTCTGTTGGAGTTCGTTCTTAGTAGCTTTAGGTTACTCCTGATACCAGGTTGAATTTATTTAAGTGAAGTGTAATAAATGTTGTTAGATTTTTCCAGTGTTTTTGTTCTGTCTTCCCTCAATTCACCGAGTTACATAAATAATATACTGCCTACGACTCCTTTAAAAAATTAAAATTTAAAGAACCTGAACTACGGCCTACACAGGTCGTAACACATATATATGGTAAAGAAATATATATTCATACTTTTACATAATATTTATATATATATATATATATATATATATATAATTTGCACCCAGAGGAAATTATAAATTACATGCCTGCCACCCACCCAGGATTCGAAACCTATGCAGTTTAGGGTCGACGCACGCATTAACAGAGCATTTATCCGCTCAGCCATCACGGTCAATGAACAACTACCTTCAGTAAACTATTGTTACAAAGATATATCAAAATCAGATGTGAAAATCCATAAAGTTATACGACTAAAGTTTAATGTGCTCTTAATTCAAACTCAAATCATATCTACACCGCAAGGATGAGTTGATAAAAGCCCTACTTTAGTATTAAAATTATGAAAATAAACAGTCTAGGATATAACGCTCTCAAACAACTACATAAAGTCATATTTACATATCTTGGATTATGCTACGTACGATTTGCTTTGCACGACAAATGAGAGAGAATTACGTAGGTGCGTTGGACATAAAATATGAGCCTGGGCCAAATCTTTGCTTTTAAATTATGTACAAAGTGTAAATCCAACAATGTTGATGCGAAACCACAATAGAAAATCTCACAACAAAGGAAACAACCCAACTCCCAGAAGATTTTGATGAGAATATGTTTCGGTTCGGTGCCAACAAAACTTTATGCATTTTGGCGTGCGTAATAATATGCT
The DNA here is from genome assembly GCF_015104395.2 of Macrobrachium nipponense. Lineage (NCBI taxonomy): Eukaryota > Metazoa > Arthropoda > Malacostraca > Decapoda > Palaemonidae > Macrobrachium > Macrobrachium nipponense. Next base: position 43,618,890 of record NC_087208.1, on the reverse strand, counting down.
ATCATATCTTAGCATCTTTATATCTTCTACAACATTATTATTATTATTATTGTTCAGGAGATAAACCCGCATTCATATGATCAGCATCTTTATATCTATAACATTATATTATATTATTAGATTATTATTATTATTATTATTATTATTATTATTATTATTATATTATTATTATTATTATTATTATTATTATTATTATTATTATGATTATTATTATTATTATTATTATTATTAATTATTATTATTATTATTATTATTATTTTATTATTATTATTATTAATTATTATTATATTAATTATTATTATTATTATTATTTTATTATTATTTTATTAGTATTATTTATTCATATGACACAACCCAATAGGATCCATCAACTGGAAATTCAGGCTTCCAAAGAATATGGCGTTTATTTGAGAGTAGTTACACAACATAATGGAAAATACACAGAAATAAACAAAGTAAAGATCAGTAGCTAGAGAAAAGATAAATTAAGATATAAAATGAATGAAGTATTTTTAATATACCAAATACATTGGTTTAGGGTAGTCATGCATTGAATCTTCGCTTGGATAGAAGACCTCTGGAAATGAGAAAGGAAGGATAACCTTTAAAGGCCTAAATCAAATCTTTTGGGGGATTCCAAAAATTAAAGACTTGAAAAGCCCTTATGATGAGAACGCAAGATATATAGAGGATTATCAGGTCAATGGCTCACCTTAATACTTCTCAATTAGAATATAATAGTTAGGTCCGGTCCTAGTTGATGTGGAGCTTTGTAACCATTCAAAAATGAAATACTCAATGAAGATTACATCACTACCCATTATAGATTCTCTGCGGATTATCAGATCAATGCCTAAGTTTCTGTACTTTCTCAATTGAAATATATATAAGGGTCCCCTAGCTGGTGTAGACCTACGTAACCATTTAGTATTTAAACAGCTTCGACAAATACACAACATAAAGAACACCCAACCACACCCCCACCAGATATAGACTTTTTAACCACTTAATATTTCAACAGCTTCGTCAAATATACGACTAGTAACAACCCCTAGCTGATGTAGACCTCAGTAACCATTCAGTATTTTAACAGATTCGCCAATATACAACTAAGAATTCGCCAAATATACAATTAGTAACTCCCTTAGCTGATGCAGACTTTTATAACCATTCAATATTTTAACAGCTTCGCCAAATATACAACTAGGAACACCCCTACCTGATGTAGACCTTTATAAACATTTAACATTTTAACAGCTTCGCCAAATATACAATTAGGAACCACCCCTAGCTGATGTACATCTTTGTAGCTATTTGATATTTTAAAACAGCTTCGACAAATATGCAATTAGTAACATCCCTAGCTGATGTACACCTTTTAGCTTTTTGATATTTTAACAGCCCCGCCCCGCCATGTTAAACCTATTCACAGCCGGATGTGTGTGCCTGTAGTGACCTTGGAAAAGAGAGAAAAGGATTTTTCACGCCTTCACTGGCGGATACCCCCACCACACAATACTCGAGCTCTCTGGGTTTTGTTTTTAGGTTATAAATATGAGAGACCCTTGATATGGAGTTCCGGGTTCCCTAAGAATCAGAGGTTGCTTTCAATGGCTCTGAGAAGAGGAGAGGGTTAATTTCATCGATTTAAAAAAAAACAAAAACAAAAACACACCTTTAAAGGACGAGGTACGAGATGATTTTAAGTCAATGGGATGGAGTATGTTAGGAAAGATGGATTATGTTGGTTGTTGAAGTGGAATAATGAGGTGTTTTTTTTATGAGATGTGCGACTGAGATTTTTGCCCCTCTCTCTCTCTCTCTCTCTCTCTCTCTCTCTCTCTCTCTTGGCAGCCTGTCTGTCTCTCTCATGACTAATGTTCAAAAAAAGAAATTTGAAATCTCTCTTTTCTCTCTCCTCTCTCTCTTCTCTCTCTCTCTCGCTCTCATCCTCTCCTCTCTCTATCTCTCTTCCTTCTTCCTTTCTTTTTTTTCTTTTGTTTCCCACTTTCTATCTTTTCTTTATCTCTAACTCTCTCCTTACTCCTCTTCCTTCCTCCTCCTCATCTCCTTCCTCCTTCCTTTCCTCCTCCTCCTCTCTTCTGCCCCTTCCTGTCCCCTCATTCCTCTCTTCCTCTCTTCTCTCTCTCCTCTCCTCTGCTCTCTCTCTCTCTTCTTCTCTCTCTTCAAGTAAAAGCCCGTATTATCCACCCTTTGAAATCGCTAATCAAAGTGCCCTTGTATTACAAAAGTGTCTTTAACGCCATGAAAAGCCTTTATAAGCCTTAAGAATAACCATTATGTGGATTAATTAGATTTCCCGGTAACAGCTTATGGAGATTCTATAACATTTTGCTAAACAGAACCTTTATATAACGGTTAATGAGTTATCCTGCTCAGACAATTAGCTTTAATTAGCTTTAATTTACAGCTTTTTTTTTTTTTTTTTACAAAATTTACGAATTTGCAGAAGTGAAAGTTATTTTTATATTTCGATATTTCGTTAAGTTATCACATACAGAATATCTTTTAACAAGGCGTGATCAGACCTTCAGCTTCATCGAGAAGCGTGTAATTTTTTTTCCCCGCATGCAAAAGTTGTAAACATTGTATTCGTAACTTAACGTAAATTAAAACGTGCTAAAATCTACGGTCAATTAGAGCATTGTTTCAACACCGAAAATTAAAATAGATATGCTATATTTTATCAGAAATTATCTTTCTGTACACTTTAACATGCGCATTATTTATTTTTGACATTTTCATTCCAATAAATAAATCATAAATATCCTATCCTAAAATTTCCCATATCTTTAACTCAACGCGAAACACCTTCTTCAGACCTTTTTAGGTTTTTCCATAGACCCTTCCTACCCCCCAGACAAGACAAACATAGCAAGAATAAAACAACAGTTATATAGGAAGGGAGGTCAAGCAAAAAGTCTTAAAAAGTGGGTGCAGCTAT
>NC_087208.1:43573425-43610925 GCF_015104395.2 Macrobrachium nipponense | reverse complement strand
GAAATGAAAATTTTTGTTTACATTTTTATAATCCTTCTCTCCTACAAATCGTTGGTTTAAAAGAATTATTTTTTTTATGGTATTTTTACGTTGCATAGAACAGTGGTTATTCAGCAACGGGACCAACGGCTTCATATGACTTCCGAACCACGTCGAGAGAACTTCTATCAATAGAATGACATCCCACACCTCAACGGAATGCACGAGAATCTAACTAGCGGCCACCGAGGAGGTGGCATGCCAACACTGTACCGACTACACCTCCGAGGCGCTTTTTTAAGGATTTGTTTTTAAACTGGCGTCTTGTGTCAATAGTAGTTTTTCATATGGTCGAAAGTCATACTTTACAACGTTCCAGTTTAAACTAAAGTCAAACTTCTGCTCAAATTAGTAAACACTTTAATAGCCAGTTCTACTAGAATTTCAAAGAACTAACTGCTATTTTGATAGGTCATCCTCAAGAACAAATATACTTCAACAAATATACTTCGCCATTGTATAAAACATACTTCAAGAATGCAGGTTTTCATATGGGCTTCATATATATTTAACTTTGAAAAAAATCTGGACATATGATTTTCAATTAGCAGTTGAATAACAAGGGTAATACATAGTACCTCTTTGAAAGTTTACAATGCATATTTATATTTAAATTTGGTATAAATTCAAATAAATTCTTACAATAGTATGTTTAACACTGATTTAAGTTAAAAATAAATTTTACATTTTATAATTCATAATAAATTGCCTATTTAACATTAACATATCAAATTAACTTATCAGAAATTGAGGGATATTAATCAAATACTAGAAAAATCAGTTATATAACTTTCATTTAATAAAAAAAATAGCAAATATTTTATCAGGATATTTCATTAGGATACTAAGTAATGGTACTACATGGAGCGAACTTGATTTTTTAAAGTTTAAAAATAGGTTTTTTAAAGTTTAAATTATTTTTAGTCTTTATACCAGACTTTGTTTAGGTATCAACTAAACATTAAAATATAAGTTATATATTTAATCTGAATTTTGAGGCCAGCAAAAGGTTTCAGTTGGTAATTACTATTGATGAAAGTTTTTCAAATTTGCTTATTCAGAATTTTTAAAAAAAATTTTGACTGAATTGTCAGCCACTATAAATGCAGGCTTTCATGTGGCATAAAATTATTTTGTGTGGTATTTTTAAGTTAACCATAGAACCAGTGGTAGTGATTATTCAGAAACGGGACCAACGGCTTTACGACTTCCGAAGAAAAAAAAAAAAAAAAAAACCACGTCGAGGGTGAACTTCTATCGCCTCAATGAAATTTCCGAGAATCGAACTCGCGGCCACCAAGGTGGCAGGGCAACACCAAGCCGACAACGTCACTAAGGCGCTCATAAAATGAGCATTTTAGCAATGCCAGTCTTCGTTCTCACCTTACTTCTTTAACAATTGCAGAGCCAAAACAATGAGAAAGTGTTTTCTCAAAACAGAAGTATATTCTGCTTGCATTGTATTAAACGGTCCCAGTAATCATATCCTGTAAAAGAAAGAAACCCGGGCAGAAAATGTTTTTGGTAAAAACATAAAAAAAAAAAATCACATACTCAAATTTGTAAAATTAGGGTTAACTTAAAACTGTACCTTCACAACATTTGAAAATTTTCATGTACAGGTCAACCAGTTCTGGAGATCCTGCCCAGAGCTGCCAAAAATATAACTGCCAAGCAAGCTCCATTAAGAAAAGTGCTCAAAAGTGACGCAACTAAAGGAACCACCATGATAAACGTCTAGGTCAAGTCACTGAACATAATCTGGGTATTAGTTGAACATAATCTGGGTAATTAGTTTTCTCGATACTTTAATAGTGCCCAAAACTTTTGGCACGTGATGTACCCTAAGGAATGGTCATTAAACGGCCTATATGGTGCTAGGTCAAGAGTGAAGTACAAAGGAAATTCACAAAAGGTAAAACCTAAAAAATGGTCATATTGTAACCTATGGAATGGTCATTAAAAAGCCTATAAGGTGCTTCGTCACGAGTCAATTGCAAAGGAGATTCACAAAAAAGTAAACTACTAAAGAATACAATAATGCTTACTAGAGGCAAAGCATTTTCTGACACTTTGAAACTCAGGATCTTTGTCAACAATAGTGAAATAAAAACCTACCAGCTTTGAATCGTTTGGCAGGGGTTTGTTCATTACCTAAACACCACAGCTAAGCATAGCTTTTGATTATTTGACTATAGTAGAAACAAAAGGCTTGTTCGTTGTACTAATAGTTAAAACATAAGCCTGTCCATTGTCTATTATATTATGATCATGAATCAATCTTAGTAGACTAATATTTAAACTATTGACGTATTAGATTTTTTACTGATTTACGTTACATAGTTTAATCATAACAAAATTTATAAAACTAGATTAAACTACGAAATATGTTAAATATTAAAAGTAAAACAATGTAATACCTCTAAATGAAGTTTAGTTGGAAAAGACACTTAAAAGTTTGGGGTCTTAAAGTTAAGATTCATAAGTAAAATCTTTCTGACGAATTTATTAAAATTGAAACCTCTAGCAAAGTTTAATATAATTCAGCAATATTACCTGTAATATGAAATATTACTGAGCTTACATTAACTGAAATAAGAAAATTTGAAAACTTCTAGCAAAGTTAAATATAATTAAGCAATATTACCTGTAATATGAAACATTTAAGAGCTTACATTAACTTAATCAGAAAAAGTAAAAAATATTTTAAGCAATATTACCTGTAACATGAAATATTAAAAAACTTACGTTAACTTAATCATGGACACTCTTATTAACAAGCTTTTAAAAAACTTGTTAGTTCGAAAAATTAAGTATTCTTACCTGGAAACAAGGGTTATTTTAAATTTGAATTCTAAAAAACAAATAAAAAGTTACGTTAATTTTTTAAAAATGAAAGTACAGATTTATACAACCACCTGAAAGGCAACATTGGTTAAACACACAACACCTGTACCATAGGTCCGAAGGCCTCCTATAGTACAGGACATGGAAGGGGCATCCACTCCTACAGGGGGTGGAGGTAAAAGTGAAAATGAGCGAAACTCACCTTTCTTTAAAATAATCCTGGGCTGGGGAGATATCCAAGTTCCCGAAATGGAAGGTATCCAGTCTCAAGAAATTTTGCTTTTTCGTATTTCTAGCAAATGTGACATCTTGAAGAGTTATTTTGGTTTCATTAACCCATAAACGCCGAAGCGGTAAAAATAAAAAACTCCCCCGAATGCCGGAGCCGGTTTGAGTGAGCGCGGAAGCGGAAAAAAATATTTTTTTCAAAAAAATCACAGTGCACTTAGTTTTGAAGATTAAGAGTTCATTTTTGGCTCATTTTTTGTCATTGCCTGAAGTTTAGTATGCAATCATCAGAAATGAAAAATAATATCATTATCATTTGTAAATAATGCGATATATGGTAACGAAAAAAAAAATTCATACATAATTGTATTAAAATCAGGCTGTGCAAAAAACGGTAAAAAGCTAACGAATTTTCTTTTTTTTCGTTGTATTGTCTACTAAATTGCAATCATTTTGATATATAATACATTGTAAAACAATAAAAGCAACACCGGAAAAATATTATCACAAAATGATGTACGAATTCGTAACGCTGCGGACGTAAAAAAAAAACTTTTCTTCAAAAATTCACCGTAAATCTAAATATTGTTCTAGAGACTTCCAATTTGTTTTCAAAATGAAAACAAATGATTGAATATTACGATAATATAACAGTTTTAGCTTACAATTGCAGTTTTCGACCATTTCCGACGAGTTAAAATGACCAAATGTCAAAATTTTTTTATAATTTTTTTTGAAAATTGGTTTTTATATGCAATTATTTCGGAAATTAGAAAAGCTACAACCTTCAAATATTTTTCCTTTTATTCTACATAAAATTGTGCACATTTTCAAATATAAAACTCTATGAAATGCCTAATATGAAACGGAGCAAATTTTCCGAAAATGCGATGTACGCAATTCGGAGATTTATGGCGGAGAATCCATGCGCGGAGGGAAGGAAAAGTTTTTTTTCATAAATTCACCATAAATCGAAATATTGTGCTAGAGACTTCCAATTTGTTGCAAAATGAAGGTAAATGATTGAATATTACTAAAATATAAGAGTTTTAGCTTACAATTGCGTTTTTTGACCATTTCGGTAGAGTCAAAGTTGACTGAACGTAGTTTTTTTTCTATTTATCGTGATTTATATGCAAATATTTCGAAAATGAGAAAAGCTACATCCTTCAATTATTTTTCGTTGTATTCTAAATGAAATTGCGCACATTTTCATATAGAAAACTTTATGTAACACCTAATTTAAAATGCTGCAAACATTACCACAATCGCACGTATGATTTTTTCGGAAGAGTTTCCGCGCGGACGTAAGGAAAATGTTATTTTTTCATAAATTCACCATAAATCGAAAATATTGTGCTAGAGACTTCCAATTTGTACAAAATGAAGGTAAATGATTGAATATTACTAAAATATAACAGTTTTAGCTTACAATTACGTTTTTCGACCATTTCGGTAGAGTCAAAATTGACCGAAGGTTGAAAATTGTCACTTATCATTTTTATATGAAAATATTTCAAAACTGATAAAAGCTACAACCATGGATTGTTTTTAGTTGTATTGTGCATGAAATTGCGCACATTTCCATATATAAAACTTTATGTAACGGCTAATTTTAAAATGGTGCAAACATTACCACAATCGCATGTATGATTTTTTTCGGAAGAGTTACCACGCGGACGTCAGGAAAAAGTTTTTTCATAAATTCACCATAAATCAAAATATTGTGCTAGAGACTTCCAATTTGTGCAAAATTAAGGTAAATAGTTGAATATTACTACAATCTAAGCGTTTTAGCTTACAATTGCGTTTTTCGACCATTTCGGTAGAGTCAAAGTTGACCGAAGGTTGAACATTTTGGCACTTATCGTTATTTATATGGAAATATTTCAAAACTGATAAAAGCTACAATCATGAAAATTTTTTTTTGTTGTATTCTAAATAAGATTTCACACATTTTCATATATAATACTTCATTTAACGGATAATTTAAAACGGTGCAAAAATTATGTCAAAGTGACAAAATAATTTTTGAGATGTGTTCACTGATACTTTTTAGTTGCGGATAAGAAAGAAATTCGCATGGTACGTCCATTCGGCAATCTGGGGAGATTTTGACTCGACGTTTAATACGTCCATTCGGCGTTTAAGGGATTAAAGTAGATTTGAATTCCCAAGCTTCTGAAAGAAGGGTTGAATGCATTAGAGATATTAAATTCTTTTGAGATTAAACTTATTTTTGCTCAAGAAATTTCGACTTCGGTTTTACATCTGTGAGAAGTTAACACTGCCTTAAAGTAGTTTTGAATTCACAAGTATCTTAAAAGAATTTTAAAGAAAATATTAAAATATACGAACAGTAATTAGGCCTAAAAGTAAAATTCTCAAGGTTCCGAAAGAATTTTAAAAAGATTAAAATATACGAACAGTAATTAAGCCTCAAAGTAGGTTTGAATTCACAAGTAACTGAAAGAATTTTAACAAAAATAAAAAATAAAAAATACGACCAATAACTAGGCCACATAGTAAGTATGAATTCACAAGTATCTGAAAGAGCTAAGAAAATTAAAATATAAAAACTGCAATCAGTAATTAGGCCTTAAAAGTAGGTTTGAATTTACAAGCATCTGAAAGAATTTTAACCAAAATATACAAAGAACGAACAGTAATTAACCACAACGTAAGTTTGAATTCATAAAAATCTAAAAGAATTTTATAACTACTAAAAAAACTACGAACAGTAAATGGGTCTCAAAAGTAAGTTTGAATTCTTAAGTATGAATTAATCTTTAAAAACTTATATAAAAACTACGAACATTAATTAGGTCTCAAGGTTGGTTTGAATTCAAACAAAATTAAACAATAAAAATAAAAAACTACGAACATTAATTAGGTCTCAAGGTTAGTTTGAATTCAAACAAATAAAACAAATTAAACAATATAAAAACTACGAACAGTAATTAGTCTTCAAAGTAGATTTAAATTCAAAAACATCTGAAAGAATTTTAAACAATTAAAATATAAAGATATGAACAGTACACCAAAATTATTTGGGTAAACTTTATTAAAGCAAGTCTTTACCACGAAAGACCGGTAAGATTTTAAAACTCATCCCAATCACAAATTAAACCTGAATACGAACCTTCCCTAGCCCTTAAACGCCGAAGCTGTAAAAAAAAAATGTCTCCCGTGTGCCGGAGACGTTTCAGAGTGAGCGCGGAAGCGGAAAAAATATTTTTTTCAAAAAATCACAGCGCACTTAGTTTTGAAGATTAAGAGTTCATTTTTGACTCCTTTTTTTGTCATATCCTGAAGTTTAGTATGCAACCATCAGAAATGAAAAAAATTATCATTATCATATATAAATAATGCGATATATGATAGCGCAAAAAACGAAATTTCATATATAATTGTATTCAAATCACGCTGTGCGCAAAACGGTTAAAAGTAACAAGTTACTTTTTTTTCGTTGTAATGTACACTAACTTGCAATCATTTTGGTATATAACACATTGTAAAACGATAAAAGCAACACAAAGAAAATATTATCACAAAATAATGCATGAATTCGTAACGAGAGGACGTAAACAAATATTTTTTTAAAAATTCACCATAAATCTAAATATTGTCCTAGAGACTTCCAATTTTCTTTCAAAATGAATACAAATGATTGAATATTACTATACTGTAAGAGTATTAGCTTACAAATGCAGTTTTCGACCATATCTGACGAGTTAAAGTTGACCGAATGTTGAAGTTTTTTTATATATTTTTTTATTTTTTTTATTTGCAATTATTTCAGAAATAAGGAAAGCTACAACTTTCAAATATTTTTGTTTTATTCTACATGAAATTGCGCACATTTTCATATAAAACTCTATGAAATACCTAATATGAAACGGAGCAAATATTCCGAGAATGGGACTTACGCATTTCGGAGATTTGTGGCGGAGAATCCGCGCGCGGAGGGAAGGAAGTTTTTTTTTGTTTTTTTTTTTAAATTCACCATAAATTTAAATATTGTGCTAGAGACTTCAAATTTGTTTCAAAATGAAGATAAATACTGAATATTACTAGGACTGTAAGAGTTTATCTACAATTGCGTTTTTCGGACCATTTCGGTAGAGTCAAATTTGACCGAACGTGGTTTTTTTTTCTATTTATCGTGATTTATATGCAAATATTTCGAAAATGAGAAAAGCTACAACCTTCACCTATTTTTTGTTGTATTATACATGAAATTGCGCACATTTCATATATAAAATTTTATGTAACAGCTAATTTAAAATGGTGCAAACATTACCACAATCGCACGTATGATTTTTTTTTTCGGAAGAGTTACCCGCGCGGACGTAAAGAAAATGTTATTTTTTTCATAAATTCACCATAAATCGAAATATTGTGCTAGAGACTTCCAATTTGTTGCAAAATGAAGGTAAATGCTTGAATATTACTAGAATATAAGCGTTTTAGCTTACAATTGCGTTTTTCGACCATTTCGGTAGAGTCAAAATTGACCAAAGGTTGAAAATTTGTCGCTTTTCATTTTTTATATGAAAATATTTCAAAATTGATAAAAGCTACACCCATGGGTTTTGTATTTAGTTGTATTGTGCATGAAATTGCGCACATTTTCATATACTTTATGTAACGGCTAATTTAAAATGGTGCAAACATTACCACAATCGCATGTATGATTTTTTCGGAAGAGTTACCGCACGGACGTAAGGAAAAAGTTTTTTCATAAATTCACCATAAATCGAAATATTGTGCTAGAGACTTCCAATTAGTTGCAAAATTAAGTTAAATGATTTAATATTACTAAAATATAAGAGTTTTAGCTTACAATTGCGTTTTTCGACCATTTCGGTAGAGTCAAAGTTGACCAAAGGTTGAAATTTTGGCACTTATCGTTATTTATATGAAAATATCTCAAAACTGATAAAAGCTACAATCATGAGTATTTTTTTGTTGTATTCTACATAAAAATGCGCACATTTTCATATATAATACTCCATGTAACGGCTAATTTGTTTTTTTTAAAATGGTAAAAAAATTATGTCAATGTGACGAAATAATTCAGAGATGTATCACAGATACTTTTAGTGCGGCAAGAAAGAAATTCGCGCTTGCGCGCCTGCGTAACGATTGTAAACAAACAACACCATTGATCCGTGAACTCCCAGCATCCCCCAAGGTGCGTGATTCAAGAGTTTTCGGCTGGTAGGCCTAAAAGTATTTTTCCGCGAATTTTTAAAAAAACTTTTGTATGTCGACGTAAAATACGTCCAGTTGGCACCTGAGAGACAAAAATGTCGACATAAAATACGTCCAGTCGGCGTTTAAGGGCTAGTAACTTTTGGTGACCCGAATGAGCTACTAAAAGATAAAAAATATTACTAAAAGAATAAGTGACTAATGGCCCAAACTATATGATTTAGGAGCGAGATAAGACCTCAAACTCAATCCTAGGACACTTCTAATTTTTCCAGAATGTTAAGGGATTAGATGTTATATCAAACCAAGTATCAATTTTTCATGAATAGCAGGTAGGGTCATTAAACCATCCTATATAAAGTCATTGTACCAAACTCTCATTGAAAATTAATAATTAACATTAAAAAAAATAAGTATTACAACATTACTCTTCGTAACCTATAACTGGAACTAGAGATAACATTTACATTAACTGATGTCACTACATTCTACAAAGTTGAAAAATATAAAATCAGTAAGGATATTTAAGGTCTGCAGATATCATGAATCCACGAACTACCCAATTATTTCCAACGGTACACAGTCACTTCCTTCACATAGCGATTCTCGACCGGAAACTAAAAAGCTCCTACGTCAAATGACGAAAATTACACGCCCACGCCCAAACCTCGTATCTCCAGAGGAGAAAATTGCTGGGCCAATAATCATCTTGATGTGACAAGAGGTTATTTGCCGTGACGTCACCACCAAGGATCGTGGAGTCATCGTTTTCTAAATAGTTACCTTTCAAGGACAACAAAACTCCCGTTTTCTGTTGAAGGGATACTGTAAAATTCAACATAAGATTCTGCTTTTCTTCATCATTTCTCGGTCCTTTGATAAAAATTAGTTTCTGCCGTATGAAAAAAAAAATCTTTAAAATGAAGACATCCTACTTTTAGGATCTAAAAAAAGATGCATGTCAATTAGAAAAATGAAAAAATCAACATATTTATGCATATGTATGTATATATATATATATATATATATATTATATCTATCTATATATATATATATATATATCTATATATACATATGCATAAAATAGTTGGATTTTTCATTTTTCTAATGACATGCATCGTTTTTTTAGATCCTAAAACGATAGGATGTGCTTCAATACTAAAGATTTTTTTTTTTGTTTTTTGTCATATATATATATATATATATATCATATACATATATTATATATAATATATATAATATATATTAAATAGATATATTACATACATATGCATAAAATATGTTATGATTTCATTTTTCTAATTGACATGCATCATTTTTTAGATCCTAAAAGTAGGAGTTCTTCAATATTAAAGATTTTTTTTTTTTTTCATAGGGCAGAAACTAATTTTTATCAAAGGACGAGAATGATGAAGAAAAGCAGAATCTTATATTGAATTTTACAGTATCCCCTTCAACAGAAAACGGGAGTTTTGTTGTCCTTGAAAGGTAACTATTTAGAAAACGATGACTCCACGATCCTGGGTGGTGACGTCACGGCAAATAACCTCTTGTCACATCAAGTTGATTATTGGCCCAGCAATTTTCTCCTCTGGAGATACGAGGTTGGGCGTGGGCGTGTAATTTTCGTCATTTGACGTAGGAGCTTTTTAGTTTCCGGTCGAGAATCGCTATGTGGAAGGAAGTTATATATATATATATATATATATATATATATATATATATATATATATATATATATATATATATATATATATATATATATATATATATATATATATATATATATGTGTGTGTGTGTGTGGTGGTGGTGGTTTGTTGTGTGTTGTGTTTGTGTATACATATATAGATATATATATATATAATATATCTAATATCTCTATCTAATCTATATAATATATATATTATAATCTCTATATATTATATTATATATATATATTATATCGTATCTATATTATATATAATTTTCTGATTGACATCAACATTTTTTAACCTATGTCAGTGGCCTATCAAGAGCCAAGGGAAAATGACTAACTCAGGGCCCAAAATCTTGACTAACTGACCTGGTTTTTTTTATAATAATAACGATTTTTTTTTAACTTTTTATGGAACAATGAATGCCATAGAGGCAATATTTATCTAGTTATTTGAGCCAAGATGATCTGTAAATGTTGATTTTAAAATCCTTCCAATTTGCAGCTCAGAGATTGTACAGCACAGTGAATTCCCACTTGATAACACCAGGAAGATTGGAAATACCAAGTCTTTCAAAATAAAATATATTAGACTTTCTTATATTCTGGGTTTCATCCGAATATCTCTGCTAAACATGATTTTTACAAAATATCCATAGATAATTTGTCATAGAAGGACTGAATAAGAATATTAGGATAATTGAGAGAGAAAGGAGAACAGGGAATGACGTAAGGAGTATCCTATTCTCTTATTAATTCTATATAAAAAAAAAAAAGCCTTGAAAGGGTATTTATTTTTAGTTTCCTCATGGCCCCTGCAAGGAGAGTTATTTATTTTTTAGGCATATTAAATCATTTTTAGTCTATTATTTCAATATCATCAAAGAACCGTGAAGAAATACAATATTATAATCAATATAAAGCTTTGAACTGGTATTTTTTTAGTTTTCTCAGGGCCCATGCAAAATTATTTATTTTTTAGGTAAATTAAATTATTTTTGGTCTATTTTTTTTTCAATTTCATCAAAGAACCGTGAAGAAATACAATATTATAATCAATAAAAAGCTTTCAACTTGTATTAATTTTAGTTTTCTCAAGGCCCATACAGAGACAACAATTTATTTTTAAGGTATATTAAACTATTTTTAGTCTATTTTTGCAATTTCATATAAAAAAAACAGTGAAGAAATGCAAAATATAATCAATAAAAAGCTACGAAATGGTATTTTTTTGTTTCCTCAATAACCACACGAAAAAAAAAAAAGCGTTGAACTTGTATTTTCTTAGAGTCCTCATGCAAGGCCCATACAAAGAGAGTGTTTTATTTGTTATGTATATAAAATTATTCCTAGTCTATTGTTGCAATTTTAATCAAAGAACAAAAAGACGAAATACGATATATTAATCAAATATTTCCGGCTTTTTAAACGCAAAACTGGTTCTTCTTGCCATTGGTGGTCCTTGCTGGTACTACACGTCGACGGGAGTTGTTTTCTAACGATATTTTGATATCTTTATTTAGTTTCCTTTTCGGAGTAGAACGAGACTATTGTTGTGTATTTTCGATCTATCGTCGATTTCGTTGTATCGTCGACGATATAATACCTACGATTGTGAGGAAGTTATTGCTTTATTTAGGTTTATGTAAATTAGAAGTGAACAGGGTGTTCATAAAGTCCCAGTACCATTAAAATTATAATTTTAATGGTACTGGGACTTGATGGACATCCTTTATGTTCGTACCTATGTTTTTGTTTACTGTGTTTACTTTACGATTTAAGTAGCCATTTAAGTGTGCATATAAGTTTAAAGACAATCTCGGTCAAGTTTTAAGCTTGACCTGCTCCTTTCTGAAGCTTAGGTTAGGCTTTGTTGCATTTAAGCTTCGTTGCGTTTGGGCGTATAGGCCTAGTGAAATTCGTTACGCAAAGCTTAAGCTTAACTAGTTTAAGCGTAACTTTTTCTAGGTAGGATTACCCAGTGATGTTTGGTGTTTTGATAACTTTTAAGTACTAAATTAAGCTTTAACTTTCTCTTTTCCGAAGCTGTAGCCAAGCTTCAGTGCACTTGAGTATCTGTAATGCATGAGTTTTTAATAATATTAGTCACGCAAAGCTTTAGCTTAACTACTAGTTGAAGCTTAACTTTCCTCATTTCTAAAACCTAGGCTAAGCTTCGGTGCATTGGTGTAACCTTAGGTCTAGTGTGCACAAGTATTTTGATACTAGTTTGTTACTCTAAGTTTAAGCTTAACTAAAAATTAAGCATAACTTTCATTTTTAAAGAATAGGCTAAGCTTTAAGAGCAGCCTAGACTATGGCAGTTGCAGTTTTATCTATGCAGTTTTACCTACTGAACAAGAATTTTAAGTATTATTTAATCGGACGACTGTAATTAACCCCCAGGGCCAGTACTAAACATGGTGAAATACATTGGACGCCCCAATCCCTAGTGGATGTCGTCTCCGCAGTTACGTTCCTTGCAGTCGGTGCGGACAGCTTCTGTAGAAATACCGTATTTTATTAATTTTTTTACGCAGAGTTTAAGCTTAACTAGTTTGGGCCAAGCTTCAGTAGTTTGTTACTAGTTTTAAGCTTTACTTTGTCTCTGCTGAAGCCTAGGCTAAGCTTCGGTGCATTTAAGGTAGAATGTTGAGTGGCCACTTAGGGGCCACATCTCCCGGAATGCGGCCACCTTAACCGAAAAAGTACTTTTAATTCAGGCAAGAGTTGTGGCCCATCCAAGCAGTTCAATGTGACTTCTATGCACCTCTAATAAGAGTTTTCTCCTAAATTACGAAATAATGTCATAATTATAGTGCATTTTTCGGGTGGTCATGATCCGGGAGAGGTGGCTGCTATGAAGCCGCTCTTTCGTTTACCCTAGAATAGTTTAAAGTTTGTGTTCTTGGGTTTTCAGACTGAATATTTCTAAAGCCTAGGCTAGGTTACATTACTGTTTAGACTGAATATTTTCAGACCTAGGCTAAGTTACATTTGTTACGATTTAATATTTCCATGGCCTAGGTTATGTTAAATAACTGCTTAGACTGAATTCTAAGGCCTAGGCTAAGTTACATCTGTTTAGACTTAATATTTCAAAGGCTTTGTTTAAGTTACATTGCTGTTTAGACTGAATATTTCTAAGGCCTAGACTAGGTTAAAGGACCACTGCTGTACTACATAAATGTATCTATTTTTTTTTTCAGGTTTATGGGAGCACTACAGCACTGCATCTCTTTGGAGTAAAGTATTGTGGATATACGGAGTTTTAAAACCAATGACGTTAATGCGCAAACTTCTGAGAAAGCTAAAACCTGCACAAAAATAAAACCTGCGCCGAGAGGAAAATCACTTCGTTCTCCATGGTTTATTGCGTTAGGTGTGGTAGAAAGTTTTGCTTAAACCCTTAGAGTAGTAGTAACCTTTACAGGGGTGGAGGTCCCTCTCATGCCCTGTCCCATATGTCCCAGAGAACTATGGGAAGGGTCATTAGAGATTTAACATTTTGTTTTGCAGGTGTTAAATCGACCCATAGTCATTTTCAGAAGTTAACTTGCATTAATTTATCTTAGATATTAATAAAAGTACCATAATTGTTTTAATGTTAATCATAAATAAATTTGCCTAGAATTTTATTTAAGAATTAAAAGAAACATAAATGCTTATTAGTTAAAGAATATTTGTCTATGGTTTAAAAATAGTAACAAATGCTCAGGATCATTACATTTTTTATATATAGGTTGGAGATTATTTATATTAAATGCTAATATAATGATAGTTTATGGTTTTGGAATTTTACTTTAATATTCTGAAGTGCTAATTATGAAGTCATTTTTGGTAGTTTTCTCATTTTCTTGGGGATTGGAAGTTTTGGTAATTCTTCAGCAGCAGTCCGCACTGGATATTAACCCTCTTACGCCGAAGCCCTAAAAATCAAACCTCTCCCGTATGCCGGGCCCGGTTTGGAGCGAGCGCGGAAGCGGAAAATTTTTTTTTTCAAAAATCACAGCGCGCTTATTTTGAAGATTAAGAGTTCATATTAGGCTCCTTTTTATGTCATTGCCTGAAGTTTAGTATGCAACTATCAGAAATGAAAAATGATATCATTATCATATGTAAATAATGCGATATATGGTAGCAAAAAAAAAAATTCATACATAATTGTATTCAAATCACGCTGTGCAAAAAACGGTCAAAGCTAACGAGTTACTTTTTTTTCGTTGTATTGTACACTAAATTGCAATCATTTTGATATATAATACATTGTAAAACAATAAAAGCAACACCGGAAAATATTATCACAAAATGATGTATGAATTCGTAATGCGTGGTCGTAAATTTTTTTTTTTCAAAAATTCACCGTAAACCTAAATATTGTTCCAGAGACTTCCAATTTGTTTAAAAATTAAGACAAAATGATTGAATATTACGATACTGTAAGAGTTTTAGATTAGAATTGCAGATTTTGACCATTTCGGACGAGTTAAAGTTGACCGAATGTCGAAATGTTTATATATATATTTATTTATATGCACATATTTCAAAGATGGGAAAAGCTACAACCTTCAATTATTTTTTATTGTATTCTTCATGAATTTGCGCACATTTTGATATATGAAACTTTATAAAAACGGCTAATATGAAAAGGAGCAAATATTAGGATAATGCGATGTACGCATTTCGGAGACTTGCGGCCTGAATCGGCGCATGGAGGGAAGTAAATATATTTTTAAAAAAATTCACCTAAATCACAAATATTGTTCTAGAGACTTCAAATTTGTTTCAAAATAAAAGATAAATGACTGAATATTACTAGGCCGTAAGAGTTTTAGCTTACATTGCGTTTTCAACTATTTCGGTAGAGTCAAATTTGACCGAACATGGTTTTTTTTTCTATTTATCGTGATTTATATGCAAATATTTCGAAAAAGAGAAAAGCTACAACCTTCAATCATTTTTAGTTGTATTCTACATGAAATTGCGCACATTTTCATATATAATACTTTATGTAACAGCTAATTTTAAATGGGGCAAACATTTCGACAATCGCACAAAAAAAATTCCGATTTTTTCGGAAGAGTACCTGCGCGGACGTAAGGAAAATGTTTTTCTTTTTTTCATAAATTCACCATAAATCCGGAAATCAAATTGTGCTAGAAGACCTTTCAAAGTCATTTCAAAATGATGGGTAAATATTCGAATATTACTATAATATAAGAAGTTTTAGCTTTACCAATTGCGCGTTTTTTTCTGACCATTTCGATAGTCAAAGTTGACCGAAAGTTGTTGAAATTTTTGCACTTAACGTTATTATGAAAATATTTCAAAACTGATAAAAGCTATAATGGGTGTTTGTTTTTAGTTGTATTGTGCCATGAAATTGCGCAAATTTCCATACATAAAACTTTATGTGACGGCAAATTTAAAATGGTGCAAACATTAGGACAATCGCACGAAAAATTTATCGGAAGAGTTACTGCGCTAATGTAAGGAAAAAGTTTTTTCATAAATTCACCATAAATCGAAATATTGTGCTAGAGACGTCCAATTTGTTGCAAAATGAAGGCAAATGATTGAATATTACTATAATATAAAGAGTTTTAGCTTACAATTGCGTTTTTTCTCGACCATTTCGGTAGAGTCAAATTTGACCGAAGGTTGAAATTTTTGCACTTATCGTTATTTATATGAAAATATTTCAAAAATGATAAAAGCTACATTCATGAATATTTTTTTTGTTGTATTTTACATAAAATTGCGCACATTTTCATATATAATACTTCATGTAAAGGATAATTTAAAATGGTGCAAAAATTATGTCAAAGTGACGAAATAATTTCCGAGATGTCACTGATACTTTTTAGTGCGATAAGAAAGAAATTCGCGCTTGCGTGCCTGCGTAGCGATTGTAAACAAAACAACGCCTTGATCCGTGAACTCCCAGCATTCCCGAAGGCACGTGATTCAAAAGTTTTTGGCTGGTAGGCCTTAAGTATTTTTCCGCGAATTTTTTAAAAACGTTTTTTAGACCGACGTATGATACGTCCATTCGGCATACGGGAGACATTTTGACTCGACGTTTAATACGTCCATTCGGCGTAAGAGGGTTAAAATAAATAATCACCTACATGAAAGAGCATGTGAAAAGCAATATAAAAAGCATAGTCATTATATGAGAGATTGAACAGGGTGGAATTAAATGAGCTTGATAAGTTTTTACTCGATTTGTCCTAAGTCGGGAGAGGTGTTTCCTCTACGGTAATGTTTACTTTTAATGAGCCCTCTAACTTATTTTCTAACGCAAAACAACCAGAAAGGAGTGCTTTGCAGCAATAATAATAATTGGGAGCACCTACTGATTCGCGGGTGCCCAACTCGACCGCCGACCGAAATCGGCAGAAGAACACCAAAGCCAATATGGCGGCAGTACCAAAACAGCAACAAACAAAGTAAGGAGCGACTACATATCGGCCGGACCATCGATTTACGTGTGCTGTCAGTAAGGCCGTAGCGGAACGGCGCTTCGCGCCTTATCCGCATATTTAAAGATTCTTGGCAAGCACGGCATGTACGGCAAGAGGTAATGTTGCGCTGCGCGCGCTACCCACAGGGTTTACAGTAAGGCTACTTACCGTGGCAGATAGATTTGGGTGTCACATCGCTTACGCCGACGTCCTTTCATCACTACAGAGAGATCACACCTAAAGGCGTTCCTGTTGTAGTCGATCCGACAAATAGCTCCTCAACACTCGTTTTTGGCTGTAGAATTAAATTGTCTCTGAGCATATTCAATCACAACTTCTTTACCACCACCACTAGACAAATAATGATAAAATTCACCGTAACCCACATTGCACTGCAAACAATCGGTAGGAAATCGAAGGTCTCTGTCAAAATTAATGCTACAGGAAGACAAAATGCCGGTTTTTGCTTCATTTTTCGAGTATTCAGTCAAACAAGGATACCAGTGGACACTGGTACAGCTAACTCATTACTCCGCTGAAATGCTAGTGAAACTTCGTTTTCGACTAAAGTCTTTCGTATTGGGTATGAAACCCATGACGTCATAATGATGTCACACCTCTCAGCCAATAATGAGTAACTGGAACTGCTTTTGTTTGCGTAAGAAAGTAAGTTAGAGGGATCATTAAAAGTAAACATTACCATAGAGGAAACACCTCTCCCGACTTAGGAAAAATTTGAGGTAAAAACTTATCAAGCTCATTTAATTCCACCCCGTTCAATCTCTCATTTAATGACTATGCTTTTTTATATTGCTTTTCACATGCTCTTTCCATGTAGGTGATTATTTTAATATCCAGTTGTCGGATTGCTTCTGAAGAATTACCGAAGTTTTATTGATTCATTTTTATTACTTTTTACTTTTTTAATTTTGCTTATTTGACTTTTGAGTTTTATTTTCACTATTTGAATTTTACTTTTTTTTTGCTTTTCAGTAGATTTAAGTTCTGCTTTTCTGTGGAATTGACAAGTTTTATATTTTGTCTATTAAATACTTGTCAATAGAACTTTTAGATTCCAAATTTGACGTAAATAAAGTTCCATATAGTAATTATTTTTCAAGAATAATTTGCTTAATGTAAGCTTTGTATTTCCAAACTTTTTATTTAATTTTGCATCAGATTAAATTAATATATGGAAACTTTAAAATCTAAAGTACCTTTTCTTTGCATAGAGCATTTAAAAAAGTAAATAACTGTTTTGCAAGTAATAATTATAATTAAGTTCAACTTTAGTGTTGTCATACTTCATTTAAAAAAAAAAGTAATATAACTGTATTGCAGTATATAATTAAGTTCAACTTTTAAGAGTTTTCATACTTCATTTTAAGTCTTACATCATTTTAAACTAACTTTGAAACTTGAAACGGAAGCTTTAAGTCTAATATATATAATTTAAAGCATAGAACTTGACTGTTAAGACCCATGCAAACTATACATTGTAAAGAGCTATTTTTATTGTATAAATGTAATAAATCCTGTAATATTCTTACCTTGTCTTGAATCTTTAAGTAACTTTTACTAGATTTCCCTAGCAGGCCTCAAAAGTAACTTCAATTTTTACCCAGTATTTAGCATTTGTAATAAAATTTCTTTGCTATGGCCTTTTTTTGTTTTTTTTAGTTCTGTTCAGAGGCTTTTAAGAGTAAAAGTAAAATTGAAAGTATGTATCTGAACCTAAATTCATTGAAGTTTATAAAATTAAAAAAATGTTTGATTTTATTAAACTTCATTTCATAGGAGTTAAGACTACAGAATGTTAGATTTAATATAATTGTACTTCAATTGCCAATACTTTTTTCTACAGCTTTCTTTTATTTGCAGGTTAGGCTTAGTGGGAAGTCCTTTATAAGACCAGGGAAGCGGAATACTTTGGTAATTCACTTAAGAATAATGGCTTTAAGCCCAAAAATCGCTTTATAATTTAGGTGAGAAAGAAAAAATTTTGTTTAATTTTTATGGGAAATGTTTTTTTATATTTTCATTGTTTATTGGAGCTCTGATATTGATAAGCTTTAGTTATGCCACAGAGTGCTTTATATTATGCTACATATTTCACATTATGCTTTAATTTTTTTATTGCCTCTAGTGTATGCCCACCAAGTTTTGCCTTTAGTGTATGCTAAAAAAATTATTTAATTAGCATTTAAAACACTAGTTTTAAAGTTGTGCATTCTATAATCCTATGCAAATTTATAATAAAGAATCTTCTTGCATTCCAATAGGTCTCCATAAATATCAAAAATTGATAAATTTTGAAAGGTGTTTTCTACCATGACCTTTGAACTTTTTACTAGCCAGTTTTATGTAGCGTAATAAATCTTATGGCTTTACAAAACTGATTTGTGCAGAAAACAATGTTGGTACATAATAAATCTTATGGCTTTACAAAACTTGTTGTAGAAAGAGTTTTAGGTACCAGTCACTTTGTAATGAATAGTTGTGGTGCCTCCATAAATGAACCCAATTTAGTTAGATATAGCATTTTCTGTTATTTCATATGAAGAATATTTAGCAACCTAGTGGTGTCAACTAACCATTTTCATGGCTATTGGCAAAGAAATTCAGGTGGAAGGACCTGCAGTTGGGATTTTATGCTCTTGTGGTTTGACTGATCAATTTGTGAATGAAATAAAATATCCCGCATAGGAGGCCCTTTTAAGTGGTATCTTAAAGGTCAGTTAAAGTATTTTAAAGAATCCGTAAACATTTTTATACATTGAAACAATTGTTACTGAATCCTTAGCTATAGAAATTATGCAGTAAACAAGGTTAGTAAAGTACTAGCCATATCTAATATTGTGGCCTGACAAAAATCCAGACAAATTGATTGCTGGTCATGGAATATAGGAAAGTTAACTGATGGTCAACTATGAATTGGTTGATGGAAAAATATGAATTTAAGGTGAAATAATAATTGGTTGATGGTCAAAAAGTATCTGAAGTTTGTGTAGCACTGGAATGCTGAAAAATTAAGTTGAGGATATGTTCAGATATGAATGATTCAGATTGGTATTCATGATTCTTGGAAGTTTGTTTGAATGGAATAATACACATTCTTTCTTGGTATTGGTAAATAAGAAATCCATGAGCTGTCTAATTTTTAGAAAAGGTGTATTAACAAGAGTGGCTACTGCAATAAAAAAAATGGTGAGTTTTAATCTTTTATTAACATGAGGGTGTACTACTCTGGTTTATTTAGCTTTTCAACGAATCTTAATTCAGCGAAATATGATTTGAAACTTCAAATTTCTTGGCTCATTCTGCTGTTTATACGTATAAAAAATCTCCATTTAGTTCTCTAGCTAGATGTTTAAATCGGTTAAACATTATTTGCCAGTACTGTTGAATAAGTAGCATTGATGGTAAATTTATAGTACAAAGATTGATTCTCAAACTATTAATAGTAAAAATTTAGGTTGATCAATAAGCCTTGAATGTGACACAGCGGAGTATAAGAATTTTTATTCAAACTAGAGCCAACTTAGGGTCCTGTTAATAATAGTTCAAGGTTTACCACTGACAATTTTCTTGTTAAATTACCAAGCATATAGTTAGTAAAAGAGAGACTTTGGAGGATTATTTTAAGTATATGGGCAGAAAGTTCCAGTAGATTCATAGATTTACATTATACCAATCAGATTTATTGGCATATAAAATATGCAGTAGTTACTATATAAGAAGCTATATTTGAAATGCTACATGAGATGGTGGTGGCTACTTTCATGAATCAATAGAAATTTAGACCCAATATTCTAAGTTCATGCAATAGTTACACCTTCAGGAAATTGAGGAAATGAAAATAAGTGTTCCACAAGGAAGCGTTGACTCACGTAGCACATCCTACTAGCGTTACTGGTTTCAGAAATGGGTTTAATATATGAATATTGCCATATTTTAAGAGGTATTGTGTGATTTCATAAAACACAAGTCCCTACAGGGCCCTTTGCAGTAGGTATCTAATTTGTTGAAGCCTTAAAGCTAGGCAGACTCTCTTAAACTATCCAAGTATAAAACTGGACCAAAATGAACAAAACATAAAGAATATCAACTAGTTTCCAAAAGAGAGTATCTCTTAAACATAATTTCTGAAGAGATCTTGAATTTTTAATATCTAAGAATCGACCCCCATCTGTCACAAGGGCATTTCATCAAAAACTGTAACATCACAGATTCTGAGTAAACATTCATCTTCAGCTATTACCATTTCAAAGCGTCCTCCCTCAAACTTATTAATATACGCTGACATATGCTCTGTACCAGCAACAGCAGGTTGTACAAATGAAAAGCAAACGGTTATATTGCTCTATACAGCCTCTGATAAAATTGGGCAGGTGGTTTTGCATCTTGTTCAAGGGTGTACTTGAGTGCATTCGACCTGGTTTTAATCACTTTCATGCACTTTGCGTGCTCGGATCAGATTTTGACAGAGAGAGAGAGAGAAACACAAGTGCTTTTGCACTATTGTTCAAGTGTGTACTTTTGTACATTTAAACACTTTAATAACTTAATATGCGCTTAGCATGTTGAAGCTGAGAGAGAGAGAGAGAGAGAGAGTAGGCTAGCTACAAAATTTTTACGTTTTAATCTCGCCTGGAGAGAAAGAAAGAGATATATATGAAAAACCTTAACAGGTATTTCAACTCTTATAAGGTAGTTTGTCGTAGCTTTTTGATAATTTTGGAAATATATCTTGTTTCAACTAACCTAAAATCAATTTATAATTCGTAAATAACATTTTATTATTATTATTATTATTATTATTATTATTATTATATTATTATTATTATTATTATTATTATTATTATTATTATTATTATTATTATTATTATTATTATTATTATTATATTATTTTATTATTGATTTTAGGTCACAAAATATCATAAAGATTCGAATGGTTTTTATATTCACATTTTATTATTATTATTATTATTATTATTATTATTATTATTATTATTATTATTATTATTATTATTATTATTATTGATGAGATTTCAGATCACAAAATATGAGAAATTTCAAATATTATTATTATTATTATTATTATTATTATTATTATTATTATTATTATTATTATTATTATATTATTTTTTTTTATTGAGTTTTTAGGTCACAAAATATCATAAAGATTCAAATGTTTATATTCACATTTTATTATTATTATTATTATTATTTTTTTTTTTTTTTGTTAGAGTGATGGCAGCATCAGTGGAATTGATTTTATATATGGTCTTTTCAATTCTTCTTATTATTTTCTCTTCTCATCAGGGCTGATATTTGCTAATAGCTGGCCGATGTTCATATCTCGGTGAAAGAAATGTTTTCTAAAAATAATAATTTATTGATATGATAACAAAGTGGTTAACAAAATCTTAGTCTAAGGGTGTAACGGAATTCCAACGTTTCCAACCGTATCATCGGTTCATTTTCAAGGAAAGGTGAGCTTGAACTGATTGAAATGGGGTCGTTCGGCGGTATTTATTGTGTCCCAGGTGCTCTGTCTGATGGGCGCTGCTTTTTCATTGGCTGAACAGAGGATTAAGTCCCTGAGTCAAGCCGTCTTGCAGAGGTGGAAGCTCGCACTGCTCTTCTCGTGCGGACGCTGGAGACTGGTAGCGTAGTATTGGGAAGGTCATTGCCGATAGACGGGGCCACCTGATTGCCCGTTCGATCGGCTCTATGGTGCTGGCGGGCGGCGCCCTTCGTGCCACCGTCGGGAGGAGTGAAGTCTCTGGGTGGTGTTGAGGCTGGGTCTCTCCTTCCCGATGTGTAGGGCCTCCAAGAGGCGGAGGCGACGGTGGTCTGCTGCCTTATCGATAATTCTGATATTAGGAATAATGTCATTCCCCTAAGTATCCTGGTATTGTGGACGTTTTTGGCATGATTATGGATGGCGCCTTCCTGAGCGTGGCAGGATATCCTCTTCGAAAATCGCATAGTCGTCATACCAATGTAAGACGCCGGGGCATTCCCGGACAGGGCATTTGTACTGGTAGACAACGTTAGTTTTTCTTGAGAGGGTCCTGCAACACACGGGGCTGAGTTGTTTTTTCTTCATAATCAGGCCACTGGTCTTCTTGCTCTTGTAGTAAATTATTAGTTTCACTTTTTTTTTCGCAGGGTCCGTGGGGGTAGACGTTCCTTTCTATGATGGTACGAAGGGCTCGCTCGTCCTCTTTGTATTTCTTATGAAATACTCCCTTGTAAAAGAGAGTGACGTCTTCAAGGGCGGTGGGACGAGGCTCCTGCTGATACCACTTATCGATGTTTCTGCGAATGCATTTAGTGATGTCCCGGTTGGAATACCCGTTGTTAATTAAAACTTGGGCAACACGTTCTAAGATTCAGTTGTGCGTGTCCTTCCACGAAGAACAGTGAGAGAGCTCTCCTGATGAAGGCTCTGATCTAATCCGCAGTGCGCTTGTATCTCTCTGGACACTCGCTCTCGCCGTTCAGGCACATGCCCAGGTTCGTGGGTTTCGTATACACCTGTTACGAAGCGCTCCTCTTGTTGCCCGACGAGGACGTCAAGGAAGGGGAGGCGAACGGTCACGGCAAATGTTCGATGGTGAAGTTGAGTCTGCTGTGGTCGTGGAAGGCTTGTCGCAGGCGCTCTATTTCTTCCACCGTGCTGGCGCTGATGAAAAGTGGTCGGTTCACTATAGCCGGAGTTACATAGACGGCTCTCGAACGTCGGTATTCCGCCAACATCGAGAAGCCGTCTATGTACGTCCGGTATATTGACGACACTTTCATCAGCGCCAGCACGGTGGAAGAAATAGAGCGCCTGCGACAAGCCTTCCAGACCACAGCAGACTCAACTTCACCATCGAACATTGCCGTGACCGTCGCCTCCCCTTCCTTGACGTCCTCGGTCGGGCAACAAGAGGAGCGCTTCGTAACACAGGTGTACGAAACCCACGAACCTGGGCATGTGCCTGAACGGCGAGAGCGAGTGTCCAGAGAGATACAAGCGCACTGCGATCAGCGCCTTCATCAGGAGAGCTCTCTCACACTGTTCTTCGTGGAAGGACACGCACACTGAATTAGAACGTGTTGCCCAAGTTTTAATTAACAACGGGTATTCCAACCGGGACATCACTAAATGCATTCGCAGAAACATCGATAAGTGGTATCAGCAGGAGCCTCGTCCCACCGCCCTTGAAGACGTCACTCTCTTTTACAAGGGAGTATTTCATAAGAAATACAAAGAGGACGAGCGAGCCCTTCGTACCATCATAGAAAGGAACGTCTCCCCCACGGACCCTGCGAAAAAAAAGTGAAACTAATAATTTACTACAAGAGCAAGAAGACCAGTGGCCTGATTATGAAAACAATCCAGCCCCCGTGTTGCAGGACCCTCTCAAGAAAACTAACGTTGTCTACCAGTACAAATGCCCTGTCCGGGAATGCCGGCGCTTACATTGGTATGACGACTATGCGATTTTCGAAGAGGATATCCTGCCACGCTCAGGAAGGCGCCATCCATAATCATGCCAAAAACGTCCACAATACCAGGATAATTAGGAATGACATTATTCCTAATATCAGAATTATCGATAAGGCAGCAGACCACCGTCGCCTCCGCCTCTTGGAGGCCCTACACACGGGAAGAGAGACCCAGCCTCAACACCACCCAAGAGACTTCACTCCTCCCGACGGTGGCAACGAAGGGCGCCGCCGCCAGCACCATAGAGCCGATCGAACGGGCCAATCAGGTGGCCCCGTCTATCGGCAATGACCTTCCCAATACTACGCTCCCAGTCTCCAGCGTCCGCACGAGAAGAGCAGTGCGAGCTTCCACCTCTGCAAGACGGCTTGACTCAGGGACTTAATCCTCTGTTCAGCCAATGAAAATGCAGCGCCCATCAACAGAGCACCTGGGACACAATAAATACCGCCGAACGACCCCATTTCAATCAGTTCAAGCTCACCTTTCCTTGAAAATGAACCGATGATACTGTTGGAAACGTGGAATTTCCGTTACACCCTTAGACTAAGATTTGTTAACCACTTTTGTTATCATATCAATAAAATTAATTATTTTTAGAAAACATTTCTTTCACCGAGATATGAACATCGGCCAGCTATTAGCAAATATCAGCCCTGATGAGAAGAGAATAATAAGAAGAATTGAAAAGACCATATATAAAATCAATTCCACTGATGCTGCCATCATCTTTAACAAAAACATGTTTGAGAGAGGGTCTCCTACCTTCATATTATTACTTATTATTATTATTATTATTATTATTATTTTATTATTATTATTATTTAATTATTAGATTAGTATTATTAGTATTATTATTATTCGTTATTATTATTAGTTATTATTATTTGAATTAATTATTATTGATTGAGATTTCCAGATCACAAAATTATTGCGAAATTTGAAATCAAAATTAATTATTATTATTATTATTTTTATTATTATTATTTTATTATTATTAATTAGTTTTCAATGAGTTTTCAGCATCAATAAAATATTACAAAATTTTAAAAATAATTTTTTTTCTATCATTGTATTATTATTTTATTTTTTTTTTCTCTTCATGTTTTCTTTCTCTCTCTCACTCTTTCTCCGCTCTCTCCTCTCTCTCTATCACAGTCCTCCAATTCGACTGGGTGGTATTTATAGTGTGGGGTTCCGGGTTGCATCCTGCGTCCTTAGGAGTCCATCACTTTTCTTACTATGTGTGCCGTTTCTAGGATCACACTCTTCTGCATGAGTCCTGGTAGCTACTTCAGCCTCTAGTTTTTCTAGATTCCTTTTCAGGGATCTTGGGATCGTGCCTAGTGCTCCTATGATTATGGGTACAATTTCCACTGGCATATCCCATATCCTCTTCATTTCTATTTTCAGATCTTGATACTTATCCATTTTTTTTCCCTCTCTTCTCTCAACTCTGGTGTCCCATGGTATTGCGACATCAATGAGTGATACTTTCTTATTATTATTTTATTATTATTAATTTTTTTATTTTTTTTTTTTAATTTTTTTTTTTTTTTTTTTTTGGCTCTATCTCAGTTCCTCCAATTATCCGGACTGGGTTGGTATTTTATAGTGTGGGGTTTCCGGGATTGCATACCTGATCCCCCTTAGGAGTCCATCACTTCTTCTTACTATGTGATGGCAGTTTCTAGGTATCACACCTCTTCTGGCAATGAGGTCCATGGGGAGCTACTTCAGCCTCTTAGTTTTTTCTAGATTTCCTTTTCAGGGATCTTGGGATCGGTGCCTAGTGCTCCTATGATTATGGGTACGATTTCCACTGGCATATCCCATATCCTTCTTATTTCTATTTTCAGATCTTGATACTTATCCCAATTTTTCCCTCTCTTTCTCTTCAACTCTGGTGTCCCATGGTATTGCGACATCAATGAGTGATACTTTCTTCTTGACCTTGTCAATCAACGTCACGTCTGGTTCTGTTTATGCCACTGTCACCCTATCCGTTCTGATACCCTAGTCCCAGAGGATCTTTGCCTGATCGTTTTTCTATCACTCCTTCAGGTTGGTGCTCGTACCACGTTATTACTGCAAGGTAGCTGATGTTTCTTGCACAGGCTCCAGTGGAGGGCTTTTGCTAATGAATCATGCCTCTTTTTGTACTGGTTCTGTGCAAGTGCTGGGCATTCACTTGCTATGTGGTTTATGGTTTCACTTTTCGTATCGCACTTCCTACATATGTAATATTACATATATATTAGATTTACAAGATCTGTAAATATAAACCAATGACCTGGGGTCATGGCATTAGGAGGGTTCTACGTGACCAAAGCAGACCTAGATTAGCTATGCGCTGTCTGCAGTAGCCTGATCTAGCTCACAGCTTTGTCAACATTTTTATGTTTATGATAACTTTGCACAACAACTTCCATGGGAAGCGGTTGACCTGTAACCTACGCCGGAAACTTGTAACTTCCGAGCCGGCAGACTACGTATGTTTTTTATATGAATTGCTGAGATAGCTAATGTTCCGCTATCGACGCGATGCTTTAGAATGGCAGTTCCACGCCAACGATCAAACATATCGGGTCGTCCGACCGAGCTGCATCTCTAGTATGGAGTTACAGAATAAAGTTGTTATCTTGTTCAACTTGCCTGTTTGAATCATCTCCTCTAGTCAAGAAAGAACCTCTCTACTAAGATATCCAAGGGAGATGAGAGGAACCAAAAAATACTTACGAATGACAGTCGTAA
Organism: Macrobrachium nipponense; assembly: GCF_015104395.2. Lineage (NCBI taxonomy): Eukaryota > Metazoa > Arthropoda > Malacostraca > Decapoda > Palaemonidae > Macrobrachium > Macrobrachium nipponense. Next base: position 43,584,172 of record NC_087208.1, on the reverse strand, counting down.
GGAGAACACAAAAAGTCTATCGCCCAAGGATAAGACATTAGATGTGGTGGCAGCTTATAACGAAGAATATAATTAACAAGACCCATATCAGCCGACCGAAGGTCTACAAAGAACTAACTTCCACCTTCAACATCAAACTAAACAGAGGAAACGGGATCTTCAATCAAACGCAACAGTTTATGAAGACGCAACTATGTCCTTCATCGAGAGGATACAAGCATTTAACACCGACGTTTGAGCAACTGTTCTGTCACTTATCTTCGAGAATCTACACCGGACGAGAGCAGCATCGAACATCAACGGAAAGAAGAAAACAAACACAGGGAACATCACCGTTCACGAGCAGGACGCAGAGTGTACAGCTAGACGCAGTAGTGCAAGGACGGAGGCTGTGACGTCATCAGTCTTGGACTTCCCCACGCATCGTGCACCGAGAGAAGACCGTGACGTCATCACGACTTCCGACGCGAGACGTAGACAGGAACTGAGACGTCATCCCATGTCAACAATCCTTCGCAATATAATCTGGAGCTAAGTACCATTTTATCTATTCAGGTCTTTTCCTCAGTGAAGTGTGTTCATCAAGAGTCGATCATCCAGTATTCTGGGGGTGAGTTGTTCGCCATATTAATCTTCCTTCTTACAGAATCAATCTTAACTACGAGTTCTCGCCCGCAGATTAATTTTTTTTTTCTCTTCTCGTTGTCATTAACCGTTTCTTGCAGGAATTCTCCGTATAATATTTATCATATTATCTGTATTTTTGTATCTTTTGGGGGATTTTCCTATTATTATAACACACTTATACAGTACATTGCTTATGCGTTTACGTAGTGGTCGAGTGTACTCTTATAGATATTTTGATAGGATTGCAAGGAATAGAAGTGATAAGAAAAAAGTGAAGGCCGAAATGGCAACTACTCCGGCTGGCAACCCCCATGTGGTGACTCTCGTTAGCGCGAGGTCAGCGATTGTCCCTTTTCAAGGTCGGGTCAATGGGTTCCTGCTCAAAATGTTGAGGCATGGATCTCATCTGTAGACGCTCATTTAAAAGCAAAAAGCATCACAGACCCCAGCAGTACAATTACAGGAGGCCAAGAGCTTCATTGACTTTGCAAAAGGTGACGCAAGTGCGTATCTAAGGGGGTTTCTTTCCAAGAGGCGCTTACATGGGACGAGTTCAAAATTAGATTAACGTGCCGTGTATGGGGTTGAAGAGGCTTTAGATGTAGTATTGGCATTGAGAAATATCCTTAACCAAGCCTCCATGACTCAGCTCAATGTTGTCGAGCGGGCGGCGCTAATTGCCGACCGGCTAAATGAATATCAGGATAGTTTAAGTAAACTCCGGGTGGGTTGCGGGTGCTAAAATCAAAGTGAAAGTTTTATCCGTTTTGATCTACTTACGTCTATCACTGCAATGTTGCCTGGAGCGTTAGTACGGTGTTTTGATAAAAAATTGCAGCCCGACAGTACGGAATTAGATGTGTATAAACAAATCAAAAAACACATGTCTAAATGTACCGACCTAGATCCTTCGCTCATTCAAGTTTTTGCAAAAAATGATAACAAGCCACAACAAGTAAATGTGGTACATAATAATAATCAAGTTGCAGGGATGGTTTGTTATAACTGTAAACGACCAGGTCCATGATTTCAGACTGTCGGACGCGTTTTTGTTCAATACACAATAGTTCAACTCATTCATATAACCGTTGCTACTCGAGGAATCAACAGCAGAATGCTACAAACACGCAACCAGTTGCCAGTGCAAATAAAAGAAGGGTCCTCAGTACTATAAGTAAGAAACAACCAAACGGAAATTCTGCACAACAGCAGAAACAAACAAATCGTGCTTCAGGTACCTCTGTTCCTGGGCCGTCTAGCCAGAACCTCGCAAGGGCAAGCGAATTTTCAGGGTGTGATAAACAAAACAAATACACGTAGTTCACTCCAAGGGGGGAGAGGGCGGTGTTGGGTCATCAATATCAACATCTTTTGTATCAAATATCAGTTTAATAATTTAATCATTTTCATTTATCAGATCATTGTGAGCCATTGATTTTCCTATGAAAACACACGGCCGAATCAAAAAAATCTGTGCAGGTTCCCGTAGATTTGCAACAAATTCATGCAATTATTAGTCAAAACGAGTTGCGACCAACCTTACATGCAGTAAATTGGACCATAAGTCATTCACTTTGTTCTTTGATTCTGGTAGTCCACGTAATATAATGGATTTAAGGACTCATCATTTACTCTTTTCAAATTTTCCCTATAGAAAAGTCCGGAATAAGGCTCTCAGGCATTGGGAATAATGAATTAAAATTTATTGTGGGCGTTAACTCATGTACAGTACAAGGTCGGTAAGCGCACGTTTGCTGATACCTTTGTCGTTGTACAAAAACATTAATATGTATCCGCAGTAATTATCGGATACCCGTCTATGGGCACTCAAAATATTATCTTAGCACCTGCAAAACACGGCGTGTATATCAAAGGGAAATTCTATAGGTCTTCTAATACCCTAAAATCAGTTTTTAGATAATAAAGAGACAGACAGAGTTGTCACTTACATTACGGAACCAATCACCTGTCTCATGAACCAAGAAATAATACAGGCAACCCAACAGAACCTTCGCTCACCCGTAATATCAGCTTGCACGCAAACTCTCGAAGCCTAACGTAACTTCAAACATATATTAGTGCATGTAAAGAGAACCTTGCCAGATCTGAAACATTAATCCTTTCCGAAACTCTGAAAACACACGGATTATCCGTCACACAAGCCGTTTATACAGTCGGCTCACAACAACAATGTAACATCGAAGTCTGTAATCATTTGAATACCACTTTAGTATTCCTCAAAAATCAACATATCTTGGATGCCGAAAGTTTATAAACATCGCATTTCTTACCGTAGCTGAGATAAATCACGCTCAATCAGTCGCGGATGAACCCCTTTTGCAATCTATAAAGAACAAAATCAATAAGGACATTCAAGAAGAAGAAATTCAGCAGAAATTTTTGAATCTGTTAACTAAATATCATGATGTTTTTTTCCCACTACGGATGGAACCTTAGGAAAAACGGATGTCATCGAGCATCAAATAAGGCTCAAGGACAAACAGAAAAGTAATCTATGTACCTTCGTACCGACTTCCTATGAAATTTCAGAATGAGATAACAGAGGAAGTAGGTAAAAATGTTAAAAGAAGGAGTCATTAGGAAATCAAACAGCCCTTATAATTTTCCGTTAATAGTAGTACCGAAAAAGATCGAACTTGGCGGATATGCGTAGATTTTCGTCGTTTAAATGAAGAAACAATCCCTGACAGATTCCCAGTACCATGTACCGATGATATCCTATCCTTACTAGGCCAGAATAAATATTTCACAAGCCTAGACTTACTAAAAGGATTTCATCAGATTCCGTTGGAACAAGAGAGTATCCCATACACTGCCTCAGCACAGCCATGGGGACATTATGAATTTTTGCGTATGCCTTTTGGTTTACGTTGTGCTCCTATAACTTTTACTCGTATGTAAACATCGTGTTTGGAGACTTGTTGGGAGATATCCTACATGCCTACATGGATGACTTAGTAATCTTTTCCAACACATTAGAAGAACATTTACGTAAATTGGAGTTAGTGTTACAAAAGCCTAAGATTAAGGCAGCATTTTAAGGGTAAAGATAAAGTAAGTGTGAATTTTTTAAAACAGAAACTAGTCTATCTAGGTTTCACGGTTTCTAGTGAAGGTCTTAAAGTCGTCCACGATAAGGTGTCGGCTATCTGTAACTTTCCGATACCTACTAACGTCAAGGGAATACAGCAATTTTTAGGATGCAGCGGATACTATCGCCGCTTCATCGCAACTACTCAATCATAGCCGCTCCCCTAACCGATCTTATAAAGAAGGGCGTAGATTTCGTATGGTCTGAAATTCATCAACAGGCGTTCGATAAAATTGAAAGATGAACTGTGTAGTTCTCCTATCTTGAAATTCCTGACTTCGGTAAGGAATTTTTCATAGCAAACAGACGCCTCAGACCTAGGAGTAGGTGGGGTATTGCTTCAGCAATATGATAAACAGTTTTTCTATAGCTTTTTATTCACGTAAACTGAGACCTTCCGAAAGTAAATATGCAGTAATAGACAAGGAAGGGCTCGCTATTGTTAATTCACTCGTTGCACTTTAAATTCATAATATACGGTTATCCCGTCAAGGTTCTCACTGATCATAAGCCCCTAAACCGACTTCTTTAAAGGCTTTAGTCACAGCCCCAAGCGAACTCGGTGGCACATGATCATTCAGGACGTTGGCGCGAGGATCGGGTATTTACATGGGAAAGCAATATCATTGCTGACGCAGTTATCACGCAAACCCCTCTTCATCTTGTACCGAGCCATTAGTTGGAATTAATAGATATCTCAACCTCCACGCCCGTTGTTAAAACTATATCTGAACAGGAAGATCTGGGCTGGAGTGCTGAACTATTACAGACGGAAACAAACAAAGAAAAGATCCAGCAAATAGAAAAAATCATCATTGCGTTAAACGGAAATCCGAAGGAAAAAAAGAATACCTAAAGTATAAGCAGCAGAATTATATCCTACAGGACAATATCCTGTGTAGATCCGTGACGAGGAAAACCCGCAACACACCGCAGTTGAATAATAACCAGGTGGTGGTGCCTATCTCACTCATACCCACTGTCTTAAAGTGGTTGCATGAAAATCCACTGCATGGACACCCGGGTTATACCTTGATGTCACAGAAAGCCAAATCCTTATTTTATTGGCATACGATGCTTAAGATATCAAAAAGCACATAGCTATTGTCGACTTGTCAAGAATACAAAGGGCACACGAAGACACCTGTCAGCCTAGGGGCTTACCCCCGTGCCAAATCAACCCTTTGAAAGAGTACATTTAGATTTTATTAACAGGATTTTTACGAGTCAGACAGAGGAAATAAGCACCTCCTAGTAATTATAGACGCTTTGACTCGATATACAGAACTGATAGCGCTTAAAAAAAAAACAAAACCGGCGGTCGAGTGCGCTAGGAAGTTTTTACGAGTGCTACATTTGTAAACATGGAATTCCACACATCATTATCTCAGACTCGGGCGGGGGAGTTCAATAATCATTTCCTTAACTCCTTGTGCGAATTCCTTTGTATAAAGAAAATCAATACCATGATCTATCACCCAGAGTCTAATGGGCTAGTGGAAAGGGCAAATCGTAAGGTTTTAAAATTGTTTTAAAGGGTCACCTTAGGGGGGGGCAGACACCAACTGGGACAGTTGCCATACCTGCGGTACTAAGCACACTTAATCACTCGTATCATGTGTCTATTAAAATGACACCGCACGAGGCACTGTACGGTATCCCGGCCCGAACGCCTTTCCACATCTTAAAGCCTACAACTAATTTATCAAATCCTCTAAAGGATGTTTATGGATGCAAGCATAAGTCGATATAATATAATTCGTAAGAATTTAGAAGAAGCACATATCATAATGAAAAAAAATCATGATAAAATAGCTAAGCCAACTAGAACATATGCCGTGGGCGATCAGGTATACATACAAGTATACGTACGTAAAGGTTTAAAATTATAAACTGACACCTAAGTTTGAAGGCCGTTTAACATTTTAGAAAATTTAACGGCCAATAGAGTTAGGGTTCAAAATGTATCCAAACCCACTGATGTGAGAATAGTCCCATTGGCACATATCAGAATCTAAAGAAGGGTAGATGGAGTGAGGGAAAAAATGGTTGTATTTATGAAACTTGTATAATAATTTATATATATATATATATTCAATTAATCATATTGTATGTAAACCTATTCTTTTACGCGAGTTATTACATATTATTTTACTCATTTCAGGTTTCAAAATGAATCTGTTATTGTTAGGAGTGATATTGTGTATTCAGACATCTTTGTTGTATGGAAATAGCGCTAGGACGAAAGAATATAGAATTTAATCATGGCTCGATTATCGAGAGAATCGATGATGTATTCATCGTGTCAAGTAATATTGTTATCGAAGTAGATATGCATCTATTTTCTGCCTGAAGATGACGTCCTTAACTTAAAGAATGACCTGATGAGGTTTGGTATTTCCCTTAAGGAAATGCACGAACGTAATTTCATGCTAACTCAGAGATTTCACTAGCTCAAACACTAAGCGTCGGGCAAATGTTGTCTTATGACATACAAAATAAAACCGCCGAGGCAGAAGAACTCGCTCGTGACCTGCTGATGTGGTTCTGTGCGGCACAATACTCTTGAACGCCGCACCCGCTTATTCTGGCTGGACTAAACATCTTAGGATCAGTTGCGAATCTAGGCTTAGGAATCTCAAATCGCCATTAAGAATAAATAATCAAAAAAAAAATAAAGCAATTGAGTTTTTTGAACAACAAAACAAAAAGAACTGTCATTATCTGAAAGTTCGCAGACAGTTATCTTCGATCAATCAAATAATGAATATCGTTAATGAACATTCAAATAATATCGATCAGGTCATGGAAGTTCAACATTTGCTGGCTACTTAGCTTACTATAGTTCGAAAATAGATCATATCCGTGTGAAATATACATTTTATTGAAAAGTCAAAAGATTACGTAGAAGCAATTACGTTAGCAACAAAGGGTGTGTTATCTCCTCACCTCATGCCTATTAAAGATCTGACATTAACTTTGGAAAACGGACGGGAGAAGCTAGGTTATATTCCTTTATTAGATGCCCATAAAGTAGAATTCTATTATAGCCTAATATCAGTCAGCGTTGAAAATTATAGAATTATGATCACAATTCCTTTTGATTCTTCCGAATGCTTGGCAATCATACAAATAGCAAACCGTTTCCTACTTTCATGACAATACTCAATCCAGTAATATCCCAATTTAACGGGGCTGTACTGATTTCTTCTGATAAGAAATCATTTACAATCATTAAAGACTTAGATAAACTCACTCACTGTTCAGAAGCCATGAATAATAAAATATGTACAGCTGACTCTTTGAATTCTATCCTATATCAACGGATTCATGTGAGTTAGACATAGTGCTAAACGGCTCTCTCTCTCATACAAGCGAAGGTTGTCTGGGGAAACTTTATCCCTTTTTACGGTAATAAATTCAATTACAGGATGAATAATGGTTCCTGGATCCGTTATGATAAGGCCGGATTCCCCCGACGGTCGTGTGTCCGTAGGACAGTTACCAACCGGCCCATAGTCCTCCTATCTTCGTAGCAGCCGATGGTTTGTGAACGGGGACATAGCTACAAAACTTATACCAACGTCAGGAGGGGTTCAACACGGCATAATACGTGAGAAGGCGTATTTCTCGCGAAACTACCACGTGGGGCTTCCACAATATCGGCCCATCACTACCTCTCCCATACAAGCGCCGAGGTAGACTCATCGTCTGACGCAAACTGGTGAGATGCCCCACCCCACGCGTCATCGACTTATGCAGGTGGAGAAAATCTTCGCTACTACATTCTGCTAGCCGTGTTCAGCGTGACGGCCATATTGGTTATCGCCGTCAACATCTTTGCTTGGCGTAGGCTGAGGCGTAAACAGAAGGATCTCCAAGGGAACGTACTGGCCCGTCTAGATGACGTACCCGTTAAACTCAAGTCGTTTGCGTTTAGGGCCGCCTGAACCTGGCCACTTCAGTTCGTGCCTAGGGAATTGTCTGGAATTGTGTTGTGTGTGAAAAGCGGTCCGTATGCTGGCAAAAATGTAGGACAAGAAAGACTCACGCCTTTGCATTTGAACAGTTAAAGTATCTCCAGGGCGCCTAATAAAGCATTATAGCCCAATATTATACATTAATATATTCCTAAAGGTATTTTTTCGGGCACCTAATAAATATATCAGCCCTATATTATTGCTTTTCTGCAGATTTTCCATAGTTATCCTATTATACCATTGTACAATTATATTTATCTATTACAAAGAGTGTCAAGTACTCTTTAACAATTACCATGATCATGCTATAATCATTATTTAGTACCATTATTCTTAATCAGGTTACCTGTTATCGTCATATTAATCATGTATACATGTTTGATTTTACCTTTTTATTATTATTGGGTACCTAATCATTAGTATTACCAAACATGGATCTATATTTTCCATGCATTTATCTTTGTTTATGAATATGTCAACAAGGGTATGTAACAGAACTTTTATGCATTTAATCACTTATTATGTTATACCTAGACGTATGTTACGAGCACGCTCCTATGAACAATGTTTAAAGTAATTTTTTTTTGTTATTCAAGGCTTATGAATAGGTAGCAGTCCGAGCCTAATGTAATAATACATATATTATTAGTTTACAAGATCTGTAAATATAAACCAATGACCTGGGGTCATGGCATTAGGAGGGTTCTACGTGACCAAAGCAGACCTAGATTACGCTATGCGCTGTCTGCAGTAGCCTGATCTAGCTCACAGCTTTGTCAACATTTTTATGTTTATGATAACTTTGCACAACAACTTCCATGGGAAGCGGTTGACCTGTTAACCTACGCCGGAAACTTGTAACTTCCGAGCCGGCGGACTACGTATGTTTTTTATATGAATTGCTGAGATAGCTAATGTTCCGCTATCGACGCGATGCTTTAGAATGGCAGTTCCACGCCAACGATCAAACATATCGGTCTTCCGACCGAGCTGCATCTCCTAGTATGGGAGTTTACAGAATCAAGTTTTTGTTTATCTTGTTCAACTTGCCTGTTTGAATCATCTCCTCTATCAAGAAAGAACTCTCTACTAAGATATCCAAGGGAGATGAGAGGAACCAAAAAATACTACGAATGACAGTCGTAAGGAGAACACAAAAAGTCTATCGCCAAGGGATAAGACATTAGACATATGGGAGAGATGTTATTTCCGTCTATCGTACTTTGAACATATCTGGTTCTTAGGGCCTGATCTTGTGCCGCTGTTATCATTCCTTCAGTTTCCTTCTTTAGCTCTCCCCTCCGTAGCCATTGCCAATTGTCATCGCTGGCTAGTTCTTTAGTCTGTCTCATGTATTGTCCTTGGCATTGGTTTGTTTGTGCCATTGTCCCTTGCCTGTCACCTCTGTCTTTCTGTCTTTCTCCTGTCTCTGTATATTTCTGGGTCTTCGTCTGCTTTTGATTAGTCCTTCTTCCCATGCACTCTTTAGCCACTCGTCTTCACTGGTTTTTCAGATATTGCCCCAGTGCTCTGTTTTCGATGTGACGCAGTCCTCTATACTTAGATCCTCTCCCTCCTTCCTTTCGTGTATGTATAGTCTGTCCGTATTTGCTCTTGGGTGTAGTGCTTTGTGTGTTGTCATATGTTCCTGGTTTTCTGATCTATGGTGCGGAGTTCTGCCTTCGTCCATTCCGCTATTCCTGCGCTGTATCTGATTACTGGCACTGCCCATGTGTTTATGCTTTTATCATATTTCCGGCGTTGAGTTTTGACTTGAGTATCGCCTTGAGTCTCTGCATATATTCTTTCCTGATCGTGTCCTTCATCTCTTGGTGTTTTATATCTCCTCCTTCCATTATTCCCAGGTATTTGTATCCTGTCTCATCTATGTGTTTGATGTTGCTCCCATCTGGTAGCTTTATCCCTTCAGTTCTCGTTACTTTGCCTTTTTGTATGTTGACTAAGGCGCATTTTTCTATTCCAAACTCCATCCTGATGTCCCCAGATACAATCCTTACAGTCTGGATTAGGGTATCTATTTCCTTGATGCTCTTACCATACAGCTTGATGTCGTCCATGAACATCAGATGGTTAATTCTGTGCCTCTTTTCTTGAGTTGGTACCCGGCATCCATCTTCTGTAGTACTTTTGTCATGGGAATCATGGCTACTACGAAGAGTAGTGGGGACAGTGAGTCGCCCTGGAAGATCCCTCTCCTGATATTAACCTCTGCTAGTCTTATTCCAGAGTTTGTAAGTATTGTATTCCAGTTGCACATTGTATTTTTGAGGAAGCTGATGGTATTTTCCTCTGCCCCATATATTTTCAGGCATTCTATTAGCCATGTGTGTGGTATCATGTCGAAGGCTTTCTTATAGTCTATCCATGCCATGCTTAGGTTGGTTTTCCTTCTCCTACTGTTCTTCATTACCATTTTGTCTATCAGGAGCTGGTCATTTGTGCCCCTACACTTCCTTCTGCAGCCTTTCTGTTGGTTGGGGATGGTGTTTGTCTCCTCTAGGTAGTTGTATAGCCTTTCACTGATGATACCTGTTAGTAACTTCCACATTATTGGTAGGCAGGTGATAGGCCTGTAGTTACTGGCTATATTTCCCTTACTCTTGTCTTTTTGTACTAAGGATGTTTCTTCCTGTGGTCATCCATTTGGGTGCTTGGTGATTTGAGAGATACAATGCTGGAGTTGTTCTGCTATTCGTGGGTGTAGGGCCTTGAAGTTTTTGAGCCAGTATCCATGGACTTCATCGGGACCTGGGGCTTTCCAGTTTGGCATTTTCTTTAGTTGGTGTCTGACTGTGTCTGTCGTGATGTCTGTGAATCTTTGTTTTATTCTCTCTGTTTCTTCTTCCTTGACTTCCTGGAGCCATGTTGCATGTTTGTTGTGTGATACCGGATTGCTCCATACGTTTTCCCAGAGTCTCTTACTTGGTTCGGCTTCGGGAATTTCTGGGTGGTTGTCTTCCCTCTTAGTTGGCTGTATATCTTTCTGTTGGTTCCGAATAGTGTTTGT